>NC_089721.1:48946491-49305734 GCF_031753505.1 Anomalospiza imberbis | reverse complement strand
CCCTCAGACCTACAGTGGTATAATAGTAGATATATTGATTGATCTATCTATGTTTCTAACTGAAAAAAATAGGTATTGCCATCTAGTTTGTAAAGGTGATATACAACTTGTTTTCTCTTGATAGCTGTTCTGTTGCCCTATAAATTTACCTTTTATCCTGTTCTCATATTTCTGAGAATTCTTGGGATGGGGGAAGCAATTATATCACTAAAGTAATGATTTTTCCAAACTTTTATTTGCTTGAGAAGGAAACGAGGAAACAAGGCCCTTACACTGCACCTGCACTTCCAGGCTGAAAAAGGCACACTTATGGTGAGAAATGGTTTTGTTTGTTTGTTTAGTAATTTTTCTGGGAAAGATGAATTTGACTAAGTATAATTTTTAACCCACACAGTCCTTGTAAAAGAGGGCAGGTTGGATCAAAAGAAGGATGATGAGAAGGGAGAGTCCTAGATAAGATTTTCTTTTGAGCAAATGGAAATGAAGCAAACAGGTCCTTGTGCTAGGTCTGGCATGTATACCTTTTGAAAAATGCATGATTTATGGAAGCATTCCCCGAGTTTGTGTTAGCAATATTGTGACACACTTGTCTCGAATGAAATTTGGCACAAATGGATTTACAGACCTCTGGGATAAAAAGGAACTGCTTCAGAAGGCAGGAGACACTTCCCTTGTGGACTCAAACTACAGCAATTGGTGAGAAGCAATATATGTTTCCTAGTTTCCTTCTAAATTGCTGAATACTGGCTGTTGCTGGAGGTAAGACATTGGACTTGATGTATAAATGGTGCAATTTAGTATGGGAGATCCTATTAGTCAATTTACTTTAAATTGAAGTACTAAGAAAACACATAAGAACAAATTATGTCATAGAAAAAATACTGTGAGAAAGTGTGGTGCTGAAGTTCATGTATAATAAGTAGAAAATGAAATACCACATAATGATCTGGATTTATGCATTACAAATCCAGAATTAGATTGAGGAAATGTAAAGAAATTTCATATACCCTTCCTTTTCCTCTGAAAAATGTTTAGTGTCTCTGAAAGATTGGTTCTAGTGTATTAAAAAAGGAAAATACCCTCTGGTTCAGTTATTACCTGGATCTATAATGCACTGTCCAGTGGGTGAGCTGGATATATTGTTGCCTTCCTGTAGCATATTTAAGTGGCATTAGGCAGTGGGGTTTTGGTAGGCCATTGCCATGGAAGGGTTTTTTAAAAAAGATCATTATCTACTGGTTGCTACATTGTAAAGTGTGCTCTTAAAATATCATCTTGTACACTGGTTGCACTGAATGTTTTAGTGCAATACATTTGTGTTATTGAAGTTAATGACCCATTTCATTAGTGCTGATAGTGAAGAAAATCTGAAGAGAGTTTTCTTGTTTTAATTGGAGGACTGTACAGTTGAAAGGAGATTAGTATCATTGTGCCAGAAATGTTGGTCTAAGACAGAAAACATCTATGCTTTTTACATTAGTAAATCATTTTCCATGTACCTGCTATGTTTTCAAAGATTGTTTAAAATCAGTACTTCAGGTGAAGTTTCTAATTTACTGTATTCAATTAAAGTAAAATGACCTCTCGTTTTATTTGTTGCTAAATAGTTGCCTGTATTGAAAGAAGGAATAGCAAGTCTTGCCTCTGATTCAGGACACAGTAAAAACAAGACGATATGCAATTTCTTTTCTGACTCTAGAAATCCCAGTCTGCATTTATGTGTGTCTGCCTCCAGGCTGAAGTTCTCTCCAAAGCCAAGTCCATGGGGGAACACTACCCTGTGAAAGAGCACAGCGCTGAGTTTGGGCATGACTTCTGATTTTGTTCAATCCCAGACTATTTATCTTCTATAAACATATGCTGTGAGTATTATATGGTGTGAGTTCAGTGGTAAAATGAGTATTTGAGACATGGAAATGAAATATCTGACAGCATTAATCAGTTTGAAAATTCCTGTTCATGGCAGCCGGACTCCTATCCAGAGAAAAGTTTTCTTTCCCCCAATTCATGGTGATACTCTGAGTTCAGGCGGTTTCTTCTATTTTGTGGCTATCCTCTTAGATCTTGGCTGCAGGCTTTTCAGAGCAAAGTTTGCTTTATCTTCTTCTTCCTTTTAAATGACTATGCTTTTTTACTGAACTGTGAAAGGGGAGGGTGAGGAGGAGTGAATGTAGCACAAGTTTCTGTGTTTCCAATGCTTTCTCTGTCCCATTAGAGAAACTCTCAAGAAGTACATTGTGCTATCTTTGCATAAAGTGCAGATTGATACCTTCCTGTGAATGCTGTATTTTGTAAAAACTCCTCGATTGTTATTTAGAGGTGTTTCCTTCTGTAGTGACCGTGTTTGATTTGAAGCCAGCTGTGGCATGGGAGACTCCTTTGGTCACCACCTTTTCCCTTACAGGCTCCAATGAGACCTGGTTCCCATGACACTGTAGCCTGAATCAGTTTCCAGGGGGCTGGCTGAGCATGTGAGGCATTCCTTGAATGGATTCAAACCCTCTTCTTGGCAAGAGGGTTTTGCCCTCTTGCAAGAGAGTCTTGCAAGTTTGTTAATATATCTGTTAACAGTTTGCCCGATGATTTCCAGGGAGTTAGTATGGAGAGGAGAGAATTTCTCTGACTTTTTTTAAGACAACTGCTGTATAACAATTTATTTGGGTAGTAGTTTGGTAGTTAGCAAGATTTTTAGCTAATCTGCTGTGAAGCTGTCCCTGGGTGGGTTAGACAATATTTTAAAAGCTGACAACTAGGATATGCATTTTTTTTTCCTAATGTGTTTCTTGAATTGTGTTGGTTTAGTATGTAGGCTTTGTGACATTTCTATTACAGAACAATTCTTAAAAAATACTCTGATAGATGAGGTCTCCAATTACATCCATGCCATAACCTCTCATTTATTTTTAATTCTGCATGCAGCCATTTTCAAATGTCAGGATACCTGCCATTTCTTGTATTATGTTTCCTCCAAACAATCTGCTAACAAAACATCTTCAAGTTTTTGTAATCTAATGCTGATTTTGAGTGAACACCAGAATTTTAATAAAGTCTGACTGTTAAATTTTTACCTGCGTATGCTGGTCTGTGTACAAGGAGAAGTCTTTCACTTCAAACTGCCTAACAGAGGTAAAAATAATAAATTAACTTAAATGTAATATTCAGAAGCTCTAGCAATTTTATGTTGTTCAGAAAACACATTTGTGGCAGAGAGAAAGATGGAAAGTAAAGACATGTACACCATTTCATTTCACCGTGTAAATGTACTTTTTATCCTTGAAATGAAATTATAAAAAATATATGGGAAGTACAAGGTGAGGGATTTGGAGCTTCTGTTGATGTGGAACATGACAGAAGAAAGAAAAATATTTGGATATATTAAATGAAAAAGTTGGGAGACTTTTCATGTTAGAAACAATTTTCATGTTACACAGTCTTTAAGCTGTGAAGTGCTAGACCCTTAATTAGAGCAAAATTTAATAAGTAGCTCCTCCTAATAATGTAATATTTTTGAAGACCTATTCAGTGACATATTTTCGGACTTCACCAGTTGTCAATTATAGAGAAGATTAAGGCTCTCACTGTTGGCAGTGCTGACATATTACATCTGTTGGTGACTTCCTTTACCCTCCCAGGAATATCTGATATGAGCAGAGACAGGTTATTGGAGTTCAATAAGCATGTTTTATGATTGGATGATAATTCTTTTATTTCTGAAGGGGAAATACTGTGTCTGGGGTCTTATTTATGAGTTTCATAGGACAGATGAAATTGTGTTGTGCTCTGCAGAGGAGATTTCCATTACATCTGCCCACTTCATTCTGAAGCTATCTTTCAAATTGTTTCTCTCACTGTCTGGATTACCCTTTTATCTCTGTGCCATCAATTATAACTCTACAGAAGAATTCCTCATAATTTACTTGCAAACACTTTATTTAATGTACTTTACAAACACTTTAAACACTGACAATATTTTTTTTGTTGTGAATTGGAAAATGTTGAAATTTGTAATCCAGTCCTAATTATTTAAATTTTTTTGTCTTTTATGCTTCTCCCTCTTTCTTAGTTTCCTCATGCTTTTTGCAGGTATTTCAGTTCAATCACAGAATCATTTCTGCTTAAGGACTTGAAAAGAGTTGAGTTTTAGAGATTCTTCCTTAGTTTCTCTTTGTCACACTCCTCTGTCTTTAGAAGTTGTTGTCAAACATAAGAAAAATTTCACTGCAATGCAAGAGCAAGGCTTTGAAAGATAATTAGTTTTGTGTCCATTCATAGTCAAGTGGAAAATCAAGGAGAAAAATTTAATTGCATTCATATATAGCATTTCATGAAAAATCTGTGTCTAATTACAGTGGGAACCCACAGCAGGGACACTAGAAAGAGAAGACACCTTTAAACCTTTCATCTTTGAAGAGGCCTTTTGTGACCAGATATCATCCAAGTAAGAAGAAAGAAGTCCAAGAAAGAAGTCCCTTGCAAGTTATACCCCATTAAATGTGTCATTGATGAGTAGGTTGTCTGTGAAGCATTTGTCACAACACACATATTCTGCCTAATTATTAATAGAAAGTGTATTTTTTATCAGTTTTTTTTCTAATTAACAACCTTCTGTGTTTTATGATTGCTTGGCAACTTGAATACTTGGTATAACACAGTGATTTCACCTGCTCTGTTCTGAGTTGAAGACTCCAGATGAGCCACTCAGTTAATGCAAATGATACTGGACTTCTATATTTTGTCCCACATATTATCCACAGGAAATTATTCTTCCTTTTTACACATTTGTTATGGGATTCTCTGATTGTGAAACTAATGTGTTGCTCTAAAAATGGTAGCATACATGCTTCTGATTCTGGAAAGTGTAACACAAAACAGCTGCATGGAACACTAGAGCAAAACAGACTTTAGAGTAACCACCAAAAAAGCCCCTCAATTGCCTCAGGAATCTCCATCTCAGGGGAAAAACTTTGGCCTGTTACCATTGACCATCATTCTGGATCTAATACAAAAACTTCCAGCAATAATAGCTGAAAAGTTAATATATATTAGCAGTTTTCATAATGCACATTTTTTGTGGTTTTTTTTCCTCTAAAACATTTAGAATATTTTTCAGGCACTCTTGAGATAGATCACGCTTGTATTCTGAGCATTTTGGATCTAAGTGCAAGATATCTGTACATTCATAAAACTGTCTGCAACATCTCCACCCTATTTTCTGAAGTTATGTGGGCATTTCTACTGTTCTTCAGCCATTTCAATTGTATCTGTCAAGTTAAGGAGCTAGGTGACTGTTTAGGTAAGAACCTGCTGGGAAACCTGAAATTTTGAACAAAATGATCAGAAAAACTAAGGTTGCTGATAAAAAATCTGAGATTCAGTTTCTGGGACTACCATTGAAATCTCTCAATCTCAGCAAATATTTACATGGACTGACTTCCAAGTATTCATAAATAGAAAAATTATTTATAGAACCACTCTAGTGCTTCATAAAGAGAAAGACATCAATAGCCTATACTAAAATATCCATAACATAGTGTTCCTTGGGTAGTTTGGAATGCATTGCGCTGGAGGAAAGGGTCTCAACAAATCCTGGGACTGAATTTATAGTTGTAAATAACTTCAAGCATCTTGTGTATCTACTGGTTCTGCGTGCCACATAAAGAGAAGTGCCATATATGCCATCTTAACAAATTTTGAGCAAAGCTTTTTTAGCGCCCAGTTCAGTTTATGGACTTACTTGTTTCCTCACATATTCTCACTGTATTACCTCGGCATCTGGGCTACCTGTATAGTATTTAGCCTTTTTGAGAATCTCCATTCTTTCTTTTTTTCTAGTTTCAGCCAAGCAAATTTTTGTTACTCGGTGGGCAGACAGAGATTTTACTCAAAAATGATGCAGCGCAAGTTTCCTAAGTCTTTGTTAATACTAGTATGATTTTGATTGTCCTTTTGGTAGCTGAGAGATGTGATTAGTAGTTAATCTGATGTTAACTGCCTTTTCAGACACAGGTGATCCTTTGGAAATATAATTCTGTTAAGCTACTTGTGTACATCTCTGGAGCAGAAAAGCTCAGCCTGTAAAGTCATAATTAAAAATAAATTGTGATTCCAAACATAAGTTTTGCCTTAGAAAGAGTGACTGAAATGATAGTAAGCAGGGTAAGAAGAAAGGCTACATGCTCAAAGGAGTTAAAAGGGCTAAGTACAAACGTTGTCATCATAGCCAGATTCATGCAATCACTGTTGTGTGAACTCCTTATAACTTGTCTGATTTACCCTTCAACCTGAATTCAGCTACAGGGACTGAAGGGAGAAAGTAGAGGGGCTTATATGAAATCACAGCTCATACTACTAAAATGATTGGTTTATCCAGCTGTAATTAGGGAACCAAATTCTTTACATTATAAGCTTGACCATCTGCCATTTACATCTTAACATTTCAGTTTTAGAATGAAGAATTTTGTATGTGGAATATTTCCACCTTCTCAATAAATAAAGAGGCACATCAATGACAATACCACTGGAAAACCCATTTGAATGTGCCTAACTTCATTACAATTTGATGTGACATTAGAAGCTATGAATTATTGGAAGAGTATTTGCAGGATAGGAGCCCTGCTGGTCCAGATGGGATGCAGATTAAATGGCCAAGTTCATTTCCCAGTTTGGAGCTCCGAAGGGGCTCTGAAAGAAAATCACTTACCCACTACAGTACTGCACTGGAAACATTCAGGGCCTTAGTTAATAAGGAGAGAGGGATACATCAAGCTGCTGAAGGATAGTTATCATGAGGAGACAAGGTATAGCAGAATGTATCTCTTCAGGTGCTGCTTTTTTCCTCTCCAAGCTGCCATGCTGGAAGAGCAGGTGCTACTGCTCAGGAAATCTCTACAGCAGAAAGACTGGCTCTGGCCTTTGGGACCATCAAATGATTTTGTCACCCTGACATTTGAAACCCCTGAATGCGCCCTTTGTCCTATTGTATCCTTTTCACAGGGTAGAAAATCAGGTTATGTGTCATGCTCAGAGAACTGGGGGAGTACATATATTTAAATGACAACTGTTTTAGTGACTGGATAAAAATGTACACTGTGACTAGCCAACAAGACAGATCCTAGGATATTTGCTACACTGTAATTAATTTGTGCTTTTCAACAAAACTGAATGGAACACATCTCTTACATGCAACTAAACTTATTTTCGGTTAACAAAAATAACTGTGGATAATGTCAGCTTACTAATGGGTCCAAAGATAGAATTTCTTTTGCCTGTTTGACAGATTTGATTCTTCTGCACAAATCCATGTCTTGCCTGGCTATGCCTGGAGGCAGATACACTGCTCCATGGGATTCTTCACTTCTGTTGATGGGAGCTCTTCCGCCAACACATTAAGCTGTTTCTGTAGATAAATCATGCACAAATAAAAGAGCATATGTAGAATCTTAATCCTGTTTCATCGTGTATGAGGCAGTATTGCTAAAATAAGAACCCCATTCCTCCTACGCAAAATCTTTGGGTATCATTTAGGTCTGAACCAGCTGCATGTCTCATTTTGATAAATATTCCTGAAGGAAGAGCCAGACACGTCCTCCTTTATTTAATTTTAATCACTGCAGCAAGTTTTCTTGAGGAGAGACATTGGAACAATCTACCTCTGCTGGCATCCCACAGCAGTTGGTGCTCCCGAGTGAAGTATTTAAAGCCTCCAGGGAGTGGTGAGATGCAGCTCACATGGCCCTGTGTGGAAACTGCTGCCGGGTCTCTGTCCTTCACAGGGAATTTGCAGAGACCTACCAGTTAGCTGACTGAAAAAAGCAGGATGAAGCAAAAGACCACCAGCTGGCCCATCTATCCAATAGCAGAAGACAATAAAAGGGGGGAGTAAAAAACCCAGTGAAACCAGATTTTTTATGTGAATTTGTTCTGAGAGAGTTAAGTGGTGTTGGTAAGCATTACACCTCCACATAAAAGACATAGCAACATGTGCAACTGGCCCTCAATGTGGAATGAGAAATATTAATGATTTCTTTCCACGGTTGTTTTTATTAAACACTGTCTCCAACCCTTGCCTTGAAGACCTATCCTAGATGCAAGGGTAATAAGCAGCAAATTATTACCTCCTGACCCTTCCCAAGACATGGATTCATTGCAGTTATATGATCGATGCATTTTTGGCAGTGTATGTTTTCCTGCATTCTGGAGCATGTGTTGGATCAAAGAGATACTTGGTTTAAAGTATCCTTTAAACCAATATTTTAAAAGTATTCTTGCTCTAACAATTTCTACTCTAATGCAAAGTTTTTGTAAAACAGACTAGATGTTAAAACTGGTAAAATGTACCGACCAACATAATTTGAATGACCAAAACAAGTTACAGTGGTCATAATGTTTGCTTTGTTTATGGTTAGTTGACATGCTATAACTGGAATATTTTGATGAGGAGAAGAAATCATTGTACTGTTAGGATTTAATGAGCAATTAAACATTCCATGACTCCCTCTAAATGAAACAAAGGCCTGCAAAAATCTCGGAGGTCAGAAAAAGATATAATTACTGATTTAATTGTTAGTTTCTATTACTCTTGCTAGAGATTTTAAATCAGAATCCTCTCAAAATTCAGAAACCTAGACATGGAACTGGCACTACTTTACAGACTTGATGATATACAAATATATTATTGTGAGGGTGACGATTTTTTTTTTTTTTTTTTTTTTTTTTTTTTTTTTTTTTTACTTCAGGTTGAGCTGAAAAGGAAAGATTTTATCTGGGTTTTCTTGTACTATATTCATATGTGGAATGCAAATTCGCATGCAAAGCTTCTCATGTGGTATTACAGTGCAGCTGATGTAAGATATAATGTCAAATCTGTCCAGGACATTGAAAATGGACAAATGGAAAAAAAAAAAAAAATGGAACCACCCAAAATTTCTATAAAGTCAAAGGTTCTGCAAGTTCTTCATTCAGTGTTGTTTCTCTATTGCATGCACCAGACTTCAGTATCAGCCATCGCTGGGTATCCTAAGTATATCTGAAAGCCTGCAGTGGTGGAAATACATTGTAAAAGTTCTGGTTCTGTCTCTTGCCTGTTAAAATCTTCACTTGAACTGTATTTTTCTGTTTTCTAAACACTGAGAGAATGTTTTTCTTATTTTTCAAATTAATTTTTGTGTGCCAGCTATAAAAATTCTATGATTTTCAGCTTCTGCATGTTTGCAGTAAGTGACCTAGTTCATTGTAGAAGGAGGTTAAAATTAGCCTTCATAAAAAATCTATTTTCATCTCATAGAATATCTTTTAGCCCATGTCTTTTTGTATTTCATAAAGTGTCTATCTCTTCATGCTTAAAAAGCTGGTGTTGTTTTGCTTAGCTTTGATCAAGTCACGCTCATTCAGATCATGACAGCCTTAATTACATCCAGAGATATGGTAACAAGGCAGGCTTTTTTCTGCCTGGTATACTTAGTATCTTTAGTATATCATTGATCCAGATTTTTAAATATTATGCATCCTTTTGCTTGTAAAAAAATAAAAATATCAACTGATATGAAATGAAGGTTGCTTTTTTTTTTTTTCTTTTAACACATCCATATATTAGCATTCTGAGATAAGTAGAGCTGTGTGGTATTTTCACACTTAAAATTACACATGCACTGTAAGAAGTCTCAGCTCACAATTCCTGGCTGCCCCATGTGACTTTTGATGACATACAACTTGATAAGTTTATCAAGCTGATCATATTTTTGGTTAGTTTTGCTAACTATATTCCACCATTATTACAGCTAAGTCTTGCTATCTACACCCTTCAAAATAAGGACGCACCACATTCTTTACTCTTCCTTTTAGAAAAGCTGTAGCTGCATAGGGAAAGGATTTGTGTGCTTCTGCAAACACATGATTGCCTGAGAGCTTTTTGAGCTGTGTCAGACCATAAAAACAATTGCTGTTTTTTACTGGATCAGATTTCTGCACAGCTATAATTTTGTCTGTGTGGTCCAATGACACGCAGTAGAAGAAAAATACAATACTACCACGTACAGATTTGCTTTTAAAAATATAATTGCTTTTGATTTTTCAAATCCAAGTGTAAAAAAATTTCATAGAGAACAGATTATATGATATTTCTGCAGAAGACCTCCCTTCTGAACAACCGCTATTGTTAATTTATTTTCTCTGTCTTTGAGCAGCGCTTAAGTCTCAGTCCCAGATTAGATCCTGTTTTGCATGGATATGTATATCAGTGATGGTTTAGAAGCTGCTGTTTTCCCCTCCTGAGTAGCTATCACAATTCACAGAATATGTGTTTGTGGAGGATGTGGGCTTGATCCCAGTCACCCTCTTGCTCTAAGTGAGCAAAATAAGGCAGAGTCAGTCTTAATTCAGCCCATGAACAGTGGAACTGACAGTCAGGGAAACTGGCCTGTGTTTAGCAGTGGTCAGTCCAGATTACTTTCCCATGGATAAAACAAAATACCACTTGGGAATTTTATTTTTGACACAGAAGAACATAGTTTTAATATTTATTTTATGATCATGAAAGTAGTAGAAGAAACACTGAAAAATCAGCTTGTTTCCCAGTCTTTCTGCTGAACAGGACATGATTGTTGAGTACTTGCACTTGCCTACTCACTTTACTCCAGGAGTAAATTCCATACCATCATTTTACCTCATTTACTGCAATAAACCTCAGGGGCCTCAGCAATATTTAGATTTTATTCTCCTGTGCATTATAAAAATAAATAAGGAAGGTTGAAGGACTTTGTTTAAAGAAGCACACACATTTCATGGTTGAAATTTAATTTTCCTAATCACACTAGCAATTGGCATCACAGGTATTTTCCATAATGAAAAAGAATAATGCTGGGAATCCCTGTAGAACTCTCTGAAAGTATATGGCAAGGAATTTTGAGAATCATATATCCTTTATGGTTCACTATGTTGCCCCCTCACCTACTTAATATAGAGGAAGTGCATTTATATGTACAATGATAGTTTTCAGCTTTCTGTCTTCCTCCCCTTAAGTCAGGAAAATTTACTACATATGCATAACACCTGTTCAGGTGTCTTGTATGTATGTATTGACTGGAGATGGTAAAATAACGGGATTCTTCACTTCACCTGAAGTGTTATCATTCCAGGAAAGACAAAACATAAGCCAGCTGGTGAAAACAGTTGGCTTTGCAGTGGGTCAATTGCATTAGCAGAATGCCAGGTAGGAAATATCACTTTATTTTATGCTTGGCATATTTTAAGATTTGAAGATTTCATTAATTTCAGTGACAACATAGAAACATTCCAGGGCATGACCATGCTGCAGCAGTGGTAGGATTAACTGTTAAACATTATTTTACTAAGAAATTATGATGCACTGGGGAGATATGAACTTTCCTGCATATGTTCCTGAGAGGTTAGATTTGGGGCTAAGCTTGTTGTTAAACAGAGGTTCAGGAAAACAAAAGAGTTTCATAAACACCTTTTTAGTTAGGCAAGCAATTACATGACCAGGTTGATTTTTTTTCCTTTTAATTTGAGGTAGGGCTGGGGAGGTTGAGATGTTTTACATTATGTGAAGTGCTTCTGGCATTAAGCTATTAGGGAGAGCAAGATTGGTTTACCCACTAGGTCATGGTAAGTGAATGCAGATGTAAAGACTATGTCAATTGTGTCAGTGGTGAAGGCTTTACCACACAGATTGTGAAATATTAGAGGAAGGCAGGTAATAATTAATTTTTCTAACAGCCTATTTCACATTTACAACTTGTACCTGTTGAAGCTGAAAATGTTCCCCTTGTTTTGTCCTTTTGCTGCTGGCTGTCTCTCTTCTTTATTTGACAGATATTCAACACTTGAGACCTCAAGTTCAGATAAGTATTATTAACAGCAACCATTATGGTCCCCTGGGGATTAATTTTACCTAGTATGTGTGTGTTTTCACAATAGTTTCAAGATGCTGGAATGCAGATATAGTTCTAGTAAAAAAATAGTTTAGACAGGTTGATTCATTTAGCTACACAGCAGGGTCTAATTGCTTTTCTAAAGTTAATTCCCAGTGAGGATTTTCCCAAAAGAAAAACACTACAGTAGCTATTGCTGTGAATGAAAGTAGTTTGAGTGAAAATTTAACTTCCAAATTCTTTATTTAATTGCATTTTTTCAAGTCTCTCAAAGTGAAATACCTTAATCAAATAGATGCTTCCAATATGTTCTAGCCATGCCCTGTTTATAAGGAACTAAAGTCCCCAAATTTTCTGAGGAAATTAAAAGATTGTTTGCCTTGTTCAGAGTTAGGGTGTTTTTTTGGTTCAAGTTTGCTAGGTTTGGGGGGTGTTCGGTTTCCTTGCTTGGTTGCAGCTGACAAAGCAAAAAGACCTCTTTGTCCCTCTTTGTGCAAAAAGACCTCTTTGTTCCCTGTGTGTGAGCTCTGGTGGAATTCTGAACAGGTAAAACAACACATAGCACATCCTGCAGATGTGCTAATAAGAAGCTCCTCTGTTGTAGACTTTCCAAGCAGCAATTGTGAAACAGAGATGACACATAAATGCTTTTACTGGTGGTGTCATATAATTTAAAGGTGTTTGATACTCTCAAAATAAAAAAATAAATATTACATTTTTGTACTCTCACTGGGACTGAAATGCAGATTAAAGTTTCTTACGTATTTATGGGTTGCACCTAGGCAAAATCTAGTATAAATTAGATTTCAATGGTGATTTGATAACAGAACTGCAGCAAATATAATAATTTTTCACATATGTGTAGAAAAGTACTTCAGAGGTTTAAAGTAAAGAGGCAAAAGTAGCTCAAGAAAAGAAATTTCATGTAGTGTAGCTGAACTTTGGTTGCAATTGAAGTGTAGAAGCCCAGAGGAGGCAGAAGATATGAATTGGCTTACACATACTTAGTTCTTTTGTCCATCTGAAGAAGATGCTTCTTCTTCTGATGCCCCTTAGACCCACCAGGCCATCCCTTAGGGTTGCAAGAGGCTCAGGTGGGGTATGTAGAATTCTCCTTTCACTTTCTGTCCCAACAGAGGCAGGCCAGGATTACCAGAGGCTAAATACAGCACAGTGCTAGAGAAAGCAATCTTTAGGGTGGCAGTTTCATGGACAGCCACTGTAGGCAATCACAAAGACAATTTTGAGCTACTTTTCCAATTTGATGTCTTAGGTGATATGTAACCTTTCTGAACCCTACATATTACATCCTTACTGAAAAACCTACTCCATTTTGAAATTAAATATTGATTAGAGACTGATCAATTTCAAATTTTGTAATGGATATGTTCTAAGTGAAAGTCAGAAAGTGGCTGAAGGAACAGCTTGAATGGTCTTCACTTGCAATAGAATTGATTCTTGGCAGAAGGTGGCAAGCCCAGGAGTAAGGCATTCTTTTTAAAGGCAGGATGAGACTTCTTTCCTTGAAATACTTCCCAGTACTTGCTAGCTAGCATGAACCACAACAACTGCTATATCACGGCACAATTAAATCCTTCTGACAGTTAGCTGGTGTACAGCGTGTTCCCTTTAATTTATTCTGATCAGTTGGATTAAAGAGGTCATTCTCAAGTAGATGTTCATTGCAACAGCACCTTGAAAGCCATTTTGGTAGTGTTCTAACTACAGTGATGTCTGGTTTGAGTTTTATTCAAGAAATCCAAAATAAATATCCTGTAGAAGAGATGATAGCTTACTTTTAGGTTAATTTAAATTTTTGATCACTTGGGAATCTCTACCTTGTTTCTAAGTAGCAAACAAGTATTAAGGATTAGGATTTTTTAAAATGTCAAGGTTATTTAGCTGTAGAACTAAAAACAATTATAAAAATAAATGTTCAAATTTTTAAATATTTGGAACGAATGGTAACATCTGTCTTGGCCCTTTATAGTTAAGTAGCAGACATCAGGTTGATTTTGCTCTCTCAAATTATAACAGATTCCATGCAGAATTCTACTAAGCAGGGAAATGTATACATTTTAATAGTCATGTCCCTTTAAATTTGAGGAAATTTAGATGTAACTTTGACATAAATATTGATGTAAAACCTTAAGGCAAACCAGAGAATTTTAGCAACCTTAATTGGCATCTCAGAAGGAATGCTTACAATAAATTGTCTGGTAGTGCTATGTGAATGTATTCAAATAGTGAATTTGTCATTAGTTTCATGGGAGATAAAAGAGCTGAGCAGGGAAACAGCAGCTAGACTTTACTGTGGATTTAGAAGCAAGTCTCATTTGGAGGTTGTTGAAAGAATAGTCTGGTGTAATACCAAGGCAGTGTGTTACCCAACAAAAAACCTGAAAGTGTGTTGTTCCTGTAGGAATTAAATAAAATTTAGGACTGTGATACTTTGTCCACAGAAGAAGAAAAGGTTATTTTTTTTTTTCCTAAATTATAACTAAAAATTTTCAGTCCATGAAATTAAGCCATAATCTGATTGTTACAGAGTCTCAGACAGACTAACAGTTTTATTTTATTTAAGACTGTTGCCTCTTGACCTGTCACCACAGCCTTGGTAAAAAGTCTCTCTTCCTCTTTTCATAAGCTGAGTTTAGGTACTTGTCCTGGTTTAGGACAAATTAGGGGAAAATCTCTAAAGGAGCCCCTTAAAGGAAACAAACTTCTACAACTCCTCCCCCCTCTCTACTACCAGGTTCGGGAGGAATTTCCTCGGAGGATAAGTGGAAAAAACTTGTTTATTAAGCAAGAACAAAAAAACACTCCCCAACACAAGAAAAAAACAGCCTGAGATGACAACAAACGTTTTCACCAGTCTGAGAGAGGCCGAACGGCTTGGGCAGTCTGCTGAGGAGGGTGCTGAGTTTCTCTGTAGTGCAGACTCCGGAGGAGTTCCTTGACGTTCCCAAATCAAGGTCCGAAGCAGGTCCGATGTCTTCGGGGAAGGGGAGGAAGGAAGGGAAAAACAAAAATAGAAAAATGGCAAAATAAGGCAAGCAAAGGAAAAACAAAAAAAGCAAGCGAGCAGAGCAAGCGAAGCAGGCCTAAAGCTAGCAGCAGCAAGCCATAGCAAGCAGCCGGGGGAGGGACACGGCTATAGACAAAACAAACTGAGAGCACGGGAACAGGAATACACGATTGGGATACAAAGCATGAAAATGTCCTGTCACCCCAGGACAGTACTGGAAGGTGATAGAAGGAAAAGCTTCTCCCTGGAAGCTTTTCTTTTCAACACCAAACAACCCAACTCATGCTGTGCTCATAGTAGAAGGGCTTCTGCACTTGGACCACTCTTGTAGACCTTCTCTGGACCCATTTCAACAGGTCTGTGTTTTCCTTTTGCTGGAGACTCAGACCTGGAAGCACTTCTCCAGGTGGTTTCTCAAAGTAGTGGAATAGAAGGGGAGAATAACTTCACTTGTTCTGCTGGCCACGCATTTTTTTTTTTCACAGCCCATGATGTGATTGACTTTCTGAACTGCAAACAGACACTGCGGTCTCATGTGAAACTTTTTCATCCACCTGTATCCTTTCACTTGGACTTGCAGAACTCCATGAGGTTCAGATGATTCCATTACTAAAGTCTTTCAAAGACCTTCTGTTTGGTATCCCTTCCCTCCAGCAGATGAACTGCACTACTCAGCTCAGTGTCCACTGCAAAATCCTGAGGGTGAACTGATCCCCACTATGTTGTTGATGAAGGTATTAAATAGTATCAGATTGAGTACAGACCTTGAAGGCCACCACTCATTACTGACTTCCCTTTGGACCTTGAGCTCTACACTGCAACTGTTTGGACGTGGCCATTCAGCCGATTCCTTATCCAACAGTTATCCAACAGTTATTCCTTATGCAAAATTTCATCAATTTATCAGCGAGAATGCTGTGGGGGACAAAGGTGTGACAGAAACCTAGATAGATGACATCCATAGCTCATCCTTTGCCCACTCATGCAGTTACTATAATTCTAAAACAATAACCATTTCAAATCACACATCTAGATATAAAAGTCTATTAAAACTCACAAAAAGCTTGTTTCTTTTTTTTTTTTTTTTTTTTTTTTTTTTTTTTTTTTTTGGTAAAGAATTAAAAATATAACTAAGTAAATACAGAATATTAACCCAGTAACTTCTCTAACCAGTAACTATGACTTATTAGGAATTTTGGAAATGTTTACATTTTCCCTTTCTGAAAAATAAAGGAAATGAAGCTTTCACAGAGAGAGGAATTTAGTTATAACTTTCACAGTGCCTGATGTTTTTTAGAAGGGCATTTACTTTCTCTTCTCCTCTTCTCCCTCTCCCCTTCCTCCCATAAGACATAACAGAAGTTCTGCCATTCATGTGCATTTATGGGCATTTATTTATGTGCCAAGATATGTGACCACTGCAGAGTCCTAATAGCATGGACTGTACATTGATAGAGTTTGGAATTGTAAAAGAGTCCCTGTAAAATAAATAGCTCCAGATTCTTTTGCACTTTAATCATATCCTCTTTCTCTCTTCTGTGCATTTCAGAGTGTGTCTAATTCCTGTCTTTCACTGAATTCTTGTTTTAGGTACAGTCATTAGACAGGATTATTAAAAAGTCTGTGTGCCATAAATCTCACTGACTTTGAGGGCTGTGTGTCAGAGACAGAAAAGTGCATATGTGTTTAGCAAAAGATGGAGTCAGGCTTAGTCATGTGAAAACTTCCATCCTATAGAATTTTTGGTCCCAGCATCATTCTTGTGTCATCCTTATTGTTGTGGTTTGGGTTTATTCAGTCAGTAGTTTTATTAATGTTAGTTAGGTTTGTTCCTTGTACTCCCCCATTTTTCCCCCTCACAGTGGTTTGTTGCAAATAGTTTACCTCGAGAGTTCCCGCCACTTGGATCCCCAGGTACCTGTGAGTCTTCTCACCTCCCCCTGTTTTCTCCTTTTTTGGTCCCATCAGTCAGGGTTTGTTCACTCCCCGTGGGTTGTCAGTCCTGTCTCTCGTTTGTCCCCATTGGGCGATACAGGTTTACACCCCTGTCCGCCCACTCCCTATTTAATCTGCTGCCAGCCTTTGTTTCTCCAGCATTTGTCACTGCACCCACCCTGAGAGCACTTCGTTCCTGCCCCGCCTGGGGGAATAAAGACTCTTTGGGCTCACAAACAAGTGTCCTTCTCTCGTCTCTTCATCTCCTCTCAGCGCGTGAAGCTACCAAAGCTGTGTAACCCACGCCGCAGCACTCGGCACTGCCAGGGTGCCAGACGCCGTTCCCCTGGAGTGCCCACACACGTGAGGCCACCCGGCCTCACACGGGCAGTGCTAGCTGGCACATCTCAACTGCTTGAGGTCGTGGCAGGTAGCTGCTGCACCTTACCAGCAAAGGTACCCTGCTAATATTGCTTTCAGTAGTGTCCTTAACTTCTACATATCCAAATTGTGATGCCTACATATTCACATCAAGGGATGAGATGTGATACTAGTATTTCAGTGTAAAGGAATTGAAAGTCACCTTGCCTTGTTTGTAAAGACTAAGCTGAAATGCAGGCTTTCACTACTGGTTTTTTGTATTAGAAATAATCTCCCTAATACTTCTTATGCGAATAATTCTAAATTCTTTAAGGTGGAATGAACCAATTTAATTGTTTGAGGTATAGGCACTGATTTTCTTCTTTTAAGTGTGTTCTTCAGTTCATTTGGGTCCTGTAGGAGGAGCATGAATGAATCTAAATTCAAGTATGCAGAATAAGGAAGATCTTTTCCAGGAAGAAAAGAAACCAATGCCATTTGGGGAAGAATAAATAATTGGAGAAATATCTCACCATCAGTCAGTCATCTAGTTTCCCAGCTGTGGTGTGAAAATCCTATCGGCATATAACTTTTAAACAGATCTCTGAATACTCCCTGCTCACTCTTATCAGCTCCTCATAGATGAGCAGGCAGTGCATGTGGAAGTGTTTGCTGTAAGTCTGAGGTTCTCTCTGCAGGCAACACATTTTATTCTTTTTTGGTCCTAGTTGTTTCAACAGAAGGCTGTAAAAGCTATATATATGTTGTACTTTGCCACTGAGATGCTATTTATGCAACCTTGCTTCTGGATAATGTCACCACAAAGTCAACATTGAGCCACAACCCCACCAAGGAGATAATACCATGCAGCAAGCAGCTTCCAGTTCTTAGGGGGCCATGGAGTCCCCTGGTGACATCTCCATCTCCTGTTTTGTATATTACTAGACAAAGAATTTCCAGTGTAAAGGGCTTCTAAGCACATTTTTCTAGCCAGTGAATACTCTGCTTGAGAAGATTCTGTCAAAGGGTTTTTCTTCTGACTGCACTTTGTCCCACAACCCAGAAACGGCTAGTAGCATGTTGCCTTCAGTTTTTCAGTTTTTAAACACTGGTGTTTTCTATTTCCTAATGGAAACATTAGGAAAATGTTTCCAAACTCCAAACTCCAAACTCCAAACTCCATTTCTCAGTTTATGTGTGCCTGATTATGTGCATGTGTGAGTGAGCACCTGCCTTTTGCACAACTTCATGTAGTACAGAAAATTGGTCACTGTCAATCTCTTTCTTTAGTGAGGTTGATGAGGTTTAAACACATCAGAGATTTTCCAGTGATCTGAGTGAATTTGACCTGCTCTGATATTCATTTGGAACAGATTCCTGTGTTAAAAAACTAAGAATAAGAGAACATTGTAAAATGTTCTTTCAAAAATCAGATTTGTTACCTGACGTGCAAAAAGCTGATGGTTACATACTTGAGTGAGACACTGATTATTTATTTAAATGTTTCAGAAGCATGGGTGCTCAGTGGTATTTCACAAATCAAACACATTAATATCAAATTTTTTTTCCATTTATACATTTTAGCAAACAAAGGCTTTAGTGTTCATTGGCAACAAATTACATAACTTTATTAGTTAATATTCTGTCTTCTGCTGGTTGATGATTCCCTCACTTCCCATGCTAATTAGTCTGCATGCTCAGTCTTTCTCTTCCCTTGAGTCAGTGGGCTGCTTGGGTTTGTGGTCTGTGAGCTGGTGGTCACAGATTCCTCTGCAGGAATTACCTTTCACCCAGTTGGAGCTGATTTCAGCACAGTTGCTGAATTGGCTTTATCAGTTTCTCCCTTATCTTGGAAATTCTGCCAAATGTCCTTGAGGCCCATAAATTCTGCATTCTTTGCGTTCATTATTGGTGGTACATCCTACCCAGGTTTTGTTACCCTTCCCCTAGGTCTGAGGTCACTGATGCATGTCAAGCCCTAAACCTTAACAAGGCAATTGTTCCAACAAGTATTTTGTCTTTCTAAAACCTGCACATGACTTAGAATGTTAGCTACTCTCTGTTTCATGGATTAAATCACCTTCTTGATTAGGCTCGAAAGTGTACAAAGGTCAAACATCAAAAAACATATTTTCTCAAGAAATTTTTAAAGATTCCACATTTTGCAAGTAATTAGTAAATGCCACCTGTATGAAGTAATGCATAGGAAATAGTATTATGTGGTTCGTTTGCAACTACAGAATTGGATGCAATACACTTTCTTTTGCTGTTGTCATGGAATAAATATATAAATATTGGCTGACCTACCCTGGTTTGTTTTTTGGCACAGCTTGTTACAGATTTCCAAAAACTGCCTTTCAGACCTTGATTTATGCATAAATAAGACCTAATAATTCACAGTCATATTGAAAATCAGCACATTACGTTGATAGTTAAACAGTGACAATTTTTTAAATGTGCTTAACAAGACATATTTACCACATTTTAATTTTTTTTCCTTCTTTAAACGAAATTTATAGCTGGATAACTTTTATATTGCTTGAAATAAAATTTCTGAGCACAAAGATTGATAAAAGAAATCTCTATAAGCATTTTTATGTCTTTACTTTGACTCCTTGCTTTCAGTAACCCTTTCTGATATGATATGCAGGTAGAAAAGACAGCATACGTTATTGGAAGTGATTCTGGCAAAGTCTTTAAGTGATGTTAGTTTTGATTTGTTCATTTTTAAACTGTCATGTTGTTGGTAATATTTTTCACATTGGAACTAGATGAAGGATTGATATGAAGAACTGTTTATAAATGAAGTGGAACAAAATTATGACTTTACTACTATTCTACCTTGGCATTTTACTGAATTTATAAGGCATAAATATGAAAAGGTTGATTAGGGTAAGCACAATCAATTGGAAGAATCTTTACTTATTGTGTGATGCAGATAGTGTGAATTCCCAAAAACTATAATGAGAAAATAAGTCTATAGATCTATATGTCTATATGTCTAAGGATATATAGATGCATAAGTATTCCTGGGCAATAATAAGTTTACTGGTCTGCTGTGGGTTACATGGAGTTATGTCTTAATTCCAGCCCTTTGAATTCAAGTCTGCTTGAATTTTCTAATACTGCAGAGTTGAACCACACTTCTCCTTTCATGACACATCTTTTGAAAACCTGATGCAACTGTGGTATTTTCCTGGAAATTGTTGCCTAAAGAAACATAGGTAAACCCTCAAAATTGTATTCATAGGAGTCCCTAGCATTTTTTGTATACATGTTTTTTTTCCCCTTCAAGTTGCTAAAAAAATACACAAAGCAGCATGATGACTACAATCTACAGGGCAGGTTTTGAAAACAAAGTAGTACCACAGAGGGTCAAGAGATTAAATACTTACCTTTGCTTTTACAGTCATAGAATCATTTGGTTTGGAAGGGACCTTATTAAAGGTAATCTAGTCCAAACCCTTGCAATGAATAGGGACACCTTGACCAGTTTGCTCAGATCCTTGTTCAACCTGACCTTGCAGGTTTCCAGGGATCAGGAACCTACCAACTTTTTGTAAAACCCGTTCCAGTGTTTCAGCACCCTCAATGCAAAACAATATCTTTCTTATATCTAGTCTGAATTGACTTTTAATGTAAAGCCATTAACTCTTGTCCTATTACTACATTCCCTACTGCAAAGCCTGTTCCTCTCATATAAGCCCCCTGCAAGATTAAAAAGGTTTTCCCAGAGCCTTGTCTTCTCAAAGCTGAACAACCCCATCTCTCAGCCTCTCTTAATATGAGAGGTATTTCACCTCTCTGATCACTCTGACTCTCCTCTGACCCACTCCAACAGATCCATGTTTTTCTTGTACTGAGGATCCCAGAGCTAGATGCAACATTCCAAGTGGAGTCTCATGAGAATGGAGAAGAGAGGCATAATCACCTCCCTTGAACAGCTGGTCCCTCTTTTTTTGACACAGCCCTGCATGCAGTTGGCCCTCTGGGCTGTGTTAATACATTACTGACTCTTGTCCAGATTTTCAGCCACCAGTTGTCTTAAGCCCTTCTTGGTAGGGCTGCTCTAGATATCTTCCTCCTACAGCCACTAATGACAGCAGGCTGCCTCATTTCAGGTGCAAGAGCTTGCACTTCACCTGGCTGAACCTCATGAGGTTCACCTGGACCCAGTCCTTAAGCTTGTCTAGGGTGGATGTCACCTCTGCATGGTGATTACCCAACCACTTCCTTATCCCCTGAACAGCCAGCGATCAAAAAGCTCACCTCTGTCCAGTTTATGGATAAGGATGTTGTGGGCTGGCTGTCAAAGGCCTTGCTGAAGTCCAGATAAATGGCCCTTCCCTCATGCACTGACAGAGCCACTCCATCACAGAAAGCCACCAGCTTGGTCAGGCAGCACTTTCCCTTGATGAAGCTGTGCTGGCTGTCTCAAATCTCCTCCTTGTCCTCCATGTACCTTAGCGGAGCTTCGAGGAGGACCTGTTCCATGATCTTCCCAGGCACAGAGGTGAGGTTGACAGCTTGGTAGCTCCCAGGATCCTCCTTTCTACCCTTTCATACGATGGGTACAAAGTTTCTCTTTTTCCAGTCATCTGTGACTTCGGGTGACTGCCATGACTTCTTAAATATGTGAAGATTTACTTGGCAGCTATATCAGCCAATTCCTTCAGGACTCTGGGATGCATCTCATTCAGGTGTCACTCACTAATATATGCACAGGTTCCTCAGGAGGTTTAGATCTGATCTTCTCTGTCACTGGGAGGGATTTTGCTTCCCCAGTCCCTACTTTTCAATCCATCCTCTTGAGAGGTGTGGGAAGAGAGGCTACTGTTGAAGACTGAGGCATAAAAAGTTGTTGAGTAACTCAGTCTTCATCCATTGTTACCAGTTTGCCAGTCATGTTCATCAGGGGCTGTACATATTTTTGATCTTTGTTTTCAGGTTGACATGCCTGTTGAAGTTCATCTTGTGATCCTTGTGATTTGCATCCTTTGTGATTTTCAGCTCTGGCTTCACCTTGGCCTTCCTCATTCCATCTTTAAACAACTGGACTGCATTCTTCTGCTCTTCCTGGGATATCTTTCCCCTGCCTGTGCATTTCCTTCTTGCCCTTTTATTTTTCCAGCAGGTCTTGACTCAGCCATGCAGGTCTCTTATATTCCTGGTTTCTTGCACCTGGGAGCCAAGATCTTTGGATCTCTGTGGAAGATGTCCCCAAAGGTCTGCCAGCTCTGTTCCTCTCCTATGTTCCTGTGGGTATCTTCCCAGAGAGTCCTACTGACCCTCTTAAACCTTAAACACCTGAAAGTTTTCTTTCCTGAAATTTGGGGTCCTGAAATTACTCTTTGCCTGACCCCTGTACTTGAGGTCTGTGAATTCTGTTGGTGCATTATGACTGCAGGCTGTGTCCACTCATGCATCTCTGCCCAGCTCACTCATGCTGGCCGCCATCAGATCCAGTACCACATCCCCTCTTCTTGGTCTGTCTATTACTTGGTTAAAGATGTTATCCTTGATAAACTTCAGGAGTTTCCTGGATTCCCTAGAGCTTCCTATGCTACTTTCCCAGCAGGTGGTTGTTGGTAAAGAAGGTCTTTAACTCATAATTAATTGTGGTATGTCTATTTATTTATTCCTGAAATTTAGAAGATGAAGTGATTCTAAAAATTAGTTTGTAGTGTATATGCAGTGATGCTGAAATTTTCAATGCAATGCATTTATGAAAGGGACTAGGTGAAGTAGCTGTCTGTGATGACAGGGAACATGATCCTAGAAAGAGATTTTTTCAAGCCTGTATGTTCTGTAAAAGAAGTTGCCACAGTTAAAAAAAAATCTCTTTTAATGTAGGTTATGTATTTAGAGATGTTAGACATTTTCATTTTCCTTCATTGATTAATCAGGCAAGACTTAAAAGTTTTTATTATTGCAACTATTTTACTCTGTGCACTTTAATCTTGTCCATTAATGTCTGCCTTGTTAGAACCCTTTGATATGTTTGATGCATGCTTTAATGTATCAAAATTACAGATTAGTTTTTATCATCAATATGTTTTTGTAAGAATTTAGTCTGAAAAATTTAGTATAGAGTAAGAATATATTTAAAGAAACCATAAAAGCCTTATATACTTAAAATTATCTAAAATTATTTCTTTAAAAAAAAGGCCATGAAGAAATGAATTACTTAGTTCAACTGCAGCCTGGTAATGCTCTCTGCAAAATGTATATTTTGATTTTAGATACTACTGTTACCAGGGGAAGAAATATGTTTATTTGACTGTTGAGATGGTGCAGCTTACTTCTTACATTTAAACAAAATATCAGGGATGAGAGTCATAATATCTCTGTGGAGACTGAATCATCAAAGACCATTGCCAAAGTGAAAGATGCTATAGAAAACCTGATTTTTGCAGGGCTCTTCCCTTTTATGTAGCATTTCATGGTTGCCATCAAAGTCAAACACTATGTGGTTTCATGTTGACAACTCTCACTCTCATGGCAAGGAGATAAATCATACATAGTATATCTAAAATTATATATTGTACATATGAATAAAGTTATATACTATATATAGTACTATATATTATGTAGCTCTTTGTATATACACATTCCTGCACACCCACAGACATACATATCCACACAGAGTCAAATTCAAAAGACAAGTATTTGAGCTCTTTACCCTGTTTTAGACTGTTCAGCTTTTTGCTCTGTCTTCACAACAGTTTCTAGAAAACACGGAAGGGATCTAGATACTGAAGTGTCCCAGCTGTGCTGGAGGGATAGTGGAATTCATTTTCCACCAGAGGCTAGAGGGATACGGCTTATCCCTAATTACAGGTGTACAGTGTGGGTGAACACTTAAAAAAGGCTAAAGAAATGCGTGTGGAAATTTCTGTAGCAATTGTTACTCCTTTTAAGTTCTCTGACTCTTTATTATTCAGCTTTCTTTTGTCAAATTTTCCTGCTTGCTTCATTGTAAGAAAAAGATATAAATGACCTGTAAAGAGTCCCTACAACTTGTCAAGGACAAGTCAGAAGATTTTATATAGTTTTGTATGTAGCTGAAAAAACATAATCAGAAATATGTATTTGTAGTTGTTGATAGCTGGACTTACAAATGTTACTATAGCAGCATAAATGCTTTCCTCTGCTAAATTAGGATTTTTTGCATGTGTGAAGACAAATTTTTTGCATGGTCATCATATGAAAACTTTTATTAAACACAGTTGAGCAAATGAAAAAGAAGACTTATAGGAATTAGTATAATGCAAGGGAGTTTTTTACAATTTTGCAATCATCCATAAAGGTTTACTTATGTACTTCTGTGTGCTCATTAATTTTCTTTCCCATTGATGATGTTTGGTGTTCTTAGACCTAGTTTTAGAGTTTTTAAGGTAGAGTCCAAAGTTACTTTTAGACTTGTTTGAACCAAACGACAGTTTGTGGTGCTTTATTTATTTATTTTTAATCTCGTATCAACTGCTATGTCTAAAACAGAATTGGTGATTGGAAACAGCAATTGAGAGAAACTGTGAATACAGTTATAGGAAATATCAAACATGACTAGGAGAAACAGTCTAACTGAAAAATAAAATCTTACATGCAGCTGTAAAAATATCTTAAAGTGTAGTCTTTAAAGAAGAAATATCATGTTCACTTCCTAGTTTGCAATATCCCTAATTAATTTTAAAATTTGCTGTTGCACATATTTTCAATAAAACCGAAGAAAATGTCAATCTGGAAATTCTGTCTTACTTGGAAATGTTATCTCAATAATTTCAGATTGTGAAATGTGCAATAGCTTTCCCTAGATCTTGGGCATACGACACTTGTTCAGAAATTTCTTGTGTAAAATATTTTGCATAAGGGGAAAAAAAATACATGATGCTGGTTAAAGAAGAGGAAAGTCCCCGATGAACCTAGAAAACCAAAGAAAAAGACCACAAATTACTCTAAAGTGAAGTAGAGGCGTGTCTCATATTATTTTCATGTAAGACTTCAACAGAGGATTCACTCTCCTACAAGAGACCCTGGAACGTATGAAAAAACGCTACCAACTCCTTTCAGACTTTGCAGAGATAGGCAAGTTATGGGAATGATGAGTAGTGAGAGAGTGGGGAATAGGACAATTGATTTACATTGGTTACAGGATGCAGGCACTCTCTAGGACTTGCCAGAGCTGAAGTAACAATTGTATTTTTTAATTGAGATTAAGGGTACCTGGAGGCTTAGAGATGTGCTGATGCAGCTTAGGTATGCAAACAGCAAGACATTTTTAGCAAGTATTTGGTTTCTCACAGAATTTTTCATGTAAAGAGAAAGATTCCATTTTTTCACTCATTTACATTCAAGCACAGGGTTCATTTGCAGAACAAGTTTGTATGGGAATAAAGTGTTTTTGTCATGTAGCAAAGGACGAGATTGCTTTCTTCTGTGTCAGAATAGGTGCACTGAGAGTAAGTAACTTATTGCTTAATGTTTAAACCTCAGGGGTTTGATCCTTTTTGTGCCCTTATAGAAGAAAAGCTATCACAAAACTGACACAGGGCTGCCTCCAGGCCAGGCCTTAGTTAAAGATGCTTCCAGACAATTTGTAAGGAGTGTTTGGGATAGGAGATGACAATATACTCAGGGAAGATGCAGGCGAATCAGAGCTGTGTTGCCCCTATTGCAGTTGTGTCTCAGAGGTACATCAGGAAGGCATGGAGCAGGAATTGACTGCAGCACAGATGTACTTATTACTTTTGTATCAGTACAGAACCTCTGAGATTTGTATTTGCACTCATGTCTGTTGATGACTTTTTGCCCTTCAGTGCTGTCTGCCCAAAGGGTGCAGTTCCCCTGTGTTGTGTTGACTTTGGTCAGCAGAAAACTTTGGAAACACAAGATGCATCCTGTGTTCTCTGATCCATCACTGAGGAAGGATTCTTTCTTTTCTTTGCTGTAGAGTGACTTCACCCACCTGTTATCTATGATGTCTACATTACCTTCTATACCTCACTATGACATGGAAATAATTATAAAGATAAGCAGAAATCTTCCAGTATTAATTTTATATCCAAGCTGCTGTTTTGGAAGTAAGTGTTGATATGGGACATATTTGAAACATCCTGAATGCAATAAATAAAAAGAACAGACTTTAAATGATGTGGTTGGTGGTGGCTTTCTGGTGCATAAGTGATTGAGCTTAAGTTTCAGGCCTAAATTTACACATGGTGAGATGGGCAAAGGGTGTTGCTTTTGTGCACACCAACCGTGATTAAAGAGGGAAAGTGCTGCAAGAGGTGAAACATTTTTGAAGGGACTTTTGAAGACCAGCTGAGATAACAGGATGGGTTTAATGATAATGACAGTTGATTATGTATGTTTCCTCTGCTGGAAAAGGGTTTAAAGTCAACTATATTTAATCTCATTGACCTTGTATTTAACTCCAGAATTTCTGGTGTTTTCTAGCATGTTGTATATTGCAAACAGAATCCAGAATGTCTTTTATGCTTGTGTCTTTCCATTTGCTTAAGCCATTACTATAAAATAGGGGGGGAAAAGTGAAAAAAAATATACAGTATGTTCTGGGGAAATAATCTTTCCATTTATTTTTCAGACAAAAAATTGATATAGGAGTAATGTTATCCTACCTAAAAAGAATCCAAATTTTTACCATATACAATAAGAAAGAGGAAAAGCATTATAAATCCTATCATTTTTTTGTTGTTTTGCAAAATTTTTAAATGGCTGGAGATGATTTCATGATTCCTGACCAGTGAATCTAACACGTGAGAATGACTGCAGACTATGAATTGCAGCCTTTGGCTCATACAGACCTGGAAGATGTAAAATCCAAAAATAAAGGCAGGCAAATTTTCATTTCCTACTTTTCTTTAAAAAATAGTCACACAAATATTCCTGGACTCTTCTCCTATACTTCTGGACAGTTCCCTTACTTATCCTCCTCTCTGACCTCAATCTATTGTGGTCTTTGAAGACATTTGTGCTAGTGAAATGAAAGACCAGAACATGTAAATATTTGGCTGAATTAATTTATTTATTAAAATGATCCCATTATAGCTCAAAGTTTCCTCAATACTGTTAAATGTTATTTCACTTGCTCAAAACAAAGTATGAAATTTTATCAGTAACTGCTCTGTTTATGCTGTTTCAGATCCTGACATTACTAAACAATAATGTTGGAAAAAAATGAGTAGAGACAATAGGAAGAAATAATAATAATTTTTCACAGCACTGCAGTACTCTTTTGAAGCACTGCTAAGTAATTTCATCATCTGTGCTTTGCTTCAGGTCCTGTCTTACAGAAAGGAAATGCATGGGAAAAGTTAAAGTTTCAGAAAGTTTGACTTCACTATAAAAAGCAACAAACATGAATGACAGCTTTTCTTGATCATTAAAATAAGAAAAAAAGCTGTTCCTGTGCACAGTCTGCAGGCCCCTTCCACTATACATTGTCTGGCTGGGAAATGAACAAAAAATTCTTTCTTCTATTTATTTTTTCTTCTTTTACTGTTGCAATTAACAGTTTCTCAGCTTTCAGAAAGAAACTCCATCTCTTCTTTCAATAAGACTTTATATGTGAATACCTGCACACTAGAAAACAGCCTTCTCTTTGCCCAGTGCTTGCCATTTTAATCAGCTCTTACTTTACATGGGAAGCAAACCCCAAGATTTAAAAAGTTTTTTAATACAGAATTTCTATTCTAGTGGCTGAAAAGCAATGTTTTGAAATGTACATTTGAAAATGTTTTGTATCAAACTGAGTCTTGTAAAGACACACTTCATTAAATCTGCAAGACTTTCCTTCTTACCCCGCTAAATTCCATTATCAAAATTGCCAGTCTGTGGCTCAAAGTCTTAAAGTTATACTGCTAATTGAAAATTAAAAAAATTAAAATTGAAAATTAAAATTGAGCAGTTCTTTCAATACTGATTACAATTTAAGATGAAACAAAGTGATTTTCTTTGCCAGCTGTAAATCTAGTTGTTGGAAATGGTCCCCAAATTGCAAAATTTCTTTCTATTTGACAATTGAGTATCACAACATGATTCATCTAAGAAATAAAACCAAAACAAAACAGAAGTAGCAAAGTGTCAAGAAGAATGATATTTAGAGGATTAAACATAGACAAGTAAATCAGTTAGTTCTACTCGATATGAGTGAATAACAGCTGTATCTTGAACTTTTTCAGGCTTTCAATCAGACAAACATATTGCTTCAAGTCTGTCTACATCAGATTTTACCTTCACTTGCAAGTATGAAGTGAAAGAACAAAGACAATATCTCTGGGATTTAAAGAGGAGAGTTCTCATGCATTAATTTTGGTTCCCAAAATATTAATGTGCTTATATCTTTCTCCCATTGAGAAAAAGGATTAGTTTCTTTTTCTAACCCTCAAACTGGGCTTGCATTTCACCAACAAAAGAGTTGGTGAATATGGTATTTCAAAACAGATTTTAAAATTTGTGTGAGCTGACTTTTCCAAATGGATAGTAACCATCTGGACTTCTCGATAAATCAATATACATCAAGCAAAGAAGAAAAATTCTAAAGATAAAAGGAGCTGTTTTTAATCACTAAGCTTCTTAACCACCTTTTAGTCAAAAGGTGTTGAGTTAGAATAACATACTCTATACTTTCAGTAAGCCTGGTACTTAAATATGCACTATCTGTTCCAGTTTTGACATAGCCATGAAAGCTCCTACCACTGACACAAGTTGTCCATCACAGTCAGCACATATGTCTTGGTGTTGTAAAAGATCTGGCTGTGTTATTGCCTTATTGATTGCATTACTGAAGTAAGCTGGTTTCTCTTGAGTAATACCGAATTGCCTACATGTTAAGGTGTCAAAGCCAATCTCTCTGAGGATAATGGACATGTCATCTTCTCTATAGATCCTTCAAAGAAGATCTGCTGGTTTGATGCTGTCCTAGTTGGAAAACAAGTTGCCCCCAAAAGATGACATGACTAGGACCTGAACTCTTTGTCCACAGTGAACAGTACAGGAACTGGGTTTGTTATTTTTGTCCAGTGTGGTGCAACAGTTCTAAATATATGTATTGAGGGGTAATGGTACTAGTTTATTTTCCCAAAGCCTACATGATTGTGTTGGCAAAGTGTTAGACCTCATCTAAGGTATCCTATACCCTCCTAAACTTCTTTTAAAAATAAAGTGCAACCCCCATTCTCTGTGAGTCTGAATGATCAACAAGAACATAAAGTACTTGGCCCAGAATAGGGAATATGTCTGTTAACAGTAAGTAAACTGTAAGGTTCTTCTGTGTTATTTCTCAAGATGGTAGAGCTGGTTCACTTACACATAAGAGAGGACTTTAATGTTAGTTGGTAGCTTTCACTTAGCCAAAATTCAGTTCATTAAACAATATACAAGTTTACAATGCCTTGTATAAGGCACTGTTTACAATGCACTATATAAGTATATAAAGCCTTGTATAAGTTTTTCATGACCTGTCCTTCTGCCAGTTACTTATTTGTGATCTCATTCTCCCAACTTTACTTGCATTTTACATCTAAAGCATTTCAGACTGAAAGAATTTACAGTGAAACAGCACATTATGATCCAAAGAGTGAGCAGAACCACCCCATCCTCAGCCTCATGGCATTCAGTTAAGCTATACTGAGTTGCAGATGACCATGATAACTGCTGTCATAAGGTGAAAAAACCCTGAACTAGTGTCTAAACATAAATTTTAAAGACTGGAAACTGTGTGATATTTTTGTACTCAATTCACACTAAGTGAAAAAGGCAAACTTCATAAATGGGCTGTTTGAATTGAACAGGATAGAAGTTAATTACTTGTATTTATCCACCAGGGCACAGCACAGCACTTTTCTGTGATGTTTGGATTCCTAATGTGTTTTAAAAATGATGGATGCTCCAAATGATTTTGTTCCTCATATTGGAAAAAAATGTTCTTCTAAATCATCTGTTGGATGTTACAACCTCTCACCATCTATGTATTGAAGAAATGGTTAATTTGTTGGTGATGAAAAGCTCTCCACTGTTTTAATTAGATTCTTTGTGTTAATGAGTTTCATAATATCCCTGTATTTTTGCCAACTTTCTTGTTTTTCCTTTTGCAGTTTTTGTAACACCTCCTTTGAAATTAAAAAAAAACCCAACCTTTTCAATAGTAACTAAGGGTGAAACCTAGTTAAGAATCTAATGTTGAGACCCTAGATACACATATGTCCAATGATTGATAACAAGAGCTTGAGTTGACTTCTAATGCTCTGTGTGTGGTAAATGTGTGACTGGAGAGGGACTGGAGAATTAACATAGGAAACTAGTTAGACTTTCTGTCATGGTTTGACACTGGTGCAATGCCAGTGCCCCCATGAAAATGCACCTTCCCAACTAATTTCTGTGAGATGTGATCAGGAACAGAGCAGAGCAGGCCCAAGCTTAATAACAAGGGAAAAAAAAAGCTTTATTAAACTACTACTAATATAAAGCACAGACACTACATCCAGGATGAAGATCTCCCAAAACACTCCTCCTCCTCCCACCTAATTTCCAAACAAACCCACAATGAGACACCACCCAGGATCCTGATCAAGTTGCACACCTTCAGATAATCAATACTCAGTCCATCAAGGGAGACAGGAGTCTCTCCTGTGCCACAGACCCCCCCAGGAAACACAATTGCCACCCTTGTGTTTCCATGTCACACATGGCAACCGCCCGGAGAAAATCTACCATGGTGACACTCTCCTTTCCATGTCACAGTGCTCTCACCACCGTGCATAGACAGACTGCTCATAGGGCTCCTTTAAGGATGCTTTGCCAAGGACCAAAAGAAACAACAGTTCAGCATCTCCTCTTGGGACTACAGTCCCCCTCATTTTCCCCCTGGGGCTGAGGGTCCAAGAACAGAGATCTTCTTCTTCTTCTTGAAGACAGAGGGCATCACCACACCCTCCTCAACTTTCCTCTGTTCTCTCCATTCCTCTGTTGGTAATCACTGAAACAGGTCTCTTGGTCTACCAACACATCCCCCTAAGTGCAGTCTCTGTTGTGGGAGAATTTGGTTCAGTCTCTGGCTAACAAGAAAAGTCCAGCCACAAGCCACTCCATCATCTCCTCCCAACTCAAAAATTTCTTCTTCCATCATTTTGGATCCCAGACTGTCTATCTTCTACTTCATATCAAGGAGGACTAATATTTTACAAAGCCTTCATTTCCCAGGAAAGGATTAAAAGTTCAGACTCCCTGGGCAGCTGATATCTCTGCCCAGCAGCCGATTCCCAAGGCCAAGGCTGGGCGCCTTCCCCCCACCTTCCTTCTCCTCCGCGCCGGCAAAGTTACAGGTGCCGTCCGGACTCTCTGTCTCTTCCCTCTGGTGGGGAATGACAAGGCATCTCAGTTTCTCTCCACCCTTCCGTCCACAGGAGCTGGCTCGGTTCCAGTCCTTCTACCCCTCGGCTCACCTCGACCAGGCCGCATGGCTCCCCCTCCCCCACCCAGCCCCATGGCTGGGCAGGGGAGATCTGCACTGCACCCTGACCGGAACCAAAGAGAGCGAGCTCTTGGGAGTTCCTGCTTTTAACCCCCTGTGTTCTCAGAGGCGTATCCCTATCTTCAGTGGTCACTTCAGGTGCCAATATCCAAACCTGACCACTGATTGGTTTGACCCAACTTCCTGAAAAAATTCACTTCCATGTCAAACCACAACACTTTCTCTCAACAATTGGGCTGTGGTAGCTGCAAAGAGAGGAATTGTAAGGAAAATGTGTGCCTGGGTGTAGATTAGGTATGGATTTCATGTTTTAAATTCTTTACACTGCATAGATGTAGTCCTGGCATATTTCATTTTCATAAACAAAGGGATTTCTACTGCTCATGAAATAATTCTGTTTTAAAGCCAATACAATAAAAGTATTTAAAATAGTATACGTTTTATCTACCTGATTTTAATAGGATTTTTTTCAGACTGTATTATGGACCTCATTACTGCCCTCTTTTACTGAATTCTGGACATGCCAGAAGACATTGTTAATAAATGTGGAAATTTAAGACATTACAAAGAAATTAACTTGGCTTTGGGGGTAATTTTAAACAAGTTCTTAACTATTGTGAGGTTTTATTTAAAAATAGTATTCTAAGATAATAAAACTGTGTTCATTTCTCAGGTTCTGGGAATACACTAATGTTCATGTCCTCCTGAAACTCATGCAATTCAAGAAAGTTTTTTGGAGACATTGAGGAAGATCAGCTAAAACAACAGAAAGAGGGATGAGCTAATTCAAGCTTTGATAAAGTCAGAGAGGTAGAGAAGAAGGTACAAAGAGATCTTAAACTCTGGATTCAAGATTCTTGAGAAAATAATTAATAAAGGCTTTGATGAGACATGAAGTCAAGGATGTGGCTAGACGGCTCTGTATGACAGCCTTTGGAGGGTATGTGAAGTACAAATCTGCTACTGCATCAGCTGAATGGGCACCTGGTAAATTTGAATATGCCATTGGCAGTCAGCACTGAATTCCCAGTCATAAAAGTCAATATATATATACAAGCATTTTGGCAAATCGTTTCACAGAGACTCAGAGTCTGAAGTGGAATTTGAGGGGAATAGAGATTCAGTTAAATGAGAATAACTGTATCCACAGAGGACACCGTAGGTTAAAAGCAAGTTTTTAAAGTAATTTCTGACTTTATGTGAAATCACTTTAACAATTCACAAGAAATACATGAAATATGATAGTGTTTCTTATTGGTGCCTGAACTTTCTCTGTGTTCTGAACCTTTTTGTCCCCTTTGAACCAGGACAGGTTTAGAAACATCATACTGTGAAGGTAGTAACCAGTGAACAGGGACTGTTCACTCATGATATCATGAGCAAGTAAATGTCAGGAAGAGGAAGTAGGGATAATGGTCAGCTAATGTTTTTAAGTGACCGAGTATAGCTTCTCCTCCATCTAATACATTCTATGCAACATTTGGGATATCACTGTGATCCCTTTCTAGTTTTGCCCCTAATGCTGGGGCTGAAACTAGTAATAAAGCTTATTGCTTCAGACTACAGATATACAGACAAAAGCAACCAAGTTTATGTATTGCCTTTCTAGAAATACTTCGCACTTCATGTTATGAAGTGGGAAGTATTTGAAATGGGAGTATTATGAAGATGTTATGAAAATATCCTGAAAATTCAGTAGCTGACTTCAAACTGTCTTTTCCAACAGTTTTTCAGATGAGTTGTTGCTTTCTCAATATATTTTATTCTTTGACTCAACTACATTTTAGTTAGAATTTGTATCTAGTCTTGATATAAAGGAAGAAAAAGGGAAGGCATTGACACAACCTATGACTGCACAAGGAAATGTGGTGATGGAGACCTGATAAAATCTGAGTTAACTGTTGGTAATAAAATCTCCTGTTCAGAGGTTTTTGCAAAATCAAACTTCAAGATTGATTGGAAACACTAATGAAGACATTCAGGATATTTTATTGCTATTTTTAAACAGGTGTCTTTCGGCAGATCACAATTTTCTCAGAGGAAATAAGGAAAAATAGGGGAATGTTCTTTGGTGCTCTGAAGCTCAGTGACTCATTGGAAACAAAATGTTCTGAATGACTCACTGGATTGGGCTTTTACTCCTTTGTCCTGTATCAGCAAGTAACTTCAGAAAATTAATAAAAGTCCTTTTTTCTTCCTTTGTATAGCCTGGATTGAATTAAAATCTCATTGCAAATGAGATCTTTGTGTCTCTTTCTAATTTTTTCCAGTTCTTCAGCAGTCATTCCCAGCCAGCTTCTGTTACTGGTTAGGCCAGTATAAAATAAGGGGATCCTGCTATGAAAGGAGGCTATGCAACATTAACGTGGTGTAAGTACTGTACTTTGGTCTCTGGAATTTCCATGGTAATTTGCTCAGTTAACAGCTGAAAGTATATATCTTCTGACTGTCCATTCTTCGTCAGGGAGGTAAGAGTTGTATTGGAGTTTCAAGTAAGCAGTTTCAATAAAAAAAGCAAAGTGTAGAACCTCTTTTTCTCATTATATAATTTGCTTGATAGGATTAGCTAGCGTGAAAAGAAAAATTACCTGATTTGGGTTAGAGGATGTGAAAGTATTGTGTATGTGTAAGTACTGGCAGTCACAGAAATGTTTTGCCTAATAATGAAAAAAAGCTGTTTCCATTTTAGATTTCTCTGTTAGTTAGGCCTACCCTTTGCATTTTCTGTCATACTGGCAGGGCTCAAAAAATCATTATCATCAATTAAAGCTTTAATTCTTTGTGGTTGAAAGGGAAGGTAGCCTAGCACTTGGTATCTGTTGTCTCCCCTGTTGACTTCTGGACCTAGAAATATGAAAGTATTGGTGAATATTGAATAGTGTGACAAACTGTTCTTCTACTCATTCTAACTGATCTCAAAAGAGAAGTGTCTCATGGGGTCTGCTCTGGTGAGGTGCCAGGCCCCTTTAACTAAGTGGTCAGTGCTTCAGGGTTCTCACAGGGCTGAAAAGGAGTATGCCTGCCTTTATCACATCCTGAGAGTTACCTAAAAGCCAGACAAACACAAAGGCATGAAGCACTCAGGTAAGAGCAAGGAAAATAGTTTGTGATTTTGTGTCATATTTATCATTGCTGTTTACCTCTCTGTTATTCATGATTAAATCTCTCATACAAGTGCAAAGAACTGGCAGCAATATGCAGGTAACCACTACAAAGAATGTGCAGACAGTAAAGATAAGGGAAAGCAATTACACTATTTTGCTTCTAACACACAAGTCATCTCTGAGTGCTTATACTGAGAGGTACAGCACACCTGGCTGGTTGAGCCAAAAAAATCAGTATGTCATGGGACTTGTTGAAGAAGAGATGTTTGTGAAGTGAATCATTCTTGATTTGGTCTCCATCAGGCAGAGGAGGGGTAGTAAAGAGAGAAATGTATAATTTCAACTACATCATATGATGATATAAACTAAGATGCAGGTGAGCTGCATCCCCTTATTATGGGGATTGTATTAATTTTTAAATATTTAAATTCATATGTCTACATTTGGATGGTGGTTTGAGTAAGGTGAGAAAGTATTGCAGATACTGGTAGGCAGCTCCATTCTGACCTGAAATGGCTTGAGGCAGTACTGCTTGTATTGATTATCTATCCCTATTGACTATAATCAGACACATAAAAGAGCTGATAGGCATCCAAGAGTCAGTTTCAAACTTTCTCATTGTGCCTTCTATGGAGTTCAGTGTCTCACATAATTCAGGGCAAAGATTTTAAAGATGCATTAGTCTTGTAAGTCAGACTTGTAATATTTTTCTTCAGTTTCTCCTTTACCTAGTGTATTAATTATTGAGAGTTACTGAACAAGCTTTACCTGATCATCCATAAATGACAACTAAGATGGTGCTTGATGATTCCATAGTGAGCACTTCAAATGCACTCTATAGAGCTGTGGACAAATTAGGCAGGTAATGAAGTGCCATGGTTTAACCCCAGTCAACACCAAGCCAGGCAGTCGTTCACTCATTCTGACACCAGCAGGAATGGGGGAGAGGGTTGGAAAGATAAAAGTAGAAAACTGATGGGTTGAGATAAAGACAGTTTAATAGGGAAAACAAAAGCCATATACACAAGGAAAATGAAACAAGGAATGAATGCAGTGCTTCCTATGCCAGCTAGATGTTCAGCCCTCTCCAGGAGAGCATGGCTCCATCAGACGTGACAGTGACTTGGGAAGACAAACACCATCACTCCAAACATCTACCCCTTCCTCCTTCTTCCCCCCACTTTATGTATAGAGCAGGATGTCAGATGCTCTGGAATATCCTTTTGGTCAGTTGGGTCACCTGTCCTGGCTGTGTCTCCTCCCAACCTCCCAGGCACCCCCAACCTCCTCACCAGTGTGCAAATACAAAAGCAGAAAAGGCCTTGGCTCTGTGTAAGCCCTGCTCAGCAATAACAAAACATCTCTGTGTTGTCAAACTTGTGTTCAGCACAAATCAAAAACACAGCCCCATGACAGCCACTGTAAAGGAAATTAACTCTATCCCAGTCTCAATGAGCACATGTGGGTAAATATACACTCTGGAACAGTATGCGACAGGATTCAAAGTTGGGAATACAGCTGTCACTTATTCTCTGTTTATTCAACTAAAAGAAAAGAAGACAAACACAATTGGGACTAAAATATATGCATTATGGATAAATTTGGCTTTCAAAAAGAAATATGCTCAGTAAAGAATCCAAAGCCTTAAAGGAGATGTTATGTTTTGAGAATTATCACAGATCTGGGAGTATGATGGAAAGAAGATATTCTGAACAGGGACTTGACAAAGGGAAAAAAATAGCAACCTGAATTTCTTCTTCTGAGGGAAGAAAAAAAAATTGAAAATTAAATATTTATATATTAAGTATATAAATACTAATTTAATTTTATATCACTACATGAGACTACCATACTGAGATCTTCAATAACAGATATTTTCCAGTCACTATTCCACTTGAAAATGGTCTTTGCACATTTATATAGTATCTTGAAATTACTTGGTAATACACCAGTATTAAGGGGTTAGTTTTTATTAATTATAAGGCTTTTATTTGCCATTAAAATAAGCATTCCATATGCAGCTACTGCCCTAATTACAGTGGCAATAAGACCTCCTGGGTCATCCATGCAAGTCTTACCTTTGCCTGATTCTTCATCATGGGGATGCACTGGTCTTGAGCTTGGAGGAAGTGGTGTTTAAATATTGACCAGCATTCTTAGACTCCTTTCTTTGCTAGAGCTCTATCCCATGAGATTCCTCTAAGTAGGTCCCTGAAGAGGCCAATTACTCCCCAGAAGCCCACAGCCATAATTTTTCTCTCTGTCCTGCTACCTTTTCAGGTAGTACTGAACTCTACAATGTCTCTGGTCACTACAGCCAAGGCTGCCCACAACCTTTGCATTAGCAAGGCCTTTCTTGTTGGTTAGTACTAGGCTGAACAGCACACCATTCCTTGTGAGAGCCTTCCACAATATACCTAACCCAACCTGCTTAGGTCGTCCTAATAGGTTAATTAGGTTCATACTTAACCTAAGTCTGCTAGACATGATACTTAGGCTGTCCACAATTGAACTTTGAATTGAAAATGAATTATTGGTTACAAGCTGTTTCTTTTGAGGCTGTAAACAATATTATTGTGTCTTTGTTCTGTCTCTTTTTTGGTGAAAATAATGTAAAACATAAATAAAGTCAAAGGAGTAATAAAAGATGATTTTATATACATTCTTTCAAGAATACATTAGTGCATTTACTTTCTAAATATGTGATAAGGTAGCATTGGTTTTCCAGAAGGACAGTTAATGTGTCTTTTTCTATTTATACTAAGAAAAACTTATATGTTTTAAAATAGTTGTCAGTGTTCTTTTTTGTCAAAGAGAAAAATAGGACTTAAATGCTATAAATTTCTCTGGACCTGTTTTTCTGCTCTTATTGTCCCATTCAGTCATGTCTATCTTGCAAGTTGTCTTCATTTTACTTCCATGAGAGAAAACCTCAGATGAATTATCCATTTCTTTTCCCCTTCTTTGAAAGTAATTCACAATTATATAATCCAAGGACAGAATAAAAAGAAATACTCCATCATATTATTTCATTGACCAGTGAAGCAGAAAATTGAAATAATAAATATTAAGTATTCAGATGTACCATAAAAAAATGAAAAAAAAAATCTGCCTTCTCAAAAAATTTCAAAGTGCTACACAGTTATGATTGTGATCAGTTCCAATGACAAATCCTTGGGGCTACATTTGATGGATAAGTAGGTTATCATTACAAATGGGACTGATTTTAATGTTGATTTGAATGGTATTTAGCAGGTGAGCTCACCATAGCCTCTATACCTGCACTTTGTGCCTTATAGGAGATTTTACATTCACATACATAGTGATTTCATGCTGCAGCTAATCATCCTTCACAAAAGGCTTTCAAGTAAACATGTGTTTTCAATTGTTTTCAATTGTTTTTAAGCAACTTAAGCTTTTCAAGGAAAGAACAGTAACTTCAGTAATTATATACAATTTCTTGCTAAAATTGAGTGTTGATTTTATCCCTTCTTGTTTACAGATTTTTTTATGTAATCATATTACTGAAGTATTGAAAGGAGCACTGTTCCTGACTTCAAGTTTTTCTTTATAATGGCAGCAATACCCAACTGTTTACATTTCCTTGGTAATACCATTTACACTGTCTACAGTACCTCAACAGGGGTTAATAGATTAATAGAGAGTTTTTAATAGTTCTTATAAAGTCATCTGTGAACAGAGTTTCTACATCAGGACCAGAATTTGCAGGTGTTCTAAAGTAGCCTTTCAGTGGGTGGATTGTAATACCATAACAGAGCCATCAGTTGTTCTCACTTCTAACCTATATTCAGCAGTTCATCTTTGTCTAATTGTGTTTCACGAAAATTTGACGCATTTATGCCTTAATATGATAGATATTTTCATCTTTGTATAGATCCCTCTATAATGTAGTTATATTACCTGTTAGATAAATTAACAAGTTGAAAATATTGATGGTGTAGGGCTAGGGCTATTTTGAGAAGTCTGTGTCTTTTGACTGGGTCCAGTTAAATCACTTTTCTGAATAATTTTCCTTTTCAACATCTCTGGATGTTGATATCAGAACTGAACATGACTTTTCCAAAATGAAAGGAGACATTTAGGTTACTTAGGTTACCAGGACAGGAGTTAGTTCAGGCTTCTTCTCTGTTTTTTCTTCTCTATATATTTAAGAATGAATATGTTAAAAATGGTACATTATTAAGAAAGTAACTGTGGCTTTTGTGCTTGCAAAAGTCTGGGCTAAAGTTTTAAAATATTCTTATTCAGCTTATTCTTATCACATTGTTTTTTGATTTCTTATCATTTAAAGATAAATTTGGAGAATAAAGGGTGTAATCACACTGTAGTTATTGAGTAGTGCAGGGACATAATATGGTCTATGAACCATGCAGACTTTTTCTTCTAAGTAACAAACTTTTACATGTTGATGAGGAAGCAGAGCTGAGTACCTTATAGAAAGCCTAATATACTTTATTTCAGATTAGATAAGGACTGCAATCCCATGTTTTACCACCAAGCACAAAATCTTCTAAGAAAAAATATTTAAATAATTTCTCTTTTTATCTCACATAGTTAAATAATTTTAGGGAAATTCTAGTCATAGAAATGGGATGATACTAACTGTGTTCTGTAGATTCCTTCAAATCCAGATAGGACTAATGTTTACTTTAATGGTTTTAACCCACCTGCTTCATAAGAGTACATTCTGAGTTGGTTTCAGAAACAAACAGTTAAAATTCAAATTTCAGAACTTAAATGCAACTAGTTTATCATCAGTGGCTTTATGACTGCCCTAAACTCTAGAGTCTACTTACCCTGACAGGAAGATTTTATCTTCCAGGGTTTGTGCAAAATATGAAAATATTTTAGCTGTAGAGAAGGTTGCTACATAAATATGATATATAGGGATGCTTGGCTATCAGACAGAGCACAATATTGGGAATAGTATAAAATTACAGTAATTACAGTACTTACTAGATTGCAAACATTAAATGCATACCCATCCTTTTGCACTTCTTTTTGCCTCCAGCTATCAAGATATCCTTCATACTGTTGTGCAGTACTTATTATTAGGTCTTATGACAGTATTGTAAGCGATCAGAAAACTACTACACATTGTGTGGACTGTGAAATACTTAACATGACAGAGCAGAAAGCACAGGGGACTATTCCCCAATGAAGAAAACTCAGATGTGGCTCCATTGTCTTGAAATTACACACTGTATTTCCATAGCCTTAGAGTCTTATTCAGTCTACTTTTTAAAAATAGAGTGAATGTTCTGATTTAGAGGAAATGTTGCAAGCAACCCATAGTCAAATCCAGGATCCATGATATACGTACCTCTGGCAACTCCTCAGGCAGCACAAATGTGTTGTGCATTTGCTAATCCCGTAGCTTTTAGGCATGTCTGGCTCCTTGGGACACAGCAAGAAGCCAATCAGCTGCCAGTAGTTTAAGCACTCCAGCAGTCCCAGCTTTGCGCAGGGTTGATGCCTGATGCCCTGCACTGGGGGTGCCTCTGGCTCCACCACAGCCTGCCCTGCTCCCTCACTACCTCCCACAGCAAGCTTCTGGCCCTCTCCTTTTCAGTGAATTAGTCCTAAAAAAAGTGAAAATTCTACCAAGAAAAGGTGAAATGCAATCCAAATCCAATTGCAATTCAGAAATCATGGAGTCCTGCTGTGTTCGAGTCTCTAATGAAGTACAAAATGAAATGGTTGTCATAAAGACAAGCTGCCCACAAAAGACCAAAGAAGTATGGCGTTTCTGCTTGCAACAAAGCCAGTAGCCCAATTTAGGAGCACACCACCATCACCCCCTTTTAATTAATGCAAAACTTGGTGCAAATAACCAAGTGTCAAACATCCACTGTACTGTATACATAATGTTTTCAAAAAATTTTGCTTCCGTGTCCTGGCTGCCAGGGAATACCAGTGGTAGCATAAACATGTCATTGATAATTTGTCAGTCTGCCCTACTAATGACAGAACCTGTGACTATCAAAAATAATATAAAAAGGTTTCTTAAATAATATCTGTCACTTAGAAGTTCATTGAAGGGTCTTATCTAGTAAATAACTTATCAATAAATACAGCACTGCTTGCAGAGGAGCTGTGTAATATAAGATTTTTAATGTTCATGTGTATAGTTAAATCAAACATCAGCAAATATAGCCCAGACAAGTTAAATACACAGTAGAGAAACTAATTTTTTCCTTCCCCTCCCCTCCACCCATTAGCTCTTTTCTGGTCTGGGAAAACCATGTAGGCTCTCTAATATTTGCATTTAATTAAAGGTGCTTTGTGATCTCTAAAAAAGTTCCCAGTTTTTGAGGCTTGCTTTCATGTCTTAAAAGAAGCCCCAGTGAATGAGAAAAGTATGAGATACATGGGCACTTTCTCTGTGTGGCTTTGTTAGTCTCAATTTGGTCTACACTGTGTGTCTGTTCATTCACTCTGTGTACATACTACAGTCATTCATGCCTGATTCTGTAGGATAAGTGCAACCATAATGCAAGGAATGAAAGAAGTAATCATATTTTACTACATATAATGACCTAGATTTCTCAACATAAGCTTGTAGTATTGAAGACACTAAAAGTCTTTTAGCTTTTAGAAAAGCCTCACTTTGAGTAAATTGATCTTTTGCAGGATGAAAGGCTGGCCTTTTTTTGAAAATAAAAAGCAATATTTTCTCTCTTTTAAAAAGTATAGAAATACTTTTTCTATACTAAAAAAGTATAGAAATTGAACAGTCTTTGCTCGATGTAAAGATTTTCTGACACAGCAAATACTTATTAGGTACCCTAGCTGATATGACTTATGATTGAAAGTTTTTCTGCTAATTCACAGTTTCTTTATTAATTAACAGGAAATAATTTCTTAAGAAATATCTGTGTACTGGAAGCTACAATGTAGTAACACTACTTTTCTATCATAAGTGAGTACCTGGGCCTTGTAATATGTACTGCTTGTTGTACTTGAATGATGACAGACATTTGTTTAGGGACAAGGGAGAGTGACTGCAGAGTCCAGGTGCTCCATTGTGAACCTGGAGTGGAGAGAACAGAGTGTTGAAGGGAGTGGTGACACATAAAATATAAATCTACACAATAAGTTAAGCTTTGCCATACTTATTTGTATAGAGGAAGTTAAGGTGAGAAATTAGTCAAGAAAAGATGTGGAAATTGAAAAGAAGTTTTTCCAATGTCTGGATTCATTAACAGAATTAAAACCAAAACTGAATGTTGGGAAAGCTAATACAAAATAATGACTGGAAGTAATATAAGTAAAAAGGATAAAATTTTGTAGATGTCCATGGTTTTGGGCATATAAGGTCTTAAAAGTGTACTTTTAAATTTTTTTGAGTATTTACCATTTTATCCTACAAAGACTAATAATAATTTATTGTAATTCCATACCAGAAAACCCTCCAAAACTTAGGATGAGAGATTTTTTACCTAATTTTTATTACCTACAATTAGATGATTGGTTTATGCTAGCTAGGCTCAATCTGCACTCAGTGAATCCCAGCCAATACTTGTGGAGGGTTGTTTAGTCCATTTATTTCTGTCAGTTGACTTACGATGGGTGAAACTGCCTCCTGAACTTGCATTGATTATAGAGGGATATTACATGAAAAACTTAAAGTAAATAGCTGGCTTGCAAGAACATCTGGGTTGACCCTCAACTGAAACTTGAGGCTTGAAATTTAAGAAAAATATAGTTGGGCTTTCTTTTTATTTTGGTTTATAGAGTGCTGAGAATAAAAATGTAGGTAAGGTCTACAGCAATAGACTGGATTCATCAGTATACATTAATCAGGCAGAAATTAATAATTTCACTCTAGTTTACAAGAAATACCAAAAGTTAGGTGTTGACAGCTTAGAGGTACAAAGAGATTTTTTCATCCAGTGCTGGCAACATGACTTTCTTATGCAAAGTCTCTCAGTAACTACAAGAAAGAAATATTTTTTTTTTGTGAATTTATCATGTATTAAATATAAAAATAGACTGAGAATGAGAAATCCTGAGGGGAAAAAATGCATCAAGCAGTAATCTATTTTGAAATTACTGAACTGAGTGGCAAATGGGCTACTGACATTTGCGGGAGACAAATTTTCCTCTTCAATTTGTATGAAGTGCAAAAATTATTTTTCTAATTAAAAGATAAATGATGGTGAAGGAATTAATTTTTTGCACAGTAAAATCAAAGCTCAATATTCATAGGTCTCCATAATTCTGGAAAGAGCTTGTTTAACTCTCTGGAGCTGAAAAATTACATGATTTTCATACTCCACCTTTTGTCACGCAGGCACCAAGTGTGTACTCACACCAAGTGTGAGTATTCAGGAGAATATGTCAGTGAGTAAACTTATTGAAAGATATGAGAAAAAGAATGACTTATGCATGGCAAAGGCTGAAAAAAGGGTAATAACACATATTTCCTGAGTCACTTTTAAGTGCACTTTTAAGTGCCAGGGAAAACATAAAATGAGAATTTTTGCCAGATTAATAAGAAAAAATATGTTCATATGATGCTCTGCACTGGGTGTCGGGTTTGTGGTTTCTTTTTTCCTGACGTAGAAGGCAACACATTAAATTCTGCTGGTCACAACAAAATGCAGCAAAAGAAATTGAAATATACTATATAGCTTTATATAAATTTTCTGAGTAGTTGTTTCAGGGGAATAAGTCACTGCATTTCCAGGAATTCCTTTCAGGGAAAAATAAGTTTACTTTGGAGATATTATGTTTAGAAGGGAATTGATAAAAAACAAAGCAATGATAATGCAAGCTGAAGAGCAAAAGTAAACCTTAAAAACAAATTTTATCCCTGAGTGAAAGGCCACTGCAGTTAACCACTATAACTTTCTTGGAAAAGTTAGAGTATTTTTGCTTATACAGTACTATTCTGTAGGAAGGTGTGAATTTTTAGATAGAAAATCACTAGTTTGTACCTTTAGAAAATCACTAGTTTGTACCTTTTCCAAAATTAAATTTTCATTTTTCTCTTCTTTTATCTGTGATTCATAATATTTCTTAACCATTTCTAGTAAGGTATACTTAAGAGCTTAAAAAAATGTGGATTATGTGGATTTTACTTTTATTTTAAAGAATAAGTAATTAAAAAGTTTAGAACAACTAATTCTTTTGTGAAATAAAATATACATACAATATAACATACTGATTCTTTGCATTTAAAATATATTTAGATTAATTACATTTCTATAATTGTACTAATATTCCTAGTTATATCATCAGATATATGATATATATCTCCTATTTCATATATGAATGAAATGAAAAATATGCATATATCATTCATTATACATATACACACACATACACACACATATATAAAATAAAATTAATTTTGTATATATATATATTTATATATTCATTATATATATATTTATAATGTATCTATATTTTATATATATAGATATATATATCCAATTTTTTTATATATATATATATAAATTTGGATGTAGCTATGTGATTTTTCTGCCATTAAACATTATGGAAATTAAAAGAGCAACACATAGTTACCTGTATGGCAGGTGAAGAAAATACAATTTTAGATACCTATACTGAATTTCCAAGGTTCATAACTATCAGGTTTAACTCTGAGGTTTTCTTCTTTGAACATCTAAGGATAGATAAAAACTCAGATCCAGGAAGTTTTTCTTTAGCTGTAGAGTTCCAAGCCTTGTCAAAAATCTTAGCAGGGTTCTGTAACTTACTTCAACCCTGTATCTGCTCATTATTTAATGGCAATTTTAGAACTATCCATTAGGCAGCACAATTGCTGACCAAATTAAGCCATGAAACAAATGAAGAGGAAATTAAAGTCATCTATACAAAACTCTAGAATTCTGTGCAGAACTCAGAAACACTGTGGGGAATTTCCCAGAAGGCAAATGTATTTTCCAGTTGATGAAAGCAGTTTGGACTACTGAAAGATGAAGATAAAAAGGTTTACAAAGCAAAAAGTCCCAGCTTTATCTAAATAGCTCAGTAAAGATATCTGGTCTAACATATGCACAAATATTTTACTGCAGAAAGGGATATTGTTTTGTAACATTAAAACCAGTAGAGCATTTTTAAAGTTCTTCTAGAATAACCTTTTAAATTATTGATATTGTGATGCATTAAAAAGTCAAAGATATTTATGGTTTTTGGAGCCTCTCAGAAAACATCCCTGGAGAATTGAGGCATATTTGGAAGTACAGTAAAAGCAGGTTTTCCTTCTTAAAAATCAATAGCAAGTTAGAATTAATAACCGTAATAAAAAAAAGAGAAAATGTTCTTTTCTGCAGGTAGAAGAAAATAATTTGTGTTATCAAAACTATAAATTATTTTCTTTTTTCCTTGCTTTAGATATCAGTAAAACCTTACTTGTTCCCAATCCATCTCATCCAACAAGTCCATCGCCATCCCATTTCAATGTCCTTCTTACCCACCCATGCATGTGCCTTGTTTCAGGATTTCCCTTGAATTGCTGACGATTCTCCTAACATCTTACTCTCCTCACTAGCAGCAGTTATCATCTACATCATGCAGGGAATATTGCTGTGGAGCCTGGAGCAGAGAAGCAGCAGCTATCACCCCTATTACACCAGACCGGGGACATATATTGCCTCTAGCCCTTTGCGCCACAATTCGTAGCATTTGGAGATTTGTTGTGGTGCTCCAAGCTGGATTTGTAATGTTCAAAGAGAGGAGTACAGAAAAGTGTTGTGCATTTTCCTTCCCAATTTCTTTGTAGAGAGGGAATATGAGCTTTATCTTTCTTACAGTCTTAATATTACCAGGAAATTTTCATGATGCCAAGAAATAGTGTTAGCTGACAAATTTTTGATGGGATTACTAAGGGGTTTCTCTCAGCCTTTCCAAATGCTTCATTTCTTGGGCCACATCCATCTATTACAGACAGCCAAACCCTATAGTTGTATCTATAAAAGTAGATTTTATAGTATTTTTCCTTAAAAATATGGCAATTTATAACTCTGGTCTCTCTCTAACAAGGAAAGATAATACTGTAGCTTAATTACAGATAATATATATTTTTTTTAAATCTCAAATTACATATCATAAACTATTCAGGAATTTCATTACTGCAGAGGAGTTTTTTTTATTTTTTTGTAGATGCAGCATATATCCAGGTGTGTCCATAGTGATATAGGATGTAGTGATGTAGGATTGTTGGTTAATAAAATAAATTAATATTCTCTTGTTTATGACTAAAGAGATTTTAACTGAATAAAAATAAAAGAAAATTTGCTGTAATACTCTTATACATTGTGATGGGTTTTTCCACATGTGTTCGTTGGGGGATATATTAATGAGAAAATAGCTCTTTTGGTGAAGGCACAATTGAAATTGATTTGTCAAAGGATGAGATGTTTTTTCATTGATGCAAGTACTGAAGAAATGGAGACTGGATTAGGTAGAATGTGACTTTCATGGTAATATGATAGCATTGGTTATCATATTATATTGATTATTATTATATTGGTTATTTTTATGGATACCATAAAAATTATTAGGTCCCAGTCACTTTCTAAAAAGAAATAAAACTGACCAAACAAATTCTGTTTCCTCCACAAAGAAAACCCAACCTAAATCATCTTTCCTTGGACTGGGCTTTTGTCTATTTGACACATAATTTTTTTTCCTTCTTGTGCTTGGTCTGTCACAGAATTCTACAGTACAAAATGTAAAATGCTGCTATTGCTCATCTACCTTTGTGATGAAGTATATAATTCTTGAAAAAAAAACTTACTTAAAAATTATCAGAAAAGGTATTATTAAATTTTCTCATGTAAAACAGTTCAATAACTCAACAAGAGTATAAGTGATAATATGAAATATATTTGCTCAAAGAATTAATGTTTTTTTCCCACTTACAGATGTATTTTTTTCCCCAAAAAACTTTACTTAGTTCTTCTTTTAATTGGAAGCTAATGTCCATGAAAGCCTATCTAGGAAACTGGGAGAACTGGAAATTTTCAGAGCATGCTGATGAGGAAATAAACTTCATTGAGACATCTCTAGAAGCGTTGCTAGGATACTTATGGTGACCTTAGACCATGGTGAGAGCCGGGAGCAGATAACAATGTTTTGAAGAGTTTATTTTCCATAGCAAGAACCCCCTCATCTAGAATGTGTTGACTTAAGCAATTCTAACTTGTTCTTTTTCCCTGAAGTTCTAGTATATTTAATAGGTTTTCATTCATGTTTCTCCCCTCTGATGATAGGATGATCTCCTCTTGAGCCCAGCTTTGTGATGCATCATTATTCCATAGATCTGTGAATATCAGAGGTATTTTACAATATTAAAGAACCTCAGCCCATTAAGTGGGAAAAAATTGCTCAAGCTGCAGGTATTATAAAACCTGAAAAACAAAGAAAACTTCCTACGCCCCTTATTTCTGTCTCTGAGAAAAACAGCATAATTTTCTCTAACATGGACAGAATTTCCTATGACTGTACATGCAGAAATTTATTAAGAAAGTGTATTTTAAATACTGTTTTTGTTGCTTGGAAATTTACCTTGGAGTAAATTGCTGCTTGTGCTTTTCATGCTAAGTATTCACTTTAGTTGACAGAAAAAAATGTAATACTATCATCCACCAGGATAAAGAAAAAATTAGTCTTTTTTTGGCAACTTTAAATACTGATCATAGCTTTATGTAAATACTTTGAAATTTCCTTTGCAGCTGTGCTTCACAGCATGCATTTATTTTTTTTCAAAGAACTCTTCAACTACATAAACAGTTTCTATATTGCATGGCTTTTCTTAAAGATAATATCTTAAATGCTTACTCATACAAATTACTTTATAGGAACTGCTAAAGTGCAAAAATTGTGATGAAAATGTATTTCTGTAAGAGTAAGGGTGAACTTCAAAGTGAGTTTAAAGAAGAAAGTCTGCATCTAATTTCTTTTTTATACTTTAAATTGATTTTGTTTACTCTTAAGGTACCTAGGAGTCTCAAACATAGACTACCTTAAAAATACTGCATAAAACACTGAGTGAAATATATTAGAATGTAAAATATAGAGTATTTCAATATATTAAAAGTTCAATTACTGCTCATCAAGCTGATTCTGTCCTATGGGCTCTGATTTCGGTTTAAAAGGAGAAACTGAAGAGGACATCCCAGCCCCTGGCCAGAAGCACAGCACATGCAGTGGTTTCTTTTGCCTTCTGGCTGCATATGTGACCAGTAGATAATAAAGGTGGATTGCATTCAGCAAGTAAGGACAAGGGGAAAGAGAATAAAGGCAGAGGTGCTACTCTCCTTAAATAACTGTTTTTTCCACTGATTAAGAAAAGAGCTTTCCTACAACATGAATTAAAATTTCCAAACATATTTTGGAAATTCACACAAGAGTCATTAATTTTTATTTAAACAACAAATTACAGAAAGAAAAAAAGCTGTGTAATACAGAAGAAAATATTAGCAAAGAACTCCAAATCAGTATTCTGATTGCATATCATTGTCTCTATATATCCCAGACACTTTGCTCCAGAAATAATAGTGTATATATAAATATGTTATTCCATTATAAAGAAACATTGTTTAAATTGCTTTGTTTGACCTACAAGTGATTTTATTTTCTTGTATACTACTAATTTTTTTTTGGTAACTTTTGCATCTGACAAAATAAAAAAATTAATAAGTATAAAAAAATAAAATCCAGTATGTTTAATTTTTCTTAATGAGAAAACACTTCTGTCTTATTTGCCTGAAAATACGTGAAACAACATGCAAAGAGGCTGTCCTTGATGTATATATGAGATCTTATGCAATGTCCCAATTACCGACTGTGTTTTTTCTTCAAATGTACTTTTTCTTTTGAAGGAGATTTTGTTTGTTGTCAACCTGGGAAACAACCCCTAACTTTTAAAAGATTTTTCTTCCAATGTTTTTACTAGTTTTGTGGCATCTTGTAGCTCAAAATATTGCTAATTACCTCTAAGTAGAAATCATTAAAATAATACAACTCAGAAAAAAACTATATCTTTATTAAATTTTATGGAAGATATCAAATCTGAAAAATGCATTTCCTACTTCAAATTGCTATCTAACTTGATCAACCAGGAAATAGCAACTCGTTTTATTTTTTTAATTATTTGTTTTCCTAAGTGTATTTGAATATATTTACCTTAGACTAGTTATTAAAAACACAGCTTCTTTAAGCAAAGGTAATGTTTGTTTTTATTTATTTAATTTATTTTTAATATGCTTTATAGCTGATCTCTTGGTAGCACTATATGCCAAATGGACTCTGTTAAGATGAAGGATATTAGAAAACAGCCTTGATAATTTTTTTTCTACTTTACTTTCTAATAGTGAACTTATTTAAACTTAAAGACCTTTTCCACTTTTATTAACTCAACTTCCTGAAGCTATAATAAATAACTCTTACTCCTTACTACAGAATTAGTTTTTTCATGTAATTGTTCTGGGATAAATGTTCATTTGAGTTACAGTCTGGTTTGCAAAGAGAGTTGCTTTCTGCCAGCAGTTCACTCAAACATATGCAGTTTTATAAGGGAGCAGAGGGAGACACTAGGCACAAATACAATTGTGCAGTAAGCATCAAATAGGCAGTGGGGATTTTATAGATGAAGGGAGAATCATGGCTTCCATAAAAACATTAAATGATTTAAAGAATAAATTTTACACATAAGATAAGCATACAAAAAATTGCAATCTGAAAGGTTTAAAACTGCTACATCACAAAAAAAAAAAATTGTGCCAGACCATAGGTTATTGTTACGTAAACCTCTTGAGTCACCTACCAAAATCTCAGATACTACTGCCAAATGTCTGTTCTTGGGTAATGATTGATGCACTATGTATTAGCTGTAATCAAACCAAATCATAGCAATTATCTAAATTGCAGGTGAAAAAATTTTTCATTAGATGGAAAAGTCTTGCCATCCAAACTGTGATTACACATTAAAAACTTTTCAAGGTATATATTTCAAATTTACAGTCACACTTCTTTAAAAACTTTTCAGTTTCTCTATTCTTATGAAAAATAAACTTGTGTAAATGTGATCTTAATTATATGAAGATACTGGGAGAATACAGAACTTCTTCCACTGCCGACAGAAATAGTTAATTTTTTTACTTTCACTAATTAATATGCAATGTCATTCATATGCTTGCACATTTTTTCCCACATTCACTCAAGTGTACAGGCAATAAATTTAATATACTAAAAATGTAGGACTGGCAGACACTAAAGAACAAACCCTTTATTGGTACCTCAAAGGAAAATGAGTGTGCTCAAGTGAAAAATATGGCCATTCATTGTGGTGTAATGATTTAAGTGTATTGCATTCTTCCATACAAGAAACTTGAAATCTCAGAAATTTCTTCCTAACCTGTGGGAGCAAGCACGTGTGCTGCTGTCTGAATGTGCAGTAAAATACCATCCCCAGCATGTGCCCAGTTTTCTGACTTGACCCTGTCCATACAAGCCCTGGAAAGATCTGGTTTTTGCTTTACAAAGACCCATGCTGTTGGGAAGGTCCTGCTGCTCACAGTGGCTGTGTCACCACTGAGCACTGAGCTGAGACTGTCTGAGAAAGTCCTGCAGGGCTGTGCAGTGTGGCTGCCTGCCATTAGTGGGTATTCTGTTATTCCTGACCCGCTCAAGCTTTTTTCTGCATTCCTTGTTCTTGGCAGCTGTATGTCCTTTCTTCCAGACTGTTCTGAATTCTAAGCCATGAGAGGGACTTTTTCTGTGATGTGTACAATGTAACTGAGAATGAGAGGATTTTTTTGTAGGCAGACTACAAATTTTATGTCTTGTGATCTTTCCTTTGATTTATTTTTAATTTACCTTTACAGTATCCTTTTCATATTTGAAAATCATACTACTGGTCTGGATTGGGTAATTTTCAAGTGCTTTAATTTTATTTTTTTTAATGAACATTTACTAGGGAGAGAACTCTAATTTTCTTCCCTGATTTACAATATTAATACTTTAAGTAATTTATGAAAAAACCCACCCTTTGTCTTACACCTCCACATCCTTCCCAGTGTTCAAAGGCCATCAATAATTTAGAGAGTTCCTCCTTGCCGTGTGACATTCATAAAAATAAATAGATATTTCTTATGCAATTTACAAAAAAATGAATGAGCTGAAAACAATTCCAAGTAGGTCATGCTTGAATTTTAAACAAAGGCTTACCAGGGAATAATTTGTTTTAATAAATGCTCTGAAGTGCTCCCAAGGGGTAGGAGTCAAAGTTCTAGCTGATCTGCAGGCTGCAAAGCCTTCTGTATTAGCTGAAGCTCCCTTACATTCCTTGCTAATTCCCTTAACAAGAACAATGTTTTTTTAATAGTCAGGTTAGTCTAGTCCAAAACAGATAGGGAGCTATCACACTAGGAGACTGGAGCTAAGTGACTAATGCTTGACCTGGTGAGAAGAGCAAAAAAGAGTAACCAAAGTAAGCATAAGGGACATTGTACTTCTCTTTAATAATCAGAATGTGGATGTTGATTGGGGACCAGACTGACATAGAACAAGAGCTTTTTCTTATAGCTAGTAGAAAGAGAAAAAAAGGAGGTTAATTTAACAAAAGCTTGTACAAAGGTATAAGCATATTTCACAGGATAATCCCAGGAAAAGGCCTTGCTTAAGAGCTAGGTAATGAATTGGTTATGATATTTCATTGGGTTTCCTGTGAAGTCCAACAAGATGCTGACGTCGCTCTACTGAAATGATCACCACCAGAAAAGTCGCTTGACTCTTTTCAGGTCCAGCAGTGTTTGCAGTCTGTATTTGTGGCTTCAAAGTAACATCTGTACTTCAAGCAGTGACTATTCATAAATACAAATTTCATTCTAAAGGTGAAACTGCTTCTGTCCAATAATGAGATGAAAACCATTGTTTACACATGCTTCTAAAATACTTGTTCAGTCATTTCCATTCCATAGAAACAAATACTGCTCTATAGTCCTACTGTCCTTTAATGAATATACTTTGCCTAATGTATTATTTCTTTTACAGCCTAAAATGTGTTAAAAACTTTTTAATTGACGGTTTAACTCTTATTTAGTGTCTTTAACTACAACTTTTATTCAAATATTTTTAAAGATATGGAGTTTTGAAGCTTTAAAAAGCTCAAATTATAATATTATTATTTTCTCTGTTGATTTCTGGTGAAAAGGACTGCATTGAGATGAATGAAATGGTTTATGACTACAGAATATTTTCCATTCCTGAAGTCAAGCTAGACTCCAGATCCTGTGGAGAGGTTTGTAAGCACATTATACATTCTGGGAAAATGCAACAAGAAATATCCTTATGACTTTTCATCAGGTATTTAAAAATATGGGTTGCTTTAATACCTTTTGCCTGACTATTGCAATATTTTCTATATGAGATTGCTGAAAAAAAATATTTGTGAAAATGACATCCTAGGAACGCCTATATAAAATAGAGCATTTATACATTATACATTTATAATGTATAATGTTTATACATTAACCCTCAGCTATCTCAATGGAAAGCATAATAAAAAAATCACCCAAATACCCCCAAAATCTAATATATCGTCAGTGTTTATATAGAAAAATCGAAATAATTAGATGTTTAAAATAATATAGTTTAAAAATATATTTCAAGTGTCATTATGGGCTGTGATCAAATTAGCCATGTCTTTCAATGTATGCTCCAAAATGAGATGATCAAAGCATAAGGAAGGACACAAAAGTTATATAAAGATCCCAGCTGGGTATTTGGAGTAATGAATAGGAACACACAAATCTCCCATTTTTATGGGAAGTGATCATTGTGTTGACTTGTTTGTAAGCATTACAGATTTGAGAAAGAAAACTGAGAAGAAAGTAGTCTGGTGGGATTAATTTTTATTTTGTAAGAAGGAAAACATTTGGCACCAGGAACAATTTCTTTAAAGCATGGCACAAGGTATGCCAACAACATCATGTTGAGAAAAACAAACTTCACCTACGTCTTTCTCTTTTGCTTAGAAACCTGTTTGGTTTTATACACACCTCTCTCTCTTGTTGGCTGTAGAAGACATGAGCAGACAGAGGCAAATTTACTATAACCTTAGACCTTCCTGCATGAACTACAGGGTCATTCTGTCTTTTGTGCAAAATTTTGTGATATGTGAGACATTCTGTCTTTCATGAGATTTGGGAGGACATTTGACAGTTTCCTCCTTTGTAGTTTCAAGAGGACAACAGGAAAGTAATATTCTCCTATGGGCTATTGCTTTTCACATAGCTTTGCTTCCCATGAGTGTCTTCCAGCTTTTTCCTCAGACCACTTTTCAGACGAGGTATCAGCATACCCTTATTCCAAAATATCACTGCATCTCTCAAGAAAGCTTCTCCTATGACTCATTTTTTCCTACTGCTTTAAGACGGACATGCAGACTTTGTAGACTACAAAATCAAAGAGCAGACTGACTATATCTATTATTTTTACATTACTGCACATCCCTCTTTGGCTCCCTCAAAAAGCTGTGTGATTTTTATTTCTGAATAATTCTATTTAAAGCCTGAAAGTATATACTTGATGCAGGACTTGAATACAACGTCAAATAGATTACAGTCCAGTTAATTTCTGAGCCATACAATTAAAAGAGATTTAACAGTGTTGTGGCCTACATTTACTGTCCTCACTCATTATTCAGGCTCCCATCACACACTGTATTCACTGGAGGTTATAGGGAAAGAGTGGCACAGCAGACTGAGTCCTCAGATCTCAGAGAATGGTTGCCCTTAGGACATATTGTACTGTAATGTGATGGAGAAGAAATATAAATAATGTTAAACAAAAGAAAATGCAACAGCTCCTTGCATGCAAAAATTAAGAGTTTAGACATGTCAAAATAGCCTCTAGGAGTATGTTCATCTTTGATCTCTCTCAGATCCTGGGCTGATTTCTCTTGTTACATTGCAAATGAGCAAAATTATTAATTTCTTAATATCAAATCAATTCCAGGATACAGAAATAAATGTTCAAGAATTCCCTGCATCTATGTTACTGTGCTGTCTGGAGGGAAAACTCAGTTACAATACTTTTCACAATAACTTGGAGAGAGAGGCCAACTGCTCAGCACATGGAAGAGTGCCTTTAGAAGCATGTAGAGCTGCAGAGAGGTTTTTCTGCCTTGGAATGAGTCACAGGATTTTCTGCAGTCTCTTCTGTTTTATGGAATTAGCTCAGCTGATTGAGGAAACCTCACAAGCACCATGTAACTACTCGGCTTGTTCCCAGGCAATACAATTCAGAAGTAAAATGAGGCAAGACCCTGGAGTGCAATGAGAAGTAGCAGGAGGGAGGAAGGCGCATTGGGTGCTAAAACATTTAAATGAGAAAACAATGTGCCTGGCATTGAAATGTCTCTCCAAGAATTAGATGTTCATTAAGAAAGCAAATAGTCTGTTTTAAATGTTTTCAATAGAAAATTAAGTTAAAATAGAACCTCCTGTACCTGCTGGTCAACTTCATCTTTATAAAGCAGTATGGAAAACATGCCTAATTCTGATTGTTCTCTGGAGGCAGTGTCCCTGACAGTATTAAACATAATGTTCTATATAGCAGAAGTACAGACATGTGATGTATTGTTAGTTTCCTCATAGTGAACTAGAGAGTAAAAGGAGATATATAGCAAAAAATACACTTAAATATACAGTATATACAAAGTATAAATATAAGCAGTTTATATAATTATTTAATTTTAAAATTTATTTATTATATATATATTTATTATATTTGAACTTGTGTTTATAAATATATATTTAAATATAGATATAAATTTAAATTTAAATTATATATAATTCTTATATATAAGAGTTATTATTAACTGCTTTGAAGCTGAAGACATTTTTTGTTAACTCTAAGATTAAAAATTAAATTAAACCTCTCCAAAACAAACAAAAAATTCCTATATTTATATCACTGACATAAATTTCTTGTTGCGCCCTTCACAAAAATAGAGAATATTGACTAATACACCAATTAGAATTGCTGCTTTCATCAGATGACTAAGATTTGTAGTTATGTGTTTCAGGGCCCCAATCCAACAAATCACTTAAGACTATGGTAAAAGTTAAGCTTATGCTTAAGAGCTTTTCTGGATCAGATCCTGAGATATGAATGCTCACATCTCCTGACTTAGAAACTTTAGTTAATTTTCTTAAGAACTGTTATGAAATTTTGTCTCCTACTACAGAAAAGAGTGATGTTCAGTTTTCTGGTACAAGCCACTCCCTTTATCCTGGACAGCAGCTCCTGAGTGCTGTTGGAGCAAGGATACTGTACTTGTCTTGGTAAGCATTTTGACATTGTGTTGCATATACTGCTCTGTTCATAAAATAAATCTCAGTGTGTCCCTCTGCAAAGTGGCTCTCAGCTGCTTATAAAAATAATGCAACTGAGAGTCATTTCAACCAAGCATCTCAGCTGACATTCTGGCAATACATAATCCTAATAATAGGGAGTTAAACATAAATATTGAAGGAAGTAAAAACCTCACAGGTTTTCTAATTAGTTATTTGTCAAGCAATTGTATGCAAATTATTGCTAGCTTGAAGAAATTCAGTTTCTTTTACTAGTAGTGTAGGAATACTAGTTATTCTTTTACATTATCATTTCCACAAATATAATAATACAAATTTTTCTGGAAAAAAAATAGTTTCTACCTCAGTTAAAAAATAAGTCTCTGAGTTTTATTGAACATGAGTTCACCTTCTGTATGTTTATTCTCAGTGACCCTCTTCTAATTTAAAAATAGAATGAAATGAGTGCCTCAAGGAGAACTAGAGTGTGACAGTAAAATCCAATATGGAATCAATATTCCAGACAACCGAAAAAAACCTATATTTCTTTCTCCCTTACATGATTGCTCCATTCTTCAAACTCTTATTTGTCAAGAGCCTGAAGAGAAAAGAATTTAGCAACATGAGCTGGAAATCATCAGAAAGGCAGGCTAAAATGAGAAGAATTTCAGAGCTACACAGGAACTATTGAACAAACTTCTGATCCTCTGCCTTGTACAGTCTGGTTTTAAATATTTATTTTGATCCCAAGAAACTCTAATTATCTAGTCCTAAGTATCTGGTCACTAATATACACTCAGGTAATATTTTTGACATGAAAATTCTGTGAACACATCAGTCTGATGAAATATTCTCAATAATGGTCTCTGTAATTTCTCTTTTATTAGCTTTGTCCTATATATTATATTTGAATATATCCTCCTGGAGAATTCTTAAAATTAGGAGGTTTCATTCCTTCCTTTCCTTACTGTTTCTCAAAACTGTGTATATAAAGATGTTTTAATAACTCCTCATAAATCAGCTGTGTTGGAGTTTATTACTGTGCTTTTTTTGCATAACTTCTCACCAAGGCCTTTCTGCTATTGCATTAAACAGACTTGAACACTGTAGGATACATTTTCATTTGCTAAACAGAGTTTTTTGAAAATGTGGACAGAAATTTGCATTAGCGTCTACTAAGTCAAAATAGAATGAAAAATATTTAGGTGTAGACAAAAATTGTTTTGTTATTAAACTAAAGTATGTAAATTACCAGAATATTCCATTATTTGCTAAAAATCAGGAAATATAAATAAACCAAGAAAAGAATTCTATTTTTGGACATTTAAGTTGACATGCACCTAGAAAGAGATATTTCTTCTTAATACACTGTGCCACAAAAGTCAATTTTCCATTTACAGAAAAATGGAAAAGAAATCATTTTATGTCACTTTGCTGAGAGCAAAGAATGTTTAAAATAATAATGTCAGTATAGTAGGATATTTTCTTTTCCATCAACTCTGATGTCATGTTTGATACTATGTTATTGTGTTATAGGTCCCAAGATGAAATGATTGGCATATGAATCATTTTCACTTTGACCCAGGAAAAATTGGGAAATGATAGGCTTGTCTAAAGGATTTATCTTCTGTTGGAAAGTGTGAAACAATCTAAAAGTGTTCTTTAATGATGCCTCTTTATATGCAATGCAGCTCAGGAAAACATGACCTAGTACTATACTATGAAATATGCTGAAATGCAACATTAATGAGACACATGTATTTGCCATGAAAACTGATAGTAATGTAGGTGTCCAGTGTCTAAAAACCTGGTTTAATACATCACATGTATTTGTTATGACAGTTAGCACTGAAAAAAAAAATTACCTGCAGTTTGCTGTGTGATATTTTTTTCCTGAGACTTATAAATCATATTAATGTCTAGGGTCCCAATTTTGTGTCAGGTCTTAGGAAAAAAAATATCCTGTGTAGGATGCTGACTCTGTTGTAGTTTTTGGAATTACATCAGGATTTTATTGCAGATTACCAGCAACCCTACCTTTCCTAGTATATTCCTATAATATAATAATCTGCCCTGGAAGTGGTAAGCTTCTTACATTCAAAATCTTCAAAGTAGAAAAAATATATTTCCCAAGTATTCTGGGAATGAACATTTCCTGGTTCAGTGAAACATGCTTTTAATTACATAGCATAGGATCAAATCATCACAGATCCCCTTTGCCAAGTTAACATTTAAAGCTAATTTTACAATAGATTTATATTTCCTGTGGATATGTAGCAGTAAAGCTCAGCCTGTCTAATTTTCAAACCATCACAATTTAAAGAACTATAATTCATATTTAATGAAGAAGAATTTATAGGAAAACTTCCACAACCATTTAACAAGAGACTTTATGAGCAGGTTCTTTTTTTGCTTTGCTAAAAGCCCTTCACCTTATCCTTTCATTTTATGGGCTGATGCAACATGTTTAGAGGAAGTTAGGTATTTTGATAATATTTTTATAAAAAAATCCTAATATTAGAAATAACTTATTGTTTAGATTTACATGGGATGCCGGCAAATTTCCTGAAATGTCTAGAAATTCTTATTTTAATGAGGAAAGTGACTTATTGTAAGTAGAATAAGAAAAAAAATCAAGTCTTTATGTCACTGACATTGATGATACAAATTTGAACTCAGAAGTCTACATTCCCTTTCTATGTAAGTACTAAGTTAAGGCATGAAAGCAACAGAGTGAATAGGGATAAATTTCTGTAATGCCTTGGCAAAGTATGATGAAGTCTTGATCTGACAACTGCTTTAGGTCTGCCTGAATACAAACATTAGAACATGCTTTTCAGTCTGACTTAAACAAAAAATTAATGAGAACTGGCAAAAATATTGTGAGTCTGGTGGGGAATTATTTGCCCTGAATTAGTTAAAGCCTAATTTTAAAATCCTCATTACTACTCTGGAAAAGAGTGTTGTCAATTACAGGTCATAGGAAAGAGCTGAACACATCTGTGATATCAAAAAAATTAAAGTTTACCAGAATAAAAAAAATAATTAAAAATAATAGAATCATTAGAGAAGGTAAATTAATATATCTGGAGAACCCAGACTTTCTTGGAGAATTAATGTTTGCATTCATCTGCATATGACTCATAATGCAAGAGATGTCTTAGTGCTGAAAAACTGGTAGAATAGCATTGCAAGAGTAGGTTATTCTTGTTCCTGTGTCTGCTGCCCAATGCAGCTGTGAAAAGAGACAGAGGAAATGTTGGAAAAGGGCACAGCTAAAGAAGTGTTAGTGTGAAAGACATCTCCCTAGAACACTCAGGCATGGGAGACTTTGCAGACTTTATTTTGGAGAGCATCAATGTCTACAACTACAATTTCTCCTAGACTCTATGACATATTTTTGTCTCAGAGTTCTGCCTATACTATTTGAGTTCTTTGGTTTATCAGGATTTCAGTGTTCAGATCAACCCCTGTGAAAGTTGAAGCTGGACTCTGCAACTTTGCTTCCATCACCTACCTACAATGGAACTGTTCTAAACACCAAACAGACTTTTTTTTTGGCTGAGAAGATTTTGTGTCGTCACTCTTGCCCATGGAAATAGGCATAGAAAAAGCATAAGAATGACTTCTGGTGTTGACAGAGAGCTGGGATGAAAAGACCCTGTAAGTGAAGAAATATCAATATTTAAATATTGAGTGATCTTGTCTTGAAGGGGTGATGAACTTGAATTATGCAGAGGGATTATATTGAATTATACAAAAACATATTTTACCTAAAGTGAAATTATGGAAAAGCCTCTAAGAAAAACCTTTAGGAGAATGTATTAAGCCTTCTGATAATATAGCAACATAAGTAGTTAAAATTATATTTCTTTAATGTAGTTAATACTAAATTTGGAAAAACATGGCAATAGACTAATACTCCTGAACTGAGAGCAGTTTTGCACAAGATCTTTCTTTCTTTCTTTTTAAATATGCATATCTTTATGGATAGAGACAGTAAATTTTACTGTATTGAAGAGGCACCTGTATTGAAGAGGCACCAACATAGTGCAAGACTCAAGTATGGTACTGGCTCCAAAGCTGAAAGAATGACAATTCTACCTTTGACCAAAGGTCATAACATGCAGTGTCTGACAGCAGCTGTTAGCAGAAAAGGAAAAGCCTACAAGAATAAGTCAAGTGATATGCATTCCTCGAGTTTAGGTGTCCAAAGAGGTCATCAAGCAGAAACACTAGATTTAAAAAGTTGTATTATGAGGAAGTTCCATATTTGATTTCTCTGTACCAGTTAGAATGTGCATCACTACTCTGTGTTCTGAGCTGAAAAATCCTTATTTACTTATTTATTCCTTTGCTTTAAGATGCTTCATAGTGGCAATCATCTTTGTCACCTCATACATAGTTTTTCACTATATATAATTTGTTTTCTAAGTTGGAGCAATTGGTACTGTTCACAGAATTTAATATATGGGTGCATGCATTCATTTTCCATATTACTTTTGCATTCTTTTGTAAGATTCCTAATGTTTACATCTATCTCTTGACCAGTGAACTGACATTTCCAGAATATTTCCCTCAATGAGTCAGAGAACACTTTCTAGAGAGGTAAGCACAAGTTCAAGCCCTGTGTCTGCATTTATTCTTCCCAAAGTTTATATGAACTCAACTATAGCTCTTCTTGGATACAAAAAGCCCAAATAATATATTAAGTTTTGTCTTCTTCTTTTAGTTCTTTCATAAAAAAGTTAGACAATAAATCTTAGACACTAAAATATAATTTCATCAAGTATAATTTCTGAAACCCTCTTTCAGACATTTTGGGGTAAGGGAAATGGAATAGAGGTTTCTAATGTGAATACTGCTTCTACTGACCATGTAAAATTTTCTGCAGATAACTTTTCAAATGTCAAATTCATTTGCAATCTAAACTTAATGTTCAGAAATATCTTAGATTTGGATCTATTCTTCATTATTTCATTTTAAATAATCTGGAGTTTGAAGTTTAAATCCATTGAGATTATGTAAACACTAGGAAAACTTTCCCTCTCTTGATGTTATTTACTTCTGTAGCTCTAGATATTTTTCCCAGAACTTTAAACCATTAAAAAGATGAATATTCGATACTTCTCCCACCACACAGAAATTACTTCTCTTAAAGTTAAAGCCACTTTTTACTTTATTAATTCAGTACTGGAAAACTGAAATCCCCGATGTGACAGTGTTGGAAAGATTATTGTTCAAAATAATGGATAAACCAGGCAATTTTATTAAGATCTGGACTGATTTTGCAACAGTGTCATATTAGCTGTCAGCCTTGTGGCAAATTACTGCAAAGTTATTGATTTTATTATATATTCATACTATTTTTATGGGATGCTACTTGTTTTGATCTAATTTATGGTGCTTTCAACTTTTCCTTGGACATGTTACTATAGGTCTCTTTGTATTTCTTTACTAGTCAGAAAAATATTGGTTTACTAAAAAGTTAGTCCTCAGATTCATTGAGGAAAAGTACAAAAAGCTTAATTTTGGCCAGCAGTGCTTTATGTATTTAGGTATGGAAATAAGAACTGATGTTTTTTTGGACATCTAATGTACACACATACCTTTATGGTAATCTTATTTGCAGGTATCTTCTGTGTAATAGACAAAACACTTGTATCTTGCATTTTTTGGGTGGTGTCCTCCAATGTCTCCAGGACTGCATCCCACAGAAACTAACTGAAACTGTGATGTAAAATTCTTTTAACAGCTGTAAGCTTCTTGGTCTGTTCCAGCAAATGCAAGGATTTTGCTGTGGTCTGAGCTTGGAAGCACCTGCCTTTGCTTTTGCAAAGTAGTCTTCTCCACTTGTATTTCATAGGCCAGGGGCCAGACAAAATCCAGTTATGTAAATAAATTGTAGTATCTTGAATCATGCCAACCTACTTATCGAGATGAGCATCAAATATCAATATAAAAAAAATTACAGAGAAATTTATTTTTTAAATGTTTTTACATGTTTTTTTCACTTCAACAGCTGTCATAATGGCTTAGATATGCAGTTAGATACACAGTCAAGTTCAGAAATAAATTCCACTGCTTGCAAGACTGAAAACCTGAGAAAGCTAGTTTGTACCTCTGTTTGTTCATGCAGTTTTGGACAAAAGGAAGGTGGGACTGAAAGACATAATATTGAATAATGTAGGAAGAGTGGGCTGCACCTTTAACAGGAAGGTTAGCAAAGTCACTTGCACAGTCCCTGCCCAGGCTCCAGTTTCAAATGCTTAGGCATGAACACATGGGCTCAGATTTTTCTTTACTAAGCCCCAAACTAAAGAAAATAGGAAAAAACAAAAACAAAACAAAAAAAAAAAAAAAACAAACAAAAAACAAACAAACAAAAAAAACCAACAAAAAACCAATAAAAGCTCTGAAGTTTGGAACAGTAGCTTGGAAAATAAAATTCTTTGAGAAAAATTTTGGGTTTTTTCACAGGTGGATTGATAAATACACAGTGATGAATACACTGGATTGCATCCCTCCCTCCAAACACAGCCCTTAGCCACAAAATCCTCTAGAACTACAACTGGTTAATTGGAAGGGAGGTATTAATGTGTTGAATACCAAATGTGTCTGAAAGATGCATTCAGCCTCCCAGTAAAAAAAAAAGTTGCCTATTCATGCCTTGAAGCCTGAAACTACCAAAAGATGAATATTGAGTGCAAAAAAGTAAACAAGGACGGATGATTCAATTTTATACTGTGGAGGTCTTAATGTACCTTCAATGTTTTTAGATTTAAGTTCAAACCTCACTCAAGTAATCCCTGAAAAAAAAAAAAAATCTGCTGTGATTTCAGTATAAGAATTTATGGCATCTCTGATGTTATAATAAAGACTGTAAGTTTTTTATTAACAGGAATTACCATACTGAGATAAGTATTAATGTACTTTGCAAGAACCATATGTAAAAACCCTGAAGCTTGTCACTGCTCACAGAATGTCTCTAAATCCACCTAATTTCTCTAGATATTTAAAATGTCATTTTAGTAGATTATACATGTTATATGGATTTACAGTATAAGACCAAAGCTTATCCAGACTATGCATTTCTATGGAAAAAAGGAATTTCAGTTGTTCAGTTCTAGCAGAAGTTTTTATTTTATTTGTTTTTTTGGAGGACACCAACTTAAAATTCAAATATGAAAACACAGGAAATTTTTTCATGCTGATCAGCTGGGGGCAAAATTTCATAAATCTAGGAGGAGATATACCTCAACGAAACTAATTTTTATATTTAAAGAAGATGAAAGTCATTTTTTTTCAATGAGACTAATCTATTAGTGCACTTATGAAATATGGAAGAAGCATACTGAATTCCTCCTCCAAGTAGATATATGAAAAAGTTTTAGCCGTCTCAAAACATGATATACACAGGTCCTAAACCCCAGTGTTTTCTACATAAAAAAAATATTTTATGAATAACAGAGCTGAGTCGCTCTTGAGAAGAACTGTTAAGCAAATGATCCCCATAGTCTACAGTGGATACAATTCTGTAGCCTACAAGCTTTTGGCCAGCACAATTTTGCTGTACCATTGTGCAGGTGAAATCTATTATTAGGTTGAGAAAAACATCAATTGTGTTTTAGCTGATTATGTATTTTATAATCATTAGCATAATAATAAAATCAAATGCACACTGTAACTTTTTACTGAGGATATCTTTATTGTAAGAAAAAAAAGGTGAAGGTTTTTTGCTACCAAGACCAATGATATCAATTTTAACTTGCAACTTCTTTAGAAATAACTCATTGTCCTGAAAATCCTGTACAACTGAAAGTGAAAAGAATGGTATGTGCCATTATACCTGATTTTAAAGACTGTAACTAAGAGATTTATTTTGTATTTTACTTTCTTGGCAATTATGTTTAACAAATTGTGATTTTGAAGAAAAATGGTGTTTTTTTCTTATCTTTTTTTTTTTTTTTCAATTAGAAACAACAAAAGAACTCTGAACTGTATTAGGAAGTGTTTTTGTCTGTAAAATACTGCTTTTTTGCTTTTCTAAGCCAAAGACTTAGCATCCAGTGATTCTTAAGATCAATGACGTGTTAGTATGGAGAAGGGCTTCCAAAGTAAGTAAATAAAGTAGAAATACTTAGTTTGAATGGACTCTTAGTACCATGACACTTCAGGGAACAAACTAAACCCATTTAGTTATTTTACTTGCTTTGTCCTCCTCCCTTGACACTGTAAAGGTGTCACATGCTGTTCTCTGACAGGAGAGCCTCAGCTGACCTCTAGCCTTGCAGTTGTGCCTCCACAGCTGGATGCTCATACCTCTGTGAAACTCAGAGGAGTCATCTGGACAGTGAGAATACTCCTGCTCATTTGCATGGATCCTGGAACTGAACTGGAGCCCCCGTTAGCTCCTAGGTAAGCAAGTAATGAACAGCATCTGGTAGCTACCTCAACCCCATGGTGATATTTATTGTGTTTCCTATCTTGATTCAGGTTTTTGAAAGAAAATGGCTGTTGTTCTGTACTTTTATGACAATTGTTTTGCATTGAAGTTTCATACCTGGTGCTTTCTTTCATTTTATTCTATCATTTTTGTATTAAATTATTTAAAATAATTTTTTCTTTTTTCTTTTCTACATCCTCGACACCTGTTCATGAAAGAGGAGGTCCTGTCAGGTATATGCTGACTTAGATGAATACTTACTTAACTAAAGCTGTCAAAGTATTACCCATTTGGAGCAGTTTCTGTTGCAGTAATTTTTTTTAACAATATATTAATTTATCTGTTACTCTCTGCTAGAAACCACAAAGAAATGAGAATGATTCTCACTATTTAAAAATTATTATTAATTATTTTAATTATTATTTACTTATTGTTTAATAAATATTTCTTCTATTACCTATTATACCACTTAGATTATTGCACCATGTCTTCTCTGTTCATATTTTGATTAAGAGGTGACTGGCTAAGTAATGCCCATACTGTTGAACTCAGTGAAATAAATTGGATTGCTGTTGGAAAATGGCATCAGCTTATTTTTTACTGAGTTTTGGCTATGTAGTGCTTCCTGTTAGTATATTTAAAAATGTGTCTGTATTGATTGTTATACCATGAAAGCATAGGAAGTACCATACAGGGATGAAAAAATATTTCTCACGAAACCTGGACTAATGTATAACTATTGTGTTCTTGCAAATTCAAAACACAAATAACGAACCTTAGAAATTAATCCATTTTTTATACAATTTAGTGCCATGAGTGATCATGCACTATTATATATGCAAGTATTGGAAAAAGGTCAATTTATAGAATAGCATAGGTGTGACACAAACCCTAGTGGTTATAATTTCACTTCTCTGTGATTATGCAAATACAAGCTCACATGAACTTCAAAGTAAATTTTGGTGTTATATGTCCATACAAAATGAAAATTAAAAAAGTTTGTTCATATTTCTATGGGGCAAAATGGTGACTCACAGTAAGAAATAAAATCAATTAGCATACTCTATAGATGACTGATATTTTTTCCAGGGGTTATGTAAATATCTCTTTTCTAATTGGCTCCGCTGTCCTTTGAAAAAGGGGAAAAACTTACTGTGCCTGAGCTCCCTCAGGATTCCTCTTGCCTAGGCTGGTATCCCAACCCAAACAAGGGCCCTCTGGGGTTACTTCTGAAAAAATACAACAGAAGGACAGATGTTTATGACTAGAACTTGTTAAGCCTTCAGGGTTGAATGGCTCTGCATCTGATGTGTCCTTCTGAGTGGGTTTAAGATGTTAGGGGAAAACTCTCCCAGTGATCATACTGAAAGGAAGGCAATGGTCAGTCATAGGTGGTGTATAGGTCTACATGAACCCGTTGTCTATCTCAGTTTGACAGTTTTGTACAGTGGCTCTTACTTTCTTTATCCATCCCTTTACTCCCTCTCTCTGCAGCCTGATCTCTTCTCATTTTGGTATATTTAACATGCATAGTTTGTTTCAAACAATTTATACTTTTGACATTCTCTTTGTTTCTACCAAACAAACACATATATATCTCTAAGAATATACTATATAAATCAGGGACATTCAAGAAACTTGTGATGAGAAAGGGAACAAATAAGATAAGGTAGGTAGCCAGGGGAAGATGTATTCAGCTGAATCAGTGTGTCATCCTTTTAGCCATGCAACAAGGGCCTCAAAGGTTAATTAACATCAGTTATCTGGTGTGATTTTGACAAATTTTTCTCTTGTGGTGTGTTTTATTCATATCCATAAACTTTCTGTTAGTTACAGCTGAGAATAATTATAGTATAATTATATACTATAATTATATACTCTATATATATATAATAGAGCTTATATTATTATGTATTTCCAGAAAGAGCAGGAGGTATCTTTTTGTTTTTCTAATAGTATTAAAGAAGCTGCTTTATTGCATCTTTGCTGTATTTACCTTTACCTAAATATACCTCAGATGAGATTTCTACTTAATCTGTTCACTGAGTGATTGTTGATTATTGATTGATTATTTGTTTCCAGCAAGAAATTTTTAAGTGTATATACTAAGTACAGTGGGAATCAGATATTACAGTACTAATTTGATATGAAAAGCAGTTTTTGGTGATATACTGAATGCAGAACAGTCTGTGGCATCTAATTAGCATTACAGAAATCATACCAGCTAACATTAAGAAGATTAAAATACATATCTATACAATATAAACTGAATAGAATGAATCCTAAAATGAAGACTGTGCAACTATTTTCACTGGTTCTGTATTGAATTAAGAGGTGAATTGAGAGGCAAATTGTGAAGCAAAATATGTTTTACAACTTTTTTTTTTTTAAGAAACCTTTGCTTCTAGTGTCCTCCAAACTACTAAGAATATTGAAAGATATAATTTGATTGCATAGAGCATCGCAGAAGGATCTGCCAGGCAATATTGCTGATTGAGAATGTATTAATCTGAGTGCTACTGGCAATTGGCAAGTATACATTGTGCTAGTTTCTAAAGTTCTCTTCCCCCCTGTCTGTAAGGTTCAGATAGTTTTTATAGCACCCAAGGCAGGAGGTATTCCTTATTTTTTCGTATTTTACATGTTTTTTTTATTTGGAATAAGCTGAACAGGTAAAGAAAAATAAAAAAGGGAACAAACCCAAAAGCACAAGAAACATATCTCTCATTTTGCCCACATTTCTGTTTTCACAGCAGTTTGAGTTTGTTTTTGCCTTGCTTTCTCTCCTGAAGGCTGGAAAAGTGCCAGTGATGCGCATAAGCCAGATGTTTGGAAGCTTGAAGAGACAGCTACTTTGAAAAAGAAAAATATTAGGGAAGGGACTTCTCAAGGGCTAGACATTTGCTAATAAATGATGAAGTTCTTTTTCTCAGCAAACGTTCCATTCTAACAGTAGGAAGATTCTTTCTTTAGTTTAAGTCTTATCTAGATTTAGCTGCATTCTTTTGTCCTCTGCACTAGAGATGTGTGCTCTATGGATGATACTGTGTGCTTTCTATGTGTCCCTGCTGTCTGGGAAGCTAAATTCCTGTTACATGTTACTGCAATAAACCATCCTGGACCAGATTTACTCCTTAGACAGATTTACCCCTTGCTGAGTTTGTATCAAAGGGCCCAGTCTTACAAAATGTTAAATAAGCTCTATTTCAAAATCTAGGAAATAGGACTGCTATCAGGCAACACTGGTAGCCATGCAGAATCAGGATCCAAATATGTGTTCTTGGTTAGAGTGTGTTTTTATTTAATTTCATCTTTAGATTAAATACAAAGTTTTAAATAAATATCAGTGCTGATTGTTTACAACTTTCTCCCCACCATGGCTTTAAACATTTATTATTCTGACTCTTCTAAAATACACTGGCAGCTTTTTATGGCTATATATTAAGCAAACCTCTAGGGCAGCAGACAAGACAGGGTATTATTCTGAGATTTAGGAAAGAAAATGAGAAAGAAGCATATGAACAAAGGCAGACTGAACAGGAAGAGGATCACACTCTTTTTCCACTGCTGGAGGAAACTGCAATCCCTATTGTGTGTGCTCTGAAAGTGATTATCTCCAGTCATTAGTTCTCAGAGTCTAATCCGCTGATTCATTGGCTTTTTTTCATCAGGGTTGGAAATGAGACATCAAAAAGCATTAATATCCATTATAGCAAAGATCCAGACCAAAGGGACCATTAGCTTATCTGTGTAAAATATTTGCTGGACAAATTTTGTTTCCCAAACACATTTTGAGGTGATAATTTACTATTCTCAGTGCTTTCATTTTGCAAGGGGGTTGACAGCTATTGTGGAAATGAAATGTATCTGGCACTGCAACTTCATGTGCTATCACTTTGATTACATTATTTATATATGCATCCAAAGATTTTGATTGTGGAGCCACAGATGTCTGAGGCTTGGCTAATAAAAGACAGAGTTGTCAGCTGCCCTGTGTCAAGGATAACCGTCTCTCCCTGGGAAGCAGAGACTGAAGCGCCAGACTTACGTCCTCACACTGTGAGGTTGCTAATTAACTGCAACACCCAGAGTGGGCCAGAGTGAAATCAATATATTAAGCCCCACTGATGGTAAAAAAATCCTCAAATCCACAGTAATTTAGAAACAGGAGCAATGCATGAGTATGAAAATACTAAAATTTATCCCTATTTTTGGAAGCTGTTCAATGCTTTTCTAAGATTTTGATAAGAGTAAGTTTTGTTTCTCTGTATATCACAGGACTGTACTACCACACTGCTCCATTTATCACCCTATTAAACTGAATTACTTGCTTAATTAAATGTTCTGTGCAATAGCAGTACCCGATGTGCATAACAGATAGCAGTGCAGAGAATGTCACAGTGCAGTACTGGGCTTTAATTTTTGAATAGTGTTGACTGGGCTGTCCAAAGTCTTGCACCAGGACTCAGTGTTCCTCTGTGCTAAAAGGCATTGTTTTCTCTGCACTGCCCCAGACCAGGGCTGCTTCCTTTGGTCACCACGGCAACAGTCTCACACCACCAAGGAGCCCAGGCAGTTTCTTCAGCTGCTCTGTCAAAACCTTTTGTCTGCCATCAGGACAGGTGGACAAATGCAAACGATTTGCAAAGAATTGTCTGCAAATTGGATCTTTAGATTAAAGGCGTTTGAATATCTACTCTAATGCTAAGATGAACAACAAAAAACCCCTCACAAACACCAAAGCTTCTTGTGTTCTGGGTCATTCTCTGTGAAATCTAGATTTGTGGCTGAGAGGAACACCTGTTCCTTCTGCTTATACTTGCTACCTATACCCATGTAAAACCTTTTTCCATGTTGAGTGTCTTAGGTGCAATTAACTGTGAACAGTGTGGTTTCTCCTGGAAGGCAATTAAAATGTTTGGTAAATCAAAAACCGCAATGATTGTAGGAAGTATGTGTGGACAAGACTCACACCATTTATGCCTTTTTATTAATGGATTCTATGGGTGAGTTGTTGGATACTTCCAACACAGATTGCAGTTTGCAATGTTGTGGGAAGCAGTGGCTATTTTTTTTGCTAATGCAGCTACATTCACCTCTAGATGAAGAAGATAGCAGATGGACAGTATTAAACTGTGTAGGGAACAGAAATTAAATTCTTTACTGTTTAATTATTATGGCTATAGGTTTCTAGTTCATTCTGCTGCCTTTTAATCAATTTAAATTCCTCAGTGCTGTGATTATTGTGTCACTGAAGATTGCCTGCAAACAAGTGCAAGATAATTTTACCATTTGAGACTTCTATTTCCTGTTGCATTACATATCTTTTATCAGAGCATCACACATACACAAAATCTGTAGCTGTGTCCTGCATGTGGTAATCTGCTTGGCCACATAAGTTGCCACTACAAACATCTCAACCAGCAGCTCTGCTCTGTGCACTTGATATTCATTTAAGTTGTATTTTAGATATACCTGATATGTTGAAAACCTTATGGTTTTTATAAGGGCAGTTCTAGCTCAGTGTGAAATCTCAGTTTCATCCTGGTCAGCAGCCCCCCTGTGACAGGGAGGTCTTGTTAGATCACCTGTCACTGGGGAGATTTGCACCTCGGGAGATTTGCCAGTGGGGAGCACAAAACCTTTCTCAGGAACTGGCTGTAGAATATCTTGTCTGGGAAGAAGAGTAACCTGACCATTTTCAGAACTAAAACCATAATTAATTTCTTTCATTTAGACTCTCCTTCAACAAATTTTTTCATTCCTTTGCCATCTATAGGTGTGGAAGCAGATAGGAGTCCAACACCACATACTGTCTTGAACATTGGTGCACAAAGCATCGACATGCACCTCTGCATCAATCAGCCTTTGTTCCAAGGTGGCAAAAAGCAGTGTTTTAATGCTAAAGGGACAGCTTGAGATACCTGTAAATTTTTTTATTAAAGTAAATTTGGCACACTAGATAAGTAAAGGATAACATCCCATTATGTGTGCATAAATCAAAAGTAATATTCAGACTCTGTTCATTGGGCCACTTATTAATGAAAACATGAAAATCTGTAAAATTGTATATACAAAATTAGTGATATTTTAATATCAACATCATAATGGTTATTATGGAAGTCCATTTCCAGGAGAAGCTGTATTTCTTATTAACAGGGTATAGGAATCTTCTCTGATTGCTGTACCATCAGTGGAAAAGAAAGGTATGTCAGGGTAAAAAACCCAAAAATTTCAATTACATTTACAGCAGCAGCTGAAGGGGAACAAAATCAATGAAAGGAGCATACTTATTAGAGACCTGCAGTTGCCATAAAAGTGAAACTAAATCACACTGACAATGTCTGAACTTTAGATAAATTGCTTTGAATTCAGAATGGGAGCCTGGAGAAGTAATGGAAATGATATTGCAGTTGTTGAAGAAAGGGATAAAACTTTTTTATATCTGTTACTTTTCTAGATTTTCTTAGTATTTCAGGGATCAAATGCTGATTTTTTGTTTTATTATTATTTTTTATTTCTCTAAGAGACAGAACAGTGCTGTCAATCACCTTGGCACTGACTTGGTTAGACTATTATGTGGGTTTTAGAGATGTGATATTTCTCTTTGGTAGTCATCCAAGGTGACCCATAGTTAACTCTTAGTTCTTGTTAAAAGAAAACAAACAACAAAATAGAAACACAAGAGAGATGAGATGAGATGAAATGAGATGAAATGAGATGAGATGAGATGAGATGAGATAGATAAGATAACTACTTTGAATTTACTGTTTCAATAACTCTAACATTCAGTTCAGTTACTGTGACATCTGCATGCAATAAAATCCTCTGCTGGTCCCTGTGAATTTCTTTTTAAAGGGTAGCTGTGCTTTCCAAATTCAAATTCACTGTAGCTTTTGGTTCTGAAAGTCTCAGAATGTAGCTATCATATTAATTGCCTTAACTCCACAATTTACTTTCTGCAAGACCCCTGAGAAATCTGCTGCAATCTAGATTTTACAAGAATAAATTTTTTAAAAATTCTATGGTTTCTTAATGAATGGAAATTTTGTACATGGATTTTGCTCATGATTCTTCTCAGAGAGCCCTGTGTTGAAGACCAACCAATACTCTTAAGTTACTTTTATTTATACAGAGAAGGCAAATAAAATTGGGAAACAACCAGAGAGCATTGGAAGAGAAATTTCTCCAATGCTTGTGCTTATGTTATGGAACCCCTTATACAAGCATTGTGACCCTGTTGCTGTGCTTTCCAGATTATGTATAGTATTTTTGCCTAATTCAAAACACTATAGTTTGTTAATTGTAATTTTTTTCAGTTTTGTAGAACATATCTTAGATGCTGATAATTGCTAAGATATAAATATTTATAGAGTCATAAATTGTTGCTAATGCCAATGTGTTACACAATTTTATTGATGAAAGAAGACTTCATCCACAGCTGCCCAAGGGCTTCACATTACATTTGTGTGGAAAGAACCTAAACTCTGGACTAAAATCCTAGCAACTCTACGCTGAAATGAAACTCAAAAATACTTCAGATATTACAATAGATTTCCTGCAGTGCAAATTGAATGTGTGAATGTGTGTGTGTGCATGTGTTTATGTGTGTGTGCACGCTGGGGATTCAGGAAAGACATTAAAAAGGATTCTGTCATTCCATTTGATTTCCTTCAAGTGTTAGGGACATCTGAGTACTGGATGGCATTATTCATCCTTTGCTTCAAAGAAAAGAGCTTTTAAATCTTCTCTGAGTTTATTTCAGCTTGAAATTCAGTATGACAGACCACCCACTGCAATCCAAAGTTTATTTTATTTCCTATCTTCAAAATATGTTGCCATTTAAAAGTCTTCCATAACAAAAGGCCTTTCCAGGTATTAATTGTCTCATACAAATGGGGAGAAGTGTACAAATCTGTGTTGATGAATTTTCACATATCTAACAATTTCTAAGAGCCAAAAAATAATGATAATTTCACCTGTAAATAAGAACTATTTCCTCATCTGGTACTAATAAAATTAACAATTCACACATGTTAAAGGGATGACATAATTGAGTAAGAGGTTATTGCTGAGACTGTGCAATAATTCATGTTTCTGCATTGTGGATTAACTCCATTAATTTTTTTTTTCTCAGAAAGGTTGATGATTTGCTTCTAAGGTGTATTACACCATTTGTATGGTCAAGTTACACAAAGCAAAGTTGGATTGCTATGCAGGTAGTAGCCCAACACAAATGATGCTGTCTCTTTGATGAAGAGCAAACTATTTAATAGAATTTTGTAGGCTCCTGCCTCAAGTAAGATCTGGAGTTCACTGTGTGTGAAGGACTGTCTTCAAATTTGTGAGTGTGTGTTTGGCTGATATATTGAACAGTTTGCCGGTAATAGGATATGCACTCACATACCACAGTTAACAATTTGTTAGGAGTAATACACAATTTGCTTCCTCTGAAAAAAAATTCCAATATTCCTTTTATTTAATGGAAAACTATGTGCAGACATTCAGGACACTTTCATTTGGAATTAAAATCAAAACTTTGTTTGTCTTAGAAAACCTTGACTACTTGAGACGTGCTGGATCATGATCCATCTTTTGATATATACTTCTGATTCTTGGCATTCTAAATCAGTTCTGGCCTAAATAATGTAATTAAATAGTCCTTAAATTTTTGTACAGATCTGTTTAGGCTTTCATTTGTGCTTCATTTTTGGGTAATATTTACATTTCTTGTTTAGGCTTTCATTTGTGCTTCATTTTTGGGTAATATTTACATTTCTTGTGTATCCTTGCAGTGAATTTGTATAGTAAAATATTCCACCACCAGCCTTTCATGTAGCTGTACTGTATGTCTTTAAAGGCAAATATTGTTGAGGTTTTTAAGGGATTGTTTCAAGAGGTTCATTCTGGAGACACATTAAAAATATCTGGAGCTTAAAAAGAGGCATCTTTTTAGATCGTATGAAAGAGTTCAGACCTGTCTGCATTCATCTTGTCCCTCAAAACCAAAGAACAGTTTCCCACACTGATATCCTATATATTTTTCTGAGCTTTTTCTGTGTTCTTCATTCCCTTCCCATACTGTCCCCATTTTTCATCTGGCAACAGAGAAACATAATGATAAACCATCGGTATTCACAATTATACACTGAAGACACAGCCATAAGGTTATCCAACGGTAGACTTTATTAGGCTGACCCACTCTAAAAGCCAGCCTTAATGGATTATATAGGCTGGAGAATTCGTTGATATGCATTTTCCATCTGGAATCCGGAGCTGAGGTAATCCTGGAAGCAGATGGTCCTCAACCTGCTCATTAGAGAGCAAAACAAGGCAAGGGAAGGGCAAGGCAAGGTAAGGAAAGAAAAAAGGCAAGGCAGAAAAATGGAAAAGAATGGGAAAGGAAAGGAAAATTGGGAGGGAAGTTCCAGGAAGTTCAGGGAAGGGAAGGGAAGTTCAGGGAAGGGAAGTTCAGGGAAGGGAAGTTCAAGGAAGGGAATTCAGGGAAGGGAAGGGAAGGGAAAAGTACTTCTGTGATTTATACATTGAATCTTCCATGACCTAATTTTTTATTATTGCAAGGGTTTGGTCCATTTACATGGCAGATGGTCAGAAATGAATTTCTGACTGTATTGCTGGAAAAGAGGCTGATGTGCAGTGGCTCATTAAGAAAAACATTGTCATTAGGATCTTTATTCTCAAATGAAAAGTATCCCTTTGGTATGAAGACCAAACCCATAACTCCATGATGATATAGAATGAAGGGAGACTAATGAAATCTCTGTAGATCACCAGCAGTGGAAGCAATTTGAAGATGTAATGAACCCTGAAATGTTATCTGGCATGCCATATGAAGTGATTTTTGACACTTAAAAAAAAAAGGAGAAGAAAATTCAGTCTATCAGCAATGCTTCAGAGACTAGGGATGCCTCAGGCTATGCTTCATTCTTCCTAGACACACATTGTATATCACATCTTACCATTTAACGTTAAATAAACCATCCAAGGAATAACAATAAAATTAATTAAGGATATTGCAATCGGTTTTTTCTCCTCCTATTCATTCATGTAAAACCTGTTAGTTGGAAGAGTTTGAAGCACAGCAAAAAGCTGCTTTGATTTTAACTTCAGTTGATGACTGATATGGATCACAGGGTATGTAGAAACCTTTGGTTGAACACCTTTATTGAAGTATTAAAAATAATCTCTCATTCCACGAAGAATTCCACCAGTGTTTTTTCAGTTAGATTCCAAGAGTGAAAATAATAATGATCTACTCCAAGGAAAATATCTATCAGATAATGTTACATGCCAAATAAAGGGATGAAAATTTAATGTTAGTTGTTTTGATACAAAATTTCTTCTAAACATAGCGCTGCACCATTATACTGTGTAGGAAGGGTTGGATGTGTTTTAGCATCATAGAAAACTTCCCAGTCAGATGAGGCATATGCTGTCCTCAGAACATATTTCTCTACTCTGTCTCTCTTGCAATGAATGTATTTGAAGGAATGATCTGAAGATTTAATATATGACTGAGTACAGTAAATTAAATAAAGCGAAAACTTCAGTTGTGTTGTCATATCTGGTCAAATGGAAAGTATTTTGCAATTACTCCACAACCCCTTCCCTCAAATTTTATGGATTCAGGTAAAAATGCCTAAAATAAGTGAAGAATCTTTATCTTCCTGCAGCTAGTTTCTAAGAAAATTCTATCCTCTTCATCTGATACAAAGAAAAAATAAAATTAGGCTTCAGGAGATGGTCAGGATTTTTTTTTTAAGACGAGACCATTCAGATGTACTGAAATAGTGGTGGGTTTTTTTCTCCAGAAATGAATTTACCTATTTTAACAGAGTTCTAAATAATTTTATTTTTGCAAGTAAGATTATACTGCTCAAAAGTGAGACATAAGTTTTTTAATTGCTTGAACAACCCATTCATGGAAAGCAGATAGTCAGTTTTAAAACACAGAAGAAACAGAAATTGCCAGGGGTGAAAATTCTTAAAATTATATAAGCAAACAATTTTGATTAACACCTACTTCATGACTTAGCTGAAACCTCTGCTGAAAAACATTGCTTGGCATAAAATCAATACAGGTAGGCATGGAAAAGAGGCATGTATGTGTGAACCTGTTTAAGTACAGGTACTATTTATTTGATAAACTGTTGAATTGCAAGATGAGCAACATTGTCATGCAGTTTCAACTGCTTTCTTACTCCTGCTCATTTATCTGTCTTTTCTGGATTTGTGCACAAGATAGCAAGGCAGAATTGGAATATAACTTCACGTGACATTGTTTGTCTGGTGAAATGAAGCAACTCATCACATGGCAAAATGGGCTCATTTAAGATGCCCACCAATTTAATCTGACAGATTAATCTCATGACCTTTATGTGTGTCAAGACCTCTGAAAGAATGCCTAGCTGGTCTCTGAGTGCTTGCCTTTCAATATTGTTTACACACCTAATATTACAGGCAGACATATGGTGGGATTTTCTTTGGCTTTGTGCCATCAAAATGAAAGGATTTTGGAGTCCAAATGCTGCAGCAAATTCTGCAGCCCTTATCTGTCCTTACTTGCATATTTAGGCACAAAAGCTACTTTTCTTCATAGGAAGGCAGAAAAGTAGCATCAGTAAAAGTGGTGTAAGAAAAAAGCAGGTGGTATTCCTTGAATTTAGGTGGTATTTTTTCAGCAGTTACTTCTGTTCTCAGATGCTCATTGGTAAAATCTTTGTATTGTTTTGCTAAAGTAGCCTGTTAGTAGGATAAATAATACTTCACTCTTCATCTCTTGCCTCAGCCTGACAAAGTGGAAGAGGAAGGTAGAAATAACATCAGTGTATAACATTCATGTGTGTGGCCTGATCTTAAGTTGATAAAAACGGGTCATTGGTATGCTCATTCTTAAATCAATCAGAGATGCTGAGAGTTTCAATTTAGATAATTTTCCCCCCTATTTTGTGTTTGTAGCTGAAAAATCTCTGGGTATTGTTATTGCTGAAGCAACCACCAGGCAACCATTGTAGTGAAAGAAAAAATCATGAAGGGTATACTTTTTTCATAGACTGAAGAACAAAAGCCTACAGTTATCTTCCTTAATATTTATGGTTTAATTTTATTGTTTCATTTCAAAAGTCAGTTTTACATTTAGTAAGGTAGAATAATATTCCATCAGTCTTATAAGCAATGGCAAGCTTCAGCCACAGCATATAGTACATAGAGGGTAAACATACAACACAGAAAGTAACAAAAAAGTAAAATACTCATCTGTTGAATCATTTGACCTATGAATGGAACGGAGTAGAATAGAATAGAATAGAATAGAATAGAATAGAATAGAATAGAATAGAATAGAATAGAATAATAAAAAAATAGAATAGTTCCAGCTGGAAGGGACCTACAGTGATCACCTAGTCCAACTGCCTGACTATTTCAGGGCTGACCAAATGTTAAAGCATGTTCAACATGGGGAGACTTGGGGCATCAATCATCTCTCAAGTTAGCCTGTACCAATGTTTGACCACCCTCTTGGTAAAGAAATGATTCCTGACATCCCTTCTAAACTTCACATATTGCAACATTGAGCCATTCTCACTGAACCTCATGGAGAGCTCAGAACTTCTCTCTGCCCATTCTTCTCCTCAGGAAGCTGCAAAGTCATGAGGTCACTCCAGGCCTCCTTTTCTCCACATTAGACAAGCCCAAAGTCCTCAGCCTCTCCTCAGAGGATATACCTTCCAGCCCTCTCCCCAACTTGGTTTTCCTCCTATGGAAGCATTTAAGGACCTTGGCATGCTTCTGCAGTGATGGGGCCCAGTGCTGTGCCCAGCTGAGGCCGCACCTGTGCTGAACACAGCAGGACAATACCCTCTCTTGACTGGCTGGCCATAATTTTTTTGATGTGCTCCAGGATGTGGCTTACCCTCTTGGCTGCCTAGGAACACAGCTGCTTCCACTTGAGCCTGCTGCCAACCAGCATCCCCAGGTCCCTTCCTGCAGGGCTGCTTTCCAGCCACTCTTCTCCCAGCTGAGACCTGTGCCAGGCATTACTGCCTCCCAGCACTTGGACTCTTTAAATTTCATGCCAGTGATGATTGCTCAATGCTCTAGTCTATCCAGATCCCCCTGCAAGGCCTTTTGTCTCTCAAGTGAGTCAACACCACCTCCTAATGTGGTATTGTCAAGAAGCTTGCTAATGGGGCATTCCACTCCCACATCCAGATAATGGATCAAAATATTCATCAGCCCAGGAGTGAGGACTGAGCCCTGAGGAACACCACTGGTGGCTGCTCAGTACACAAGGATGCTGTGAAGGACAGTAACAAAAGCATCACTAAATGCTGAAAAACAACACATCCACCATGTTCCCCTCATCTTGGATGGGTGACCTTACCCTGAAGGAGATCAGATTTGTTAAACAGGACTTTTCTTTGTGAACACATGCTGACTGTGCCTGATTGAGTTGTTCTTTAAATGTCTTTTGGTGGCACCCAGTCTACCCATCTTCTCCACAATTTTTCAGGTGTTGAGGCTAGACTAACATATATATAGGTTCCTGGGTCCTCTCTTAAACTAGAACAGCATGGGCCAGTGCCCAAGTCAGAGGAGTTCCTCAGACTTTTCAGACTTTTGATAGCTGATGGAGAAAATTCCTGCCATAACATCCCCCATCTCTGAGTTCTTTGAGATGTATCCTATCAGGCCCCATGGGCTTGTGAACATTCTGCTGATATAGCTGGCCTCTGACAAGTTCAGTGTCCAAACTAATAGGAAGTCACTGTTCCCACACTCTTGGAAAAAGGCAGTCCAAGGTCTATCAGGATAATTAAAGACTGAGGCAAAAAACCCAAACAAACCACTGAATGCCTCACTAAATCTTCACCTTTTTGTCAGGTGACCACCTCCGGTTGACATTGCCAACAAGCATAACTCCAGTATTTTCTTAGACTTCCTCTTGCTGTTAACATCCTTAAAGATGTCTTCTTGTTGTCAGACACAAAACCGACCAGTTTCAAACTGGATAGAGACTTTCATGCCTTCCTATGACATAAACACACACCCTAGGTCTGTTATCTTCCTATGAAGCCTGACCTTGCTTCAGAGACCCTACAATTCCTTTTCTCCTCTGGAGCTCTGTGAGGACTTCCCTGTTCAGCCCAACTGGCCTTCTTGCTTTCCTTAGGGCACAGTGGAATTGTTTCTTGTTTCTAAAATAAGGTTCTTAAGATTGACAAGTGCTCATTATCTCCTCATCCAATAGATTTCTAGGTTACTCTGCTAAGTAGCTCCATGGATGACTTAAAGTTTGCTCTCCTGTAGTCACAAGTCTGTTAAGATTTTACCTCATCACACTGAAAATGTTAAACTCAACCATTCCATAAGCAGCCAAGATAGTGAGGTTGTAGGTTTGGAAGATGACTAATCCTACAGTTTCATCCTGTCTTTTTCTCACACTGTGTGTGATGGTGTACATGAATTTCAGATGTGCTCCTGAGCCCTCTGTGCTCCCAGGAGCAGTTTAAATGCTCCCACTGGAGTTCCTTCCCTCAGTGATGCCATGGCAACCCTTGGCTTACCTACTGTAATTCTGCTGGTATCCCTTGTCACGATCCGCTTATTGCGGGGTGTCGTGATGGTTCTTTTCACCGATCCCAAAAGTGCAAAAAAGGCAAACAACAAGGGACTATCAGTTATTCACAACAAATGCACCTTTATTAGGGGCCAAAACAGTAAATGCGATAGTGGGGATCAGAAAGGAGATAAAAGAATAGAGAGAGAGAGAGAGAAGAGGGGGATGGGAATAGCTACCAACACAGGCGGGATCCTCAGTGGTCCGGACGATGGGGATCTGTCTATCGTGTCGGGGGAGTCTCCGAAGTTCTGGTCGACTCAGGGGTCCAGTTATAGTCCACAGAGGAAAGAGGGGGGAACAAGTGTAACAATGAAAGTCCATTGTAATCACCACGAGGGAACAGGTGAGTCCACAGAAACCACCAAATCAAGACGAATACAATAAAGAATAAGTCCATTGAAATTACTGAAGGGAAACAGGTCATGTCATTAGTGGTCAGACCACCAATTTCCCCTCCTCCCTATAGTAGGGGTCTCAGTCTCAGTCCTTGGGAGGAGGGTTCTCATTCTTTATTTGTCACAGTGGTAACGAGGCAGATGAGGGGTCTTCAATGAAGGACCAAAGGAGTCACCCCAAAAGTTCATTTGGCTTAAGAACGGAGATTAGAAGCAGGCCGCGCATCAGGCTGTCCTGTGCTGGGTCCATGTTAGGTCTTTGCCAAGTCCTTGCCAACTCCTTGCCAAGTTCTTGCCAGGCCTTGTTCGGAACAGCTAGCATGATGGTTCAGTGGTTCCACCTGCACTGTGTCCTGTTCTAAGCCGGAACTGCAGTGGGGGAAGAGATTCTTTCTCGTGGCAATCGGAAGGCAGAATGGAGAACAAGGGGCTTCAGACGGGCTCTTACATCCCTTTCCACCATCAATTCTAGCTCAAAGACTTCTTGATCAGCTCTGCTCACTTATGCCAAAAGGCATGTTTTGCCCATCAGGACTGACAAATCTGGACAGGATCCAAAATACTTTGTCTCTTGAAGGCTCTTCCATGGTTTAAAAAAACATACTTTTGTGAGAGACATAAGTCCTGTAGACAGGTATTAATATCCTGGCCTCGATAATATATTCTGGCTTCTCCCTTTATTACTACTAGGACTGAGGAAAATATTTCCTGCGCTCCCATATTTTTTGCCACTCTTTGCAAGGCTCTGAAGTCTCTTTTGATTAATCTCAGACTTTTGGTTGCACAAATACATAAACTCATGGATACATAAAGCCATATGAAGCCACATAAAGCCCAATCCAGTGTGTTAAAAATATTGTATTTACTCCAAGAAAAATACAAATCCTCCCAAATTTGTGTGAGATTGCAACTCTTACTTGACAACACTTCTGTGTCTTGATTTTGCATGAGGATGGAAAAAAATCCCCTCAGCTATAGGAGGACAATTCAGGATTTCCTGTTATTTTATTACCGTCACTTTTCAGAAAAAGAAATCCCATGGTGTTTTTTAAAAAAACCAAATTTTTAAATTAACTTTAACCCCTCGAATCACAGACCTGGCTATGTAGTGAACTTAGATGCAACCTGAAAGGCCTACTTATTTGTCCCTCTTATAAACACTATCTGCACCTGTATTAAGTAGCCAGTCTGTTTTAAAGAGAAAGGTGTTAACATCAAAGTACTGTCACTTCTCGTTGAGAGCACTAATACCACACAGTCAGAAGTACAGGACAAGTACAAGAAAACCCTATTTATTAATACAAAAATATGGAAATAGTCATATTTCTTTAGGCTACAGGCCTGTAAGAGACAGACTCTTTCTCTGATGGTTTTTTGGAAAAGGAAGTGTAAAGCCAGGGCAAGCTTGTCTGATACTTCACTGTGATAAATGTGAAGCCTCCAACTCTATATAGTGCAGAGCATTTCCTGGACCTGCTATGATTTGTCTACTTAATAAGACTTAGTGGATCTGCTTTCCAAGTGCTTAGCAAATTCTCTCTTGAACCCATTTGAACTTCCTTTGGTCACAACATCCTTTGTCAAAAGGTTTTGGGATTGATTTTGTCAGAAGTCTTTAGAAAATTCAGACTGTAACAAATAAAACACTTTATGAATATGTTTGTAGAGCCTTCAAAAAACCCCAAACCATTTCTAAGGCTGGATCTTTGCTTAGAAAAGTGTTCTTGCTTGTTCTGAGTTTATTTGTTTATTTAAAACTTATTTATTTAGACATCTACTAATTAATTTTGTTTTTTATTGTACATTGTTAGCTTGAATGCTGCATTTCATAGCTTACTGATGGATTTGTTTCTGTTTATTTGCTGACCATATACAAAAATAGGGTCCACTGTCAATCTTGATGTTTTGTGAGGTTTAAAGTTTTTAATTTTTCTTTTTTCTTTGTGTTTGATTTTTTTTTAATTTTAATTTTTGTTGTTTTATTCTTAATTTGTGGGAGCAGTTTATTAACACAATCTGAGTACTTTTTAAAATTAAATATTTTTTAAAAAATCAAATCAAATATTCTACTATTTTAGAGTCCCACAAACAATACATTTCAATGGCTGTTTGATTAACAGTAATAGTCTAAACCTTGACATTTTCCAGTTAAATTGAGTTACTGAACTTGTACATGGTAGTTTCTTGGTTTAGGACAAATTTGGCAGAAAACCTCTAATGGGTCTTGTGAGCCCTCTTTACCTGCTCACTCGCAAGAAGAAGAGTTTCCAGTGGGGCCCTGAAGAGCAAGAAGCCTTTGGCCAGATCAAGCAGGAGACTCACAAGAAACTCAGGGAGGAGATTAAAGAGAACCTTCTCCAAACCTCAGCAGTACAGATAAGAAGTTTCAGTACCAAATGCAGACATTACCCCAGACAGGGAGAGAAGGTACACCCCACGAGCTAAGCTGTGGTTCTTCCTGTGTGATTGCAGAGAAAAATGAGGAGATAGGATGGGAAATCTACTGCTGCTCTGGCACAACAGGTGCATGAATTGAGGGAAGGCAAGACTCAGAGAGGAAGTTCCACCCAAAGGAAAGCAGCTCCAGTTGCTGGTAGCCGAACTACCAGGTATGATGATGATGATGATGTACCTGATCTCCTTGAAGGAGCCTCCAAGACATATGCCCAGGGAAAGAAGGATAACCAGGCTTAGAGGAACCTTACCTCTGGCCAGGTAGAAGCTTGGGAAAACTGTGTTTTTGGACTGTGTGAATTTGTTGACCTGGCATATTAGAACCACAAAAATATGAGGCCTTGGTCAACACTGGTGCACAATGCACATTATTCCCATCGAGACATGTGGCGGCAGAATCTGTCTCCATTGCTGGCATCGCAGGAGTTTACCTTGGTGGAAACCGATATGAGCTTGACTGGTAATGAAACACCCTATTGTGACTGGCCCAGAGGCCCCATGTGGGACACTAAAAAATCTATTTGTCCTGGTTTAGGGCAAATCAGGGAGAAAACCCCTAAAGGGGTTGCTCTAGAAAGCAGATTCAAGCAGCCCCTCCCCCAACTGGTTCGGGAAAAAAGCATTTCCTTGGAGAAAAGCGGAAAAAATCTGTTAATTTAACAGGCAAAGCATTGACCAGTACAGAAAATGAGAAATATTAAACAATAAAACCTCTTGCCACTCTGAAGAGATGACAAACTCAGACTGTCCCCCCCAAGGCTGCAGCTCGGCTCTCTCAGTCTCTTCTCAGTCCCTCCGGCGCTGGAAATGCCGCGGCCCAGGCCCGGCCCGCTGGGCCACAGGTGTGAGCTGCCGCTGCTCTTCTGGGTGTTCAGTCCAGAGCAGGTTTGAGCAGGTCCAAGAAAAAGAAAAACCACAATCCAGGGAACTTCTTTGCCTCAGCTAGCTAAAACTAGCTAAAAAGCAAAGGAGAGCTGTCTCGCTGTCTGTCCATTCACAGACAACACAGTCCAGCAGCAGGAATGTGGAGGAGTGAGTGCAGTTTCTGAAAACAAACTCTGCTTTTCTTCTCTGGCACCCTTCATTCTCAGAACCAGTCTTAAAGGTTCAAAACTTATTTCTGGGCTAAACAGACTAATGGGGATACGAGCATCATAAAGTCACCCCAGGACAGGTAGTTGAATATCAAATGTTCTTCATGCAGTTTCTTGATCTTTTTTGGAGACTTGTATATTTTTTATTGTCTCTCACCTAGTCCTAATTTATTACATAACACCGAACAGATTAGGAGTAATTTTGAATCAAAATCATAGCTTTTTTTATTTTGGGGGTGTTTGTGTTTGAGGCATTCCGTCCCCTCTCCTCCCACTTCCACCTTTGAGTTTTCCAATGTACTTGTCTGAGGTTTAAATATTACATTAACTGAAATGAAAAAAATTGCTTTCCAAAGCTACAGGCAGGAGAGCATAACCATAGCTCAGAAATGGTCTTCATATCCTTCCTGTGATTCTGTTTAAATGTGTCAGGAGCTGACAATGAAAATTGACTCCGGCACCTTTCCCTCCCCCATTATTAAAGATCAGAACCCCACAACGATCTGAAGTACATAGAACAGCTTTTTTGGCATCTGCAGAGCTTTCCGACCTTTGCTAATTTTATGGAGATTGGCCAAAGACTAGACAAGACAGAGTCCCAACTAAAAGCATGTAACTGTGCATGGACTAAAAGGAAAGCAGTTAGTGAAAAGCATAGAGAAGCCAAGAAAATTAATTAAATACAAATAGAGGTACTTTACAATTCTGTGGATGAAAAATAAGACAGGAAGACGTAGGAGTGGTCTTATGGAAAAGAGACAAGATAATCTGTAGTACTTATTTATATTGGACAGAAAAGCTTCAAAATTAGAATGATGTTATCCTGCTATAAAACTTTTAAAACTTCCTTCTATGAGTTGTTTCTTCCTCTCTCCCAGTACTTTGTCAAGACTGATGAATCTTGGTACACTCACTCCAGCTAAAATAAACTTTCAATTTTAGAACTTCAGTTCATTCACATATTTTTCCTTCTGGACTTTCAAATGGGAAAATTTACACATTCGTTCACAACTGAACTCAAGAATTTATAGCTGAACATTTGTTACTTTGAAAAAAGTTGTAAATAACTGGAAAGATAAAAGATCTTTGTAACCTTTCAGAATAATGGTTTTGGCTCTGCTCTTTATTTTAAATGAGTGGTATATAGCTGCACAGTAGCAGTTATATGGAACTTACAGTGTTGAAGTGTGTATTTTTTCTTTAATGTAAACACAAGAATATAAGAAGTGAAAAGTGGCTGTTGTTAGCCCTTGAATAAATGAAAAAAATTAATTTATAATGGAAAGGAAAGAAAAATGACAGCAGCAATCTACAAACTGGAAATACAGTAAACCATTTATTTTTTTGGTTTGACTGAAAAAGAGGAAAACAAGGTAAACAATGGAAGAACTCCACAACAAAGAATATATTTTGCTTGACTATAAACTACACTGTTTCTGAATGAAAAAATGTCAATAAATCAAGTGTAAAAATAGTGTCTTTAGGAATGCTGTTACAGTGCTCCTGCCAGGTGCAGGAGCCTACATGAAACCTGGACTAATCAGAAAGTTTTGTGGGGCCTAGGGCCAAGTCTTGAATGGCATCTCTCACCACAGAATTTCTTTTCTGATTGCTAGTAGGATATCACCACAGCTCACCAACTTACTCCTGTAAAATTGAATAGTGATATTGATGGACTGCCAACCCTGCAAACAGGAGAATGGAATGGAATGGAATAGAATGAAATGGAATGGAATGGAGGAGAAAAAAAGAAAAAGAAGAAAAAGCAAAAGCAAAAGAAAAAGAAAAAGAAGAAAAAAAAAAAGAAAAAAAAGAAAAAGAAAAAAAAGAAAAAGAAAAGAGAAAAAGAAAAAGAAGAAAAAGCAAAAGCAAAAGAAAAAGAGGAAAAAAGAAAAAGAAAAATAAAAAGAAAAGAAAAAGAAAAAATAAAAAGAAAGAAAAAGAAAAAATAAAAAGAAAGAAAAAGAAAAAAGAGAAAAAGAAGAAAAAAGAAAAAGGGAAGGGGAGAGAGAAGGGGAGGGGAGAGAAGGGTGGGGAGGGGAAAAGGAAAGAGGAGAGGAAAGAGGAAAAGGGAGAGGAAAGGGGAAAGAAAAGAGGAAAGACTATTTCAGTATGGAGGAACTTATGGAACTTATAATGATCATTTAATCCAACTGCCTGAGAAGGCCTTATTATAAGTTAAAACCCACTGCAAACCTCAGCAGTTGTGGAGAGCATGGCGCTGGGTCTGAGGATGCAGAAGCAGGCACATACAGGTTCTTCTGGCAAATCTTTAACTGCTGCCAACATGGGTGCTACAGGTACTCACCACTCGGCATTGTAGCATCAGAATATTGAAAACATATCAGTTGTGACTTTTCCTTTGCTGCTGTAGATTAGTGCCTGTTTGCTCTGGTCAAAGATTAAGCTGAGTTAAATAGAGGTATAATGCATCACTGTGCTGCTACAACACTCCACCTCTAAACCAAGTCGCTGTATCCTGAATCCTCTGAGTCACTGTATCCTGCTTCCAGAAGGAAGTCAGCTGTAAAACAAGGTGCTTATTGGACCACTGCAACTAGTCATGTGTGATGGTGGATGCAGAAAACCCCTGCATTTCCCCCTGAGTGTAAGTTTATATCCATGTGATAAACAAGTTAGTTCTAAACTCAGAGGTTGTTCAGAAATAAAAAGAGATTGACAGGGAAAGGACCTGATATTTAGGTGACAGGGTTTTAGCACATCCTCCCACACATATATTCACAACCTGCCTCACTTGTGCTATACTGCAGAGTAGGAAATTATCTAGAACTCTAATTCTACTATGAATTTTGACAGAGCAGATATTTTTCCTTGTGACATCTAATATCCCAGCATATCTGTTAATCATGCAGGCAGCATGAGCTATTTCTGCATTGGGAAGGAATACAAGGTAACTATGTTATTACCACAGATTGTTTTCACCAGCTGCATGTGTTATTTAAAGCTAGGTTTATGTAAAGAGCTGGGCGTCAAAGGGTATGGCAAACAAAACTCAATTATATGTCAGACCTTTAAATAAAATAAATTCTGCTCAGATGAAATGTGCACATGCAAATTAGTCATTTGGTATTTAACTAACATACTAATCAATTTATAGGCTCCAGACATTTAAGATTTTATTTATCCACTTATTTCCTACTGCCCATCTGGTGTGCATGCCAGAAATGGCAATGTTCTACAAGCCAAATGAGAAAAGCATAAAAAGCAAACTCAAAAAAAGCTCAGAAAGCCAGATTCACTCTATAAGGTCTCTCCTCCAGAAGCCCTTATATGGAATTGCCTAATTTTTCAATATGATAGGGATTAAAAAAATAGTTTTGGATTTGTTTTCTTTTTTTTTTTTTTTTTTTTTTTTTTTTTTTTTTTTTTTTTTTTTTGGTTATTTTGGAAGTGATCAAAGATTCTGATGATTATTCAAGTCAAGTACACATAATGCTCTTGTCTCTTTATCATAACATATCATCCTGACCTAGCAAAGTTTATACAAATAACTCTCTCTTCGTACTAAGTCTCCATGATTCTTACTCCAGGTAACAGAATTAAAACTAGTAATCAAGATGAGAATTCTGTGGCCCTTACTTAAAAAAAACCAACAAATCACAGCCAGAGGAGTAAATAGAGCTCCTCTTTTTTAATATCTCAGCAACTGGGGCTTTTATGAAATGGTGATGTTCAAGAGTATATTTTACCTGAAACAGTAGCCTAGAATCCTTGAACAGTCCTCAGAGAAGGTTTTGGAAGATATGTCAATCTACTAACAGCCAAATGTCAACGGGATCAGACATCTCTTGTACTTAAGTCAGCAAATGCTTAAAATCTCTCTGCTAAATGAAAGAAGAAAATGGGTGGAAAACTCTTTCACATAAGTTAGACATGTTATTGTTTACATTTTGAGAAAAGTGGAAAGTATTGACATATAAAGAAATTAAATTTTTATTTCATGCCTACTCTACTCAATATTGACTGTAACCAAGTGCGGCAGTACTGGGACTCAGGAAAAAGCTTGGAGGAACCACAAGTGTATTTTTCTAAAAACACTATTACTGCTTGTTTTGGACAGAAAACAGAGCTGTGAATCTTCTGTGCAAGCCGTGCTTTCCAGTTACAATGAACGAAGTATCTGAGCCACAGGAAAAAATGAATTTTGATTTGCATAGTTGTCTTGTGTATTTGTCATGGTCTAATATAGGAAGTTCTGAATTTAGGCAGACATATTTAAACTGGACTGTGCACTGTAGTTTTACATCTACCACTTGGTTGTAGTCAGATCCCTTTGGGTGCAGGGTATGGCAAACAGCATCTAACATGATGTCATGGATTATGCTCCAGCAGTCAAGTACCTAACCCCGTTTGTAGCTGGGGGCCAGGTTTCCAAAGAAATATATTAAAAATGTTTTTCAAATGAAGGTCGATGTTTTTGGACAATGCTCAGTTGTCTGTGAAAAACTGAGGGATTTCATAATTAGCTAATGAGTAGGTCCTGTTATTTGGACTTGTTTCTAGCCCTGCAGATTTAGAAGGACCTAAGGAAATACTGCTGAGGAGAAACAGGTATCTCTATTGTATAACAGAGCTAGAAAGGTGGAGTAAAGCTTTTTCACTACTATTTTGCTTCTTTATAAATCAGAAAGTTTGATTCTCTGAAGCACCAGAAAAATTAAAAGTTGTTCAATAAATAATAAATACAAAAGCAATTGATGGACTCTAATGTTAGCTAGGCTGGTTTTCTCATTGCACACATTTTTGCTACATCAAAAAGCTAACTGTCTCTTTTCTATATAGATAAAATGAACAATAATTTAAAAAAATTGTAGATCTTAATTGTTATCGACCTTAACTGTTTAAAAAAAAAAATTCTAAGGTAATTAAGGTCTCTTTCCAAATCCCTTTTATATAATATCATACAGGACCCTTTTATTGTAATGTTATGTAATGCAGTGCATCTTGTTTATGTTGATACTAAAGACTTTATAATTGGAGAACAGGAGGGAATTCTGCACAAGATGTAGGAACAAGACAATTTGTGGAATACAAGGGACCTATGACAATTTATACATCTTGATTCAAGCCTCATGACTCTAAATAATGAAAATTAGGCAAAATCCTACTCCTCCACAGACCTGCTTGCCAATAGAGGAAGTCAAGGGGAGTCAGTAACCACTATATCTCTTCAAATGGAGCTGTGAGTAATCGGACTGCTCCTGCTTGAGACCAAAAGGCATAGTTTAAAATCCTACTGCCAACCAAATGCTATGAAATTGTCTCAATAGATGTTTGCTTGACTACAGGTTTTTATACAGCCTTTTTAATGTTATCCCAGTGGCAAAATGTGTTCAGATAAGGCTAAACAAGGAAGTAAAGAAAAATATATGCCACTAATTATTGCAAAAATTTATAGATTTGTGCTCAGAGAAATCTGAAATTATTCTTTTAAAGTGTGAAACAGGGATTATATTCAACAGGAAAAACTCCTGCTGTGAGCATACATTTTTTTATTATGTCATTTTCATCAATAACAGCCCTGGGACTTTGTTTCTTCAGCTGTCTCACACTGTCTGGAATTTTAGATCCTGTCATCTTGTGCAGCACTAATACATTTTTATGCAGGAAACACCTGCTTAGTACTGTTAAATTGGGAGGCCAGCCAGCTTTGATATCCAGGTTCTTTGAAAACCTTTTGTATAAGGGGTACGCTATGAAAGACACCAATAAAAATTTAATGACCTGTGCTTCTAATTTCAAACAACAAGAACAAGCTCAAGAAGCTCACTTTCCATTTCTGCTACTGACTGCATCAACAAGAACATTTCTATATATCATCTGTGTAAAATATTTTATTTTGAGCAACAAAAAATACAGCATACTTTTCAGTGGGAGTCCTGGATATTAACTGTAAATTTTCCTGATTAAAGGTATATAGTGTTTCCTGGCTTAGCACTACCACAAAGAAATCAGAGTATAAATGGGTCCTCTTTGTGAAGGATAGGAGAAAAACAAAACAATTCTTTGGTCTTGTTTGTATTTTTGTGCATTGTAAATCATATTATGGGTAAAATTTAACATGTTATATGATGATCATTACTGTTCTGATGCCCAGCCACACATGGTATAAGCAATAAAAGTAAAAATATATTGGCTTCAACAAAAATTGAATACTTGCAGAACTTCTGAGCCTCATGATTTGGAGGCAATCACAATGGCACCTACCATGACATTTGAAATAAAAACCTTTGTTGGATTTGGTGGGCAAGTGTAACCATCTGAAGGAAATAATAAAAAATAAGGAAATCATAAAAAATGTTATGAAGGAAATAATAAAAAAATAAATGTAGTGTAGGATCCAAGTGAGGTTCAGTCTAACACCCAAGTGCAACATCTACTTGTGCTGTGTTTGAGCTGTTGTGGAGAAGATGAGAGATTTATTCAATGGCCAAAGAGTCTATTAAGTGCTTTAACTTTGTGACTGGGAATCCTGATTGATACTTTTGTTTCTCCTCCCATGCTAGTTTCACTGTTCTTCTGGCCGTGGGCAAGCTGAACCATGCAACTCCTTACTGTTGATAATTTCTCTCCATACTGTTTTGTCTCCATACTGTTGACATTTCTCTGAAACTGCTGCACTGAAAACACCTTGCTGGTGTCCTAGATTGCAAGGCAAGATGTATTCTATTTGCCATCTGTTGAAGGTGTGGCAGTTATCTTCTGTTAATTGTGCAGTTTTCTTTATTTCTTCCACAAACCAATCCTCCCCCCGGGGAGACATCTGCTGTTAATGGCCTATTGAATGTCACTGCATGACTGATAAAAGTCATGTCCTCCCATTGTGAGATGCTCCGCCCAGAGGGAGGAGCCAAGCATTTGTACCTGAATATAATCTTGAAACCAGCATGGCTTTTTCTGCCATGTATTTCTCAGAGGAACAGCTGCCTCTTCTACTGGACCTTCAGAGGAAGACTACACCCTTTTCTACAAAATCACTACTCCAACAGAACCACACCTGACACTTCAGGAGGACTGCAGACATAATTCCCAATTGGACTGCTACCAACACCCTGTCCAATAGGGTGTCAGGTTGTATTCTGACTCTGTCAGTGTTGTTTTGGTTCACTGCATTGTTTATTTTATCTTTTTATTTTCTGCCCTAATAAAGAACTGCTATTCCTACTCCCACATTTTTTCCTGAGAGCCCCCATTATAGCAATTAGGAGGGAAGGGGTCAACATTTTTCCATTTCAGGGGACGCTCCTGCCTTCCTTAGCAGACACCTGTCTTTCCAAACCAAGAAAGCTGGGTTCTCTTGAAACTTTTCTTGCAGGTTACACTAAGAATAAATGAACTATTTTAATTTTATTTTATTCTTCCCAAGTGTCCATGTAACATTATTAGGTCACGACTTTATTATATTTTCATTAAATTTCAACCAGCTACAGCTCCCTAATAAAAGCAAGGCAAAAGAAAATAATTCTACTGGCTTTGACACCACTAAATAGAACTTTTTGGATATGAGGGCCTTAATGACATGGAAACCAACACTGCTCTGTATGATAAAATTCACTGTCAGTGAACTATTTAAAAAGCAGTGCAAGTGGGATTGACAAGATATTCCCTGCTGCAAGAACAAGTAAGCAATATTGAGGTTTCACATTTCTTTGCATTTTGATTAGTTGACAACATATAACTGGGCTGAGTAAAAAATACTGTGCTCTCCTACTTCCATATCTAAAAGCCAGCTGAAAAATAAGAACTGTATAGTTACCATCATTCACCTCAGCCCGCAAACTGGTTAGATATGGCCAAACATAGGAGTAAGTGCTTTAATGACTCTCTTAAAATGGTATATTTATTGCTTTTGAATTCATATGCAAGCATATAATGCATTGTTACATATGTAATACATAGACACCCGTTGTACCTGAGGCAAGAAAGAGATATTTTGTCTGTCTTGCTATAATATCTCTAATAGTGAACAGTGTAAAAAGGAATATAAGAAACAGCACACATGGAAAAACTTTTCCCTCATCATATTTTGTGACAGGCAGCAAGTTCAGGATTTTGTAAGCTGGATAGTATATTCAGTTGTGGAAAAGTTGTCCTTAATGAATTTGGCTTATGACTTTTTGAAGATATTTTGTAAGCTGAAGATATTTGAAGATATTTTGTAAGCTGGATAGTATATTCAGTTGTGGAAAAGTTGTCCTTAATGAATTTGGCTTATGACTTTTTGAAGATATTTTATGCTCTTGGTCTCTGTTTAGTGACTACCTCAATTTATTTCAGTGTTGTGTAAAGAAGTCCTGCACTGAGACAATAGATGAAGTAAATTTCCTCATTCTCATAGCAAGTGACTATGAACCTAAGAAAACTCTAGTTCCCCACCTGTCACTTAGCTGTTGACCTTGTTCTGAATGTAACAGCAAAAATATGTGTAGCACTATACTTATAATACTTTTGTCTTCTAATTATCAGGAGCATTTTAAATGCCATAACACCTGAAAATATCAAAGGTAATAGGAACTTTATAAAGTAAATTTCTAGTACCAAATTAATCCCTTGTGTCCCTCTGCTGAAATCAGTAATGAAGTATGAAGTAATGCTAGGGAGGAATTTGGGACACAATTTTTAAAACATCTAGCACAAATTAATTGTACACCAAAGGCTTTTAAACCACGTTAGATAAGCTACACAGTCAAGGCTAATCTTATTATAGTGACATAGAAATGTTAGAACTACATTACAGAGAATTTAATTCTGCTCCTATGTGGCTTATTTAGGTGCCCATTATCTTCATTTTCTGCCCTACAAAAGTGCAGTAAAAGCTAAAACCAAACCCACTTGCATTGTCACTTCAACTTAGTCCTGATTTTGTAGTGTAATTTTGATCATGGTCAGAAAAGAAACACAATCAGCAAGAAAAGGGTTTGATCTTCAGTGCACCTCTGCCTCCTCACTCACTCTTATTCACTCCAAACTGTATACTGAAAAAGAGAAACAGCAAACAGCTAATTAAAAAAAAAAATTGAAACGCCTGAGTTTGGAGAAAAGTTAGAAATCAGCTAGGAATACTTACAGCTCGATACATTTATGACTGTGGAAATGAAAGGATAATGGTAAAGCATAAAGGAGAATTGATCTCTTTTTTGAGATAAGATGAATACGTGATTGTTAATGAAAGGAAAATGTAACTTGGTAATAGAAGTGCCCATGACAACACTATAAATTCCATATTGTTAGGGCAGAATTAAGGTAGAAAGGAACATAATCAATGCAAAGAAAATATTTTATTTTGCTTTTGGTATTAAATTAATTCACTGTTTTGTTGTTTCAAACTGGCACTGTTAGCCCATGCTGAATGTTTTTTTTTAAGTTCATCCTCTACTGAATGAATGTGAGAAACAGTTACTGAGAAAGAAGACAGAAGAGCTGAGCTATAGTGAACTCTAAGATGATCAAAGGATAAAAAGATAAGTCTAAAAAAGCTGATTTTTCTTTTGTGACATATTTACAGGGCATATGTCAAAGTACTGATTCACAACATGCAACTGGTGGTAATCAACACTCTTTCCTAAAGGGCAAATTGTGCCTGACAAATTTGGTAGCCTTCTATGATGGGGTTACAGAGGCATTGAATGAGGCAAGAGAGAGTGGTATCAGCTGCTGGGACTTGTGTAAAGAGTTTGACACTATCCCACACATCAATCTTCTCTCCAGACTGGAGAGACACACATTTTATGGATAAGGACTTGGCTGGATGTTTGCACTCAAAGAGATGTGGTCAGCAGCTAGGTGTCCAAGAGTAGAACAGTAAAGAGTGGCGTTTCTCAGGGGTCAGTACTGGGACCAGTACTGCTTAACATCTTTGTCACTGATGGGGAGAGTGAGATTGAGAACACTCTCACCAAGTTTGCCAACAAGACAAAGCTGGGCGGTGCAGGAAGAATTGCTGTCCACAGGGAGCTTGACAGTATTGAGAGATGGCACTGTGCAAACTTAATGAAATTCAACAAGGCCAAGTGTGAGGCTCTGTATATGGTTTGGGGCACCTCCACATGCAAATACAGGCTAGATGGAGAATGTGATTGGAAGCAGCTCTAGGGAGAAGAACTTTGTGGGTGATGATGGATGAAAAGTTTGGCATGACCTAGCAATGTGAACTGGCAGCCCATAAAGCCAACCACATCCTGGGATGCATCCAAAGCAGTCTGTCCATCTGGGTAAGGGAGGGGATTCTGCCCCTCTGTGCTGCTCTGGTGGGATCTCACCACTTAGCTCTGGTGCCCTAGGTATGGGAAGGACACAGACTTGCTGAAGCAGGTCCAGAGGAGGGACAGGAAGATGATTGAAGGCATCCCTTCCAACAAAAGCTGTTCTGTGATTCAATGATTGTTAAAAGAGTTGCTGAAATCCTACCTACTTTGCAATCAGGAATTATACTCTTGAACTCATTTCTCTGGATGTGGAGGAACAGGGTGTCACAATCCCATCTCAACTTGCTTTTAATATGCATAATATTATATGCTTGAAAAATGAAGTATTGTCTGATGCAAGGGAGTTGCAGGCAGCAGAGTCAAGCATGGGTCTTGCCAGCTTGCTCAGGGCTCTGTCCTTCTGGGACCTGAGACCCCTGAAGGGAGTTGGAGCCTGCACAGCCACCAGACAGCTGCCACCACTGATTAATCCCAGGAATTTCATGATCATAGTTCAAAAAGTACTTGCTTTAAGGAAAAAATAGGAAGAGATTAAAAAACTCTTTTATTTTCTTCCCCTTAATACTGCCTAAGTGCATTGATTAGATTGGATTTATTATTAATTGGTAGAAAGAATATATAACTAGAAACATAAAATGTAGCCATATTTTTATGTATGCTGTTGCTTCGCCAACCCTGCCAAAGGTGGTGATCTGTAACATACTCACATTGGATATCTGATGGCATGGTGTTCTATCTCTTTCTTTTATTTCTTTGATGCAAAGTGGCCTGTAAATCTAATACAGAAAGACAATTAAAATGTTCCTTAGCAGGAGAACCTGTGGATTAGTGCAGAGAGCAAGGAAGGCCTTTTCTGTGGGATGTTAGATCCTCATTTTATAGCAGAAGGAGGAAGTTAAGGTGTGACTGAAAAAAGCATATTCCACATATTCATAGTCATCTGACATTTTTTCTGGGGATTAGAGTCATTATTAACTTAGTGTGTTTGGTTCTGTTGTAGCACATATTGATGCTCTTCCCTTGAGTAAAATTTTCAGAGGAAGTCTTAATTATTGTAAGAAGTAGTAGATTTCAACCAGAATACAGGCTGTTAGGAGATAGCTACATGGAAAGGTCAACCTAAAGCTTAGTAGCGGTCAAAAAGTCAGCATCTTACAAATTATTAACAAATGGACAGTGGAAGTTATTAAGCTGCTAAAATGCACACCAATTTCTTCAACACTGACTATAATGCATCTTCTTACATCTCCAAGACATTGTATAAGAATTAAAAAAGTTTCAGAGTGAGGAGATGAGACACACAAGTGGACTGAGCAGAGCAGCTAATGCTAAGGACTCTACACCTACATGCTGGATAGCTTGAGAGTTTTCCTTACAGCCATATATTTCTGCTATGCACACAGTTCAAAGCTTTCTGCTTGTTGCAAACCTTGTCAGGTTGATTTTTTTTGTCTGGAAAGAATCTAGTTCTTATGTGTCAAAATTGTTCAGTGTGGAGTGAGTGCTACAAACAGGGGACTTTCTTCAAATCTCCCTTTACTGTTGGCATCAAAATGCTATAGATGTAGTAGAAGGTGATCAAGGGTAGGTCAAGGGTAGATCAAGGGTAGCTTCCTCAGGCGTTACAATGAAGATAAGCAAGCAGCTGTCTGTCCAGAAGGGAAAACCTGAAAGACGATTAAACTCTTGGATGGCATAGAAAATGAAAAAAGTAATTTATTGTCTACTAGTACTTCTGCTGAAAAGAAACCCCATGATGCACTTGATAAACATAGTAGGGGAGTAGTTCAAAACTGTGAAGAGAAATCGACTCTTCTTACTGCAAGAGGGTCTATTATAGACTCTAGAATTCTATATGGACTCAAGAGGAGAGAAGTTTAATTTATGGAAAGTAATCCATAAATAGAAAAATTAACTCTAGCCCAGCAAGTTTCTTAACTGAAAATGGTGGAGCTGCTGGTTTTTTTTTTGCGAAGAATCACATCCAGTTTGCCCTGTTCTAGTGCTTGTCCGTCATTTACATTTCTGACTTGGGACACTCTCAGAAAGAGCTTACTCAGTAAGAAAGACCTTTGATGATCTGATACTGTTTGGTTTTTCTTCTAGTAATAAATATAGGCATTTGATGTTCTTTGCAGGGCACTAAAAATTGTAGAGTACCTGTCTAATTAGTTTGGTTCATGAATGTTCTTGACAATGGTTTCTGATCCTAGTGAATCCTCTCAGGATTGAAATTTCACTTTAATTAGATAGAAACAGTTGGAAATATAAATGAATTCTAAGCCCCAGGTATTATTTTGTTTCATAGTGTCTGCAGTTCAGATTTAGATTGGATTTAAATCCACATTTATTGAACTATGATTGAAACAGTAAGGTAATTCCTTTAAATTTAATAAATTAAAATTAAGTTATTGTAATATGTGTTCTAAAACACTGGAATCAGAAAATAAATACAATTTAATTTTTCTTCTCTTTAAAGAAATGCCTTCTCTTATGCCTTGGATATTCTTTTATAAGAAAGAAAATTTTTCTTTCCTTTAATCACAGATTTTTCCTTTCATCACAACTTTGTTTTGTTAATTTAATTATTTAGAAAACAGCTGAGGAAGTCAACTTTCTCTGAATGTACTCTCTTACATTAGGATCCAAATCTATTTGCTTTGATTTAATAAGTGTTGTTTTCATGGTACTGAGTACAAATAATATTCATCATGTTCTGAATTTTACAGAGTAACTTAAGAAGTGCAGTATTTACAGCATTAGGTTTGTTGTTATTTTATCCACAACTGTAATATTTTATCCACTGTTTCATTTAGTCTCTGCTGCCTTTCAGGAGAGTGAAGGTGTAATTATTTATTTGCTACACTGTAGAATTATGCAGTCTTCTCATAATAAAAATTTAATTTGATTTAGTTTTAGTTTTTTTATGGTTACAGTCAATTTATTTGTAGTGACAGATGACCAGGGAGTGTCAGGTGGTTCTAAAGACTTTATTTGAATGATATGTGAGGGATTATGAATACTTGTGTAACTTAAAGGGTCTTATGGTCTTACATGTCTCAGCCTTGCTTAGGACCAAAACAGAAGTAAGCACTTTGCTGCTGCATGTTTAATACTATTGGTTGTCTTAAGATTTCTGAAGGAAACAGGGGTCAATGACCCTTGGTACCAGCAAGTAGGTATTGGTCACTGTAAGTTGTTTGGGGTGGTTTTTTGTTTGTTTGTTTGTTTGTTTGTTTTTGTTTTGGTACCCCAAGAAGATTTAGGCCATTATAAACTTGCCTACTTAAACATATGAGTTCAATTTCCTTACGCAATGGTGTCAACACCTTTCAATAAACTGCATGAACAATGTGAGCAATTCTGAAGTAGCTTGCAATGAACTCCCAGTCTGTGATCATGAAAATGGGGAAGCAGTAATAGTGCCAAGAGAAGTGTTGGCAATGTATACCTCATTCCTCCACCACCACTTCCAAAAATCCAACCAATGATTAAGCATTCTTCTGTACAGTTCTCCAAAATTTGATTATAAGAGACAATGTTAACAATATGCATTACAAATTCAGATTGAACACAGAAGTCTGTGTTCCTTAAGAGTCTCTGTTTTATGTCCTAAGGTACAAACCTGCAGTTTAAATAGTTTACAACACCAGAAAAACCTCTAGGTTCAGTACAACTAGATTCAATCCTACAGTTATCTATTAATATTCTTTTCTCTGCCAAACAAAAATGAAACTCAGTCTTATGTTTTGAAATATATGTGCAAAAGTAAAATTTTTGTTTTAAAACCCCGTCTGAATCACAACACTGCTATTTATTCAAGTACTTATTTTATCACACTGAAAAAAATATGTGATGAGAAGTGGAATGTCCTTGTTCTCCCAATTTTTTTCCAGGTTTGTCACAGGATCAACTTTTGGCATGTAAAATACTGAGAAGAAATTACTGCCTCCATAGTCAAGGGATGTGACATTCCCCGCCTGTTCCACTTTGATGAGACGTCACCTGGAGTACTGTGTGCTGCTCTGGGTTCCTCCTCTCAAGACATGGACCAATTGAATGGAGTCCAGAGGAGGGCAATGAGAATTATCAGAAACATATCTCCTATGAGGAAAAGACCCAGAGTTGTGGATTTTCAGACAACAGAAGGCTCCAGACACGCATTTTTGTGGCCTCTCAAGAATTAATGGGGGCTAGAAAGAAAGATGGAAACAGATATTTTAACAGGGCCTGAAACAACAGGACAAGGGGCAATGTCTTTAAGTTAAAAGATAGCAGATTTGGATTAAATAAAAAGTAAAACTTTTTACAATGTGAGTGGTGAAACATTGTAACAGGTTTTTCAGAGAGGTGGTAGATTCCCTGTGTTTTCAAGGTCAGGTCAAATGGCACTCTGAAAAACCTGGGCTAGTCAAAGATGTCCCTGCCCATTGCAAATGGTTTGGACTAGATGACATTTAGCTCTTCTATTATAGTTGGACTAAAATAAAAAATCAGAGTGATCTATTATTTTTTTCATAGATGGCATTTCCTGAGTGTCATGTTCCTGGAAAATTTTGTCCACAACGAAGGCACAGAACATGAGAGTTTATAGATTGCTGTATTGGACCAGTTCAGTGTAATCTAGTTTTGATGTTTATTTTGAGATAAAATAAAGAAATAAATGTGAAACAACTTCCAAGCTTCATATTCTTTCAGAAGAAGACATTCTGGTACACTTTTGCTGAGTGCTATGGCATTTTTCTTGCACTGTAGGGGCCTATATCCATCCCTACATATTAACTATGTTATCTGAGAGGCACTATCACTATTGCTGTTTGGCCATTGGTGGGTCCATCTTGGAGTCAGCTGGTACTGCTTTTATGAGAAACAAGGGAAGCTTCTTGTGGCTTCTCATATAAGCCACCCCTGCAACCCTTCTGCCACCAAAACCTTGCCATGCAAACTCGATATATTCCATGTCTAGTCTCTTTGAACAGCACTTTTAAAACTTTTAAGTCATATTTATCGCACAATCTTCACAATCAACAAAAAAGAGTTTGGCAGATCAAAATCAAAATAACATCTTCATAACACTGAAAGAAGTGGACAATTTACACAAAATACACTCCTTGTCCCTTCAAAATTGGAACAACCAAAATTCCTCACCATCATTTTGCTCTGTAACAACGTTCCATCCATGTTCTGCCCTTTATGTCTCTGAGTTACCTCATATTACTTGAGCCTCATGCTGAGTATTGAAAAGTACTGTGATATGTTGACCCTGGCTAGACACAGAGTTTCCATCAAATCTGCTCTATCAGTCTTGCATAATCTTGTGATATTTTTCCTTCTTCTCTTGTATTTTTGAAACATTATATCTTTATCTCTTAATCATCCATAAGTTCTGAAAAGTAGAAATTATCTTGTTGGATCATCTTGTGTGAAGCTGCTACAAAATCCTCTTTGGAATAGGAACCAGGAATCTATGGAGCTTGTGAGAACAGATAGAGGATGAAGTAGGCAGGTTTGCAATGTACTGAGTTCTGAGTCAAGAGAGCATGATTAACTATATCTGGAATGCTATCAGAGTCCTTGATCTCATCTAGATTGAAATTAATTTAGCTGACACCTCACCCATGGCACAATGCAGATTTCACCAATGTACTTCAGCTTGGAACTTTGTCATCTGGTACAGAATCCAGGGTATAAACGAGAGTCTTGGCATTGATGCCATGGTCATCCAGTGGACTGGACTGGACCCTGCAGCCAAGATATGCATCTAGGACAACAGCTTTTGGATGAAGCTGAAGTGAGGTTGACCAGTAGAATTTTGCTATCTTGTTTCATGCTTAGAAAGTTTGAACTTTCCTTTAGTATTGAGCTGGGTTCCAAACCCCTATTTCAGAGAAGGTAGTATACCAAAATATCCTAGGCAGGGAGATAGTCACACTTCTACATTTCTGTGACATCATAACTTAGTGAAGTCTGAAGCAGAAAACTTCATAGCAATGGTGGGAACCAAAGACTATTTTTCAGTAAGGTATGTCAGGCGCAGTGGGAGACAATATTTGAAATGACCTTCTGAATGGCTTTGGACCAATACAAAGTAGAGAATGGTAATGATGCAGTTACTGTGTTCCACACAGAGCTCCAAAAGATTAATTGTAGGTCAGTTGTGCTTATAGCATGTTGTTTATACAACACATTTTACAAGTGAACAATAAAAAAATCTACATTCTCAACTTTATTAAAAAGTAAAATCAACTGCATGATGTTATAGTTTTGACCTAAAACATATAGCCGAATAATAAAACAGAACAGAAAACTGGTTTAAAAGGCCTAATATCCCATGCTGTGTTGTGTAGAATACTTTATAAAGTCTTAAGTGAACTGTGAAAAGTTTATACTTATTTTCCAACTGCACTCCAGGAGAAATTCTGACCTAAGGTTACCTGCAACTGTGTTATGATAAGATTCATAAAATAGACTTTTCTAAGTTCAGTTTTAAGTCTGAAATCTTGCTTGTGTTTTTGACTATAGCAAAAAGTAGTATCTTGTAAAGAAAATTCACCAATCGAAAATTAAAATACAGAAGAGTATTATGCAAATGTAATATTATAAGGATTTATTAAGCAATCATAAAAGGTACACATATCACACTATTTCTGTACATGCATATCTCCAAACTGTTGAGTGGTTTGATATTTTAAGTCAGATACTTGCAATGATTACTATAAAAGAGAACATCTTAAATCTGCTGTAACAATCTGGTTTGGTTTATGTTGGCAAACCAAGTCTACAGTCAATATTTGTGGATTTCAGCTGAGAATTCAATTTGCAGCCCTGAGAGTTCTCGGTGAAAAATAAAAGGTATGTAGCAGAATGATCATCAAAAGTTCTTGGATCTAGCTCCCTGGGGTATAACAGCAAACTACCAGCATTTTCCACACAGAGATATCTGTGTGTTGTTGAAAAATAAAGATTTGGTTTCAGTGATGCTTAGACTCTAACTCTAATAGCAGGCTGTCTGCAGTGCAAGCCCTGCAAGGGGATACAGAAAAGATTTTTTACAAAATATCAAATACATCAACATCCATCCCTAAGTGACCACAGCTGATCAGATATTCTTAAAAAAAATAGAAGCATGTTTTCAATTTCTTTCCCATTCCTCAGACTGACCATTGGATCTTTTACTAATATCATGTTTCAATCATATGTGCTAACAGGCATAGCCTTCCTGTTGACCCTTCTTTGTGCTTTATCTGCTCAGATTATTTCCCTTTTGATCATACTCCTGCTCTACCTGATCTTAAAGGTTACTGAGAACTGTGTACACCTTAGGAAGTTAATTTAATATTTGGTTCATGTGGCAATTTATGCTAGACCTGCCAAATATCCATTTTCCCAGTGTTAATTCCAACCCCTTCTCAGCACTGTCCTTACTTGTCAACACTATTTGTCTTGAGCTTTTTGAAAGCACTCCAATGATTTTGTGGGCACCAAGAAAATTTGTATTATGAAGAAACCACCAGTGATACACTTGAAAAAAGCCTTCTTTCAAAAATGAGGCTTCTCTTCTCGGTGCATTTCTTGGCAGGTTTTGAATTAGAGTGTGCCTTCCAGTAAGCTTCAAATTCAGCCAGTTGCAACCCTCTCATCATTGGAAAGATCTGAGCAGTAAGTCTGCCACTTCTTATTATTTACTCATGTAGCCCAGAAACCAGACCAGGTTTCAGAGTAGACTTCCTCTGAATTTGCAGAAGGAGAGGTAGATCAGGCTGAAAAAGGGTATCTGACAATATGCTGATTTGAGTGGACTTCATACAGCATCACTGCTCCCGCTGTCGTTTGTATACCACACAGTGCTGACCCTCTTGGCCACACTCTGCTCCACCACAGCTGAATGCAACTCTGTGACAGTGACCTGAAATGCTGCTCACCTACCTATTAATGAAATAGTCCCTTTTCCATCATCATCTGCAGTCTACTCCAAAAATCACAGAAACCCTGAGGTTTACAGGAGACCTTGAAGCTCATATTTTTCTTCCAGTATATATAAAAAAAAAAAAAATAAATTCAAGATTTGCGCAGTCTGCCCATGAGGCATCCATATTTCCACCTACATTTAGGAATTTTTTCCCTTTTACGAAATTACTTTGTTGACCTACTTCAAAGGAGTGGGATTCAAGGTGTTTTAAGGTAGTTCTCTGAAAACGAAACTCAGACACAGAAGAGTTTCTGCCTAAAAACAGCTTATCAGCTTCCAAAGACTTATTTTATATTCCAAAATTTACTGAATCCATATGCAAACATTAACCATAGAGAGATTATTGATCCTTTTTAGGGATGTATGTTTTATACATAAGTTAACTGCCCACTTCATAACAAATGTATTGAGCCCAACTCTTACATATCATGACAATCTAGAAGGAAAAATATACAGTTGATTAATTTCTATGTAAAAATAAGCAATAATTTATAGAAAGCATTTTGAGAGAGGTTAAACTGCAAATTGGTTTTCATTAAAAACTTGAATATCATCAAAGCTGGTATGTGAGAATAAATAAAGGTCACTTGCAGGGAGACTGAAAATTATATTCTGATACTAGTAAAAGAGAAGATCCATGAAGGTACAGAGGCTCAGGCATCAATAGCATTGGCCTTCTGAGAGTGCAAAGCCCTTCAGATGTCAAGTCAAAAGCAAATGAGAGCAGATGGAGGCCAAAGATATTGGAAAGAGGAATTTCAAAGGAAGACAAGGGAGTGTCAGTTCATCAGTAGGAAAGATCAGGTAGATAGTAAATATGAGACAAGGACATCTGAGCAGAAGGAATAAGAACATGGAAACTGCAATTTTATTTTTCTTTAACACTTTTTTTACATTTTGATACATTATAAAGTAGTAGTTCTTCTATATGTTTTCCTGCTGCTGAATCCCAAATATCCCTTCAGTTGCTCTTTTGAAACTTTTCACATTTTAGCAATGGAACCAATTTTGTCAAAAAGCATCTCTGTCTTAATGCCATAAATAAAAATGGAACCCCCAGTCAGGTTAAGTTTTGACTTTTCACCTTGTACTTTCACAGCTTACCATCTGTAATGGCTTCCTTCTCAAGATGAAATGAAAAAAAATATAAAATAGCTTATAGCCTAGTTTAGTGACCTGAAAATGAGATAAACTATAAACAGTTTTAACAAAGTGCAATTAAGCAATAATGCATTTCTAAATAAAAGAAAGTTTCCCTAAAATTTCAACTCCATCTGTTGTATTCAAACATTCCTCAGCCACATATTTAGTGAAAAAATGGATGTATTTTGCTACCAGTTCTGTCATTCCCCCCTTCTTTCTAATAAGAAGGAACAAAGTTTTTTTACTTAATCAGAGCTTCAATGTCTTTACTTAGGAGAACACACAAAATAGGTTTTGGCAATATTTGTGACTATTTATTTCCAAGGCTTATATGAATTTCAAAAAAAAGAATTTAGATAGGTGATGTGGGGCTTGATGCAGAAGCTTTTGAAATCAGCAGAAATATTATAGGAGGTCTACTAGTTTTGGAAAAGGTGTCTCATGAGTGATAACTGGGAAAACAATATGGGGCTGAGTGTAAAAGCTCTAATTGTATTCTCCTCATTATAGCCAAATCCTTTCATGTCCTAGAATATTCCAGGCATTGAGGGTTTCTGTGTAATGCTTGTATAGTATAGTGAAACATTATTGCTTTCGTTAGAATTCATCTCCTTGTCCTAGCATTAGCTTGTTGGAGTTGTTTTGACTTAAAAGATGCTAGGCAGCACTCCTCATGTGTTAGTTTTCTAAGTCTGCTTTCCTTATCTTATGTCTCTCTGCAGAAGCTATCAATCTCTATCAGATTGCAAGACACTGTGCAGAAAGCTTTTAATTTCTCTGTTCCCTGCCATGCAGAAAAAGGAAAAGTGACAAAAAGAAAAATGTTACACTCAATCAGAAATGAATTTTCATTCCAGTATTAAAATTCTCCAGACATGTCTGGGGGTGAGAGATGCATGTGAGTATGTGTGCATTTAAATGTGTAAGCTACTGAATAGCAAAGATAAATAACAAAAAGAACTCTGCTTCTGCTCTCAAAGCATTAATTTACTCATTCCCAAATATTGCATGTTATTTCTTTTTGAGAATAAGGTATATCCTTTTCAAAGCAAGGACTGACCTCTCTTCTGAATATAAATTACTTTAGGCAATGCTAAAATAATTTGTGGAAACTTTAATGACTTAACCTGAGTTCTGTAGTAACTATATTTCTGGACTGAGCTTTCATAGTTTTAAACAGAAATACCTATTGTAAGATAGTGTTGGGCTGATATTTCTTTTTTATGCAACAGAAATATCCCTCCTAAGGGATTTTAAATGGATGAAGAGCAGGTGTTTCGATTTGGTGGTAAATTGGTAAGCTGATTACCTTCAAAATTAACACAAGCTACAACCAGAAATCATCCCACTTCAAAAGATCAAGAGTATGGAGCAACAACAAAGCATTCTTAATGCTGAAAAATCATAATTTCAAGTCATATGAATACAGACGTTAGTCAATCTGTGCTCACATATATATATAGTTATTGCTTAATACAGCATTTATGAATTCTGTCTTCTCAGTAACTTCTTACATCTCAATTAAAGATAGTAATGGAGATTAAAAATAATGCTAGTATGTTGACATTTTTGTGTCCCTCTTTGTTTGATGAGACAAATTAAGTTTCCTGTGTGCTCGACATGAGTGCAAGCCATTATGCATGAGAGAATTCTGATCAAAGTCTGGTAAGAACTCAGATTAAAAATTTAAAATTATGACTTGACAGATAGACCACTTACCTCTACCTTCCCCTGCCCTAGTTATTCTTTTTCTAGTTATTGACACAAGCTCTGTTTATTAACTCATCATTTGAAGTGGATTCCCCATTCAAAACCACACTCTCTTGTCTGCTCCAAAGAACCATGAGACACCAAGTCATAGGGAAAAGCATATGCTTTGTAACTAATTTACCATTGTGAAACATTAATTCCATCAATTTTTAATGTGGGAATGTGAGTACATTTTCTGTTTTATTTATATAAATGCCAAATTATATGCTGAAATATCCCCTTAATACATGAAATTTCTCTTAATTCTATGAAAATTTTAAGGACAACCAGAGAAAGCATGGCCAGTCCACTCTTTAAGAACTGTATGTGTCCTGTCTCAAACCGATGCAGTATATTATATAATCAATATAAGCAGATTGGAAAGAAGATTAGCACAAATATAGTGATTTTTTTTTTTGCAAAGTGTAGTTTGACACATACAATTAAGAAATCAAGACAAAGAATTCTGGATCTAAATATGCTTACAGTATAAAAAATTAAGATGAGGTTAGTTTTAAAAAATTAGAGTTAGTACAGTATGAGTGGTATTAAGTCAGCTATGGATAATGTGCTCTTGCTGTGTTAAGCCAGGAGACCTATGCTGTTTTGAACCATGTGTGTTAACAGAAAGTTGTTTCAGCACACACCATGTTTTTACATACCAAAAAGGCATGTTTTCACATTTCAAATAAAAAAAAGATTCATTTTATAAAGTGAATAGATTTAGCCTTAATAAAAGAGGCAGGGTGTTATCACGATCCTAAAGTAGTTACTATTTTATAAGGATACAGTGCAAACTTCTTTTCAGTACTCCACTCAATATGTCAGTCCTTTGTCAGCTGTAAAATTCTCTCTCAGATAGATAAATATTCTCAGGTCTATGATCAGGATATTAATGAAAAAAAGTATTTTCCACTCCCGTGACCAAGCAGGTCTGGGTGATGGCATGCATCTTAGGAATTCATTGGCTCCTGTTCCTTTAAATATCCACAGTTTGTGGGGTTTTTTTCCAGTTTTTTCTCCTCCCACCCTGAATACCATTGCCTGTTTTTTGCCTTGCTGCTTCTTAAGGAGAAATCAGTTGTGTAGGAGCTCCAGAAACATTCTGAAGACCTTTAAGATTAAAAATTTAATTATTTCCTGAACTTTATGTCAATTTGCATTCAGCTGGCATTCTCTCCTACTGTTCCACTAGGCAGCATGTCAGCTATGACACTGATGAAATGTTGTGATTATTCTCATACTCTAGAATACCAACCAAGCAACAATCACTGAAAATGCAGAAACAAAAAAACAGTTGGAGAAAAAAATCAAACCATATATATTTGAAAGATAAAATCTTGGAAACTGCTTTACTTCCTCTGAGTAGAATCTACTATTTTTATAAATGCTGCAATATATTTCTGCATGAAAATATGAGCATTTAAATTCTTTCACAGGAATGGACCCTAAAAGAGCAGAATTAAATGTATTTGAAATGTGCTGTCAGATATTCAGGGGGTATAGATGGTATAGCTCCACTCATTTCTTGCACTTAGTAGTCTCACAAAATGGTAAGGAAGAGGATAAGAAATGAAAGATTACTAAACTAAAATTTTTGAATTGAGAGTTAATTAAATGCCAGCTTCAACAGCCAATCTCTCGAAGCAGCAGGGCTGCATCTCTCTGATCTTGAGAAGAAGGTTGTGTGAAAATTTACCTTTCTGAAATACGAAGTGACACTATGGTAGCAAAATCAGAAAATCAACGTATTTTGGACACAGCAGCAGCTTTTGCTTTAGGACATATGTTATGATACCCCCTAACCACTAGATTCAGTTGTTTTCAGATCCCACGTTTTTGCCTTTTATCACATACTCTTAGTTGAGTGTTCTTTACTTAATGGCCACTGTAGCTCAGATGAAAATGTCATTCTATTGAAGTCTGAACACATTTCACCTTGCAGGTGAAAAAGGAAAAATTTCTGTCCTTAACATTCCTCCTCTTTATGTGTATTATTGATAAATATTTTTAATAAAGTTCTTTGTTGTTTTTGTTGCCTGTTTTTTGGTTTGGTTGGATATAAAAAAAGAGACACTTTGGACTCTGCTAGATCTCTGTGTATGAACTCTCCACACTCATATATCTAATTCCCAAATATTCTTTTTAAAGACTATAAAATGTATAATGATTTTCTAACAAAATATATATTTGATGAATCTGTCAGATGAATACATATCATATAAAAATATGTATGAATTTAACAGTAAGGGAGCTTGAGCTATTTCCACTTCCCTCACTAGTTATTTCTCCTCCATCCCTTTTGGCAGCTGTTTACATTAGGAGAGATATAATCTAGTCAGGGAATGTATTCACAGAATCAACTTAGTTGATTCACATTCAACAGCCCTGTGCTTGTTTGAGGAAAATTACACTTCTGCTCCATTCCAGGAGAGAAATTGTCTTCCCACCTGGAAGTCTGAAGGAAAACACTGTTTAGATGAAACCTGTATAAAGAGATAGTATCTAAGATTGATTTTAATTCATTGTCAAAAGGGTAAATAGGGTAAATGGGAGTAGTAAATAGGGTTCCATGGGAGTTTGCTATGAACTACAGACCAACATATAAATATATGCTCCAATAAAGTACATATTTCAATGCAAATATAAAGCATATCTTTACTCTCCTTAGCAATAATCCACAGTATATATAGTCCATTTACTGGTTTTGCAGATTCTATCAAACCATTAAGGCTCAAAACCAGAACCATAGAGAAGGTTTACTATTCAAAATAATTTGATAAATCAATCTAATTTATGCAGAAGAGAAATAAGAACAGGAGCAAATTTCTAAAGTTAGCTCAGACAATCTGCAACACAAATAGGAAAGCAGTGCAGGAAACTTGCAGTTTATCATGAATAACAAGCAGAACATGACTCAGACCTGTCATGTTGTTAAAAAAATTGTGAGAGCTAAAGATTTTTGTCTTGGTATTTCTGCTTTTTCCTGATAACTGCAGTTCAAGAAAGATGTTAGCCAACTGGCTCCAGAGAACACTCATGGAATAACAGAATAGCTGAAGAAAAGTTGAAGAAGTCTTATCTGTCTCCAAAGACTAAATAGAAGCTTGAGAGATGAATGGTGTATAATGTGCTTCATGACCATTGAGATTAAGACGAGAAAAAAAAAAGTAAAATTACAGAAAGAAAGATTTTGATGGAGTAGTCACCATTCACATCGTAAAGGGTTTTACACTAAAATACTTGGTTGAAGCAAGTATTTGAATATGGTCCACCAAAGTTTTTGGAAAATACTTCACCAGAGTTGCAACAGACCTCATTAATCCTCCATTGGACTTTCTGAGGTTACCGTCTCTCTTATTTTCCTATATCCTATAACATGTTTTCTTTTATTCTTTGTGACATGTAAGAAATATTTGGTTGCAAAACACCTTAAGAAAACCCAGAAGAATTATTCAGTGTATTGGAAGGTACAGAAAAAGACCATGAATTATTTATCATTGAGTGGTAATGTTTTTGTTAATTCCTTAAGTGTATAAAAATATGAACAGCATTTGAGACTATAAAACAATATTTGGCAGGCTTCAATATAAAAAAATTATGATTCAAGAATTTTCCAATTCTGCAGAGATCATAAAATATACTTTTCACTCATTACATAAATTAAAATTAACTCCTTGTGGCCAGTAGAGAACTCAGCCTTTTGTCTTATATAAAAAAGAAAGAAAATTACTTGCAAATTAATGGTGTCTTTTCTGTGGGATGAATCTCAACTAAGTTAATAACAAGCACAAAACCTGAAAACCTTGTTTTTTGAAACTGGTGTTTCTGAGGGAAAAGATATACAAAATCCTGACAAGAAACGTATCTGTTTTCATGGTCTTGTTCTTTGATCCATGTTTATTTTAAGCAAATTTTTGCTTATAGAAAAAAAATATTAGGACTGTGTTTTTAACTTTTTAGAACGACAAGTATTTCATCAGAGCCTGAAGTACAAAAAAAATGAGATTAAGATTTCCATTTAATGGACTGGAGAGGCTGTTTTTTCAAAAACCAAGTGCATTATTTTCTAAGTATATCCAGCATCTTTTATATTACAGTTGTGGATTCTGCCAAAATAGTCTAAATGTACTTTCTGTCTGTAGAGTCAGACAGGATCTTCATCTGACCTTCTGCTACATTGGCTTAATTAATTTTTGTTGTCATAAGAAATTGGTGTGTTAATGTACCACTACACTTCATTCAGCTAAACATGACAAAGTACTAATCTTGACCCAGTGAAGGTAAAGGGAAGTTCCACCCTGGCTTTGCTGACTCAGGAACTGCTACGGGATCATGCGGCAATGAGCATAACTGCTTCTTCAGATAAGCAGAAGACTAATTCTTATTCCGTTACTAAAATATTAACTTAAGGCAACAATTTAGAGAAGATTGCAGAACTGAATTCAGTGCTGTGCCCTCCTGGGTTCAACAAACAGAGTGCCTCAAAATGGCAGCATTCTGCACTACATCAACAGACCTAAAACATAAGCACTTTTTAAACTGTCATTGTCTTGGTTTGAAAAGACATGTGTCTGCTAATGAAGGAAGGAACCTCCCTTGAAATGAAAAATGTAAATCCCCTCCCTCCAAATTATTATAATTTTGAAATTAAGGGGGCTCTCAGGCAAAGATATGGTAGTAGGAATAACAGTTCTTTATTAGGAAAAATAAAAATGCAGTAATACAAACAACACTGGCAGAATCAGAATAAGACACGATACCCTGTTGGTCAGGGTGTTGGTAGCAGTCTGATTGGATTATGGCTTCAGTCCTCCTGCAGTGACAGCTGTGGTTCTGTTGAAGCAGTGATCCTGTAGAAGGATAGAGTTTTCCTCTGAAGGTCCAGTGGTGATGTAGATGGGCCTGGTCCTCCTCTGGGAATCCAGTGGAAAAGAAAGCTGCCTTTCTGGGAATCCAGTGGGAAAAAGCTGCCTGTGGCGTTCCAAAAGTCAGATTATAACCAGGTAAGAATGTTTGGCTCCTCCCTCTGGGCGGAGCATCTCCCAATGGGAAGATGTAATTTTATCAGTCATGCAGTGAGAGTAGTCAATGGCCCAATTAACAGAAGATAACTGCCCCACCTCTAACAGATGATAATAGAATACACACCGCCAGCCACATCTTGCATTTCAACCTAAGACAGTAATTTTGTACTAGTGAAGTGGAATTATATTGAACTAAAAGTACATATAAACATATATATATAAAAACTATATATATATAAATACATATATATATGAGAGTGTGTGTGTATGTATATGTTATGTGTATATATGTATACATATATGTATATATATGTGCATATATATGTATATATAAAAGTACATATATATATATATATATAAATAAATAAATATATATATATAAGCATTAGGGCATTAGACATGAGATTTTTCAAGTATGACAGTGGGAGAAAAAAGTGCAAGTGAGCATTCATATTGTAGTTCATACTGGTGGACATCACCAGATACTTGAACTGGCTTGAGTAAACAGCAATCTGAGTGGTTGCATCACGTTTACTTGAAGGATTTTATTTCCTAAAAGTTGATTTTGTAGCTGAAACTTTCAGGTTTTCCTGCATTTGGCTGCATGAACTTCATTATATATTGGATGTCTGGTTCCTTTCCTGACTTGCACACAAGGCTCTTCTTTTATTATTTTTTAAATATGTCAATTGTTAAAGGAATTTTTTGCCTCTTTATATCTCATCAAGATCTAAAAAGAAGATATGTGGATTTCTTGAGAGCTGGAAACAGTAATCCTATGGGATTTAGATTTATGGATTAGTATGAAATTACTTAGATTTATGGATTAGTATGATATTTCACCTGGCTGTTGAAGGGACAGACAATTTATAAAATATTGTGACCCCCTTCTGATGTATGTTTCTTGCAAAGCTGTTTATTTTACCTAAGTATAATTTAGTAAGAATAGGTGTTTTTGCATCATAAAGGAAAAACTGAAAACATTTTTATCTTATTTCATTTTCTACAACAAGTCAATTGCAAAAAGATTTTGCCTGGTATTAGATTTCATTTTATCACTTATGGTAAGTTATACATCTTTGAAAATAGGTTTGCTGGTAAAAGTCAAACAGCCTTGAAAATACATAGCATCAAAGAATCACTGAAGTGCAAAACGGTTTGGTCTGGAAGGGATCTTAAAGATCATTTGGTTCCAGCCACCCTGCTGTTCACTAGATCAAGTTGCTCATGGTCTGATCCAGCCTGGCCTTGAGCCCTTCCAGAGCTGGGGCATCCACAGCTTCTCTGGGCAAACTGTGCCTGCACATCACCACTCTCTGAGTAAGGAATTTCCCACTAACATCTAATCTAAACCTGTCTTCTTTCAGTTTACCATTACTTCTTGTCCTGCCTGTATAAAAACTCCCTCTCCTTGCCTTTTACAAGCCCCCTTCAAGCACTGGAAAGATGTAGTGAAGACTCCCTGGAGCCTTCTTTTCTCCAGGCTCAAGGGCTCTAGGTCTTTCAGCCTGTTTTCATAGAAGAGATGCTCTGTGCCTCAGATCACATTCATGCCATCCCTTGGACCACCTTTACCAGATCCACACTCTTCTTGTGTTGAGTTGATATGGATTTCAAATACTGAGAGAATAAAAGGGATTTTAGAAAAAGATATCTCATTGTATATTAAGAAGAAATTTCTGCTGTAAAATACTATATATCTGAAGCTGACTCCCTGAGTTGCCACTCATTATTGTTGAAACTGTGGAGTTGAGGGTAACTGTAGGTGTTTACCTCTTGGTGTAAGAAGAAGCCAAACTTAAAGCAACTAAAAGTATCTGTCAGATCCTTAGTTCTTGTGACAGATACTGGCTCTGTAAGAGAGAATAAATCTAACAAACAATACAGTATTTCATACCATGTACATATATATATACATGTGTATATATATCTATATCTATATCTATATCTATATCTATATCTATATCTATATCTATATAGATATAGATATAGATATATATAGATATATATTGTTGGGGAAGATGAAATAGGAAAACCTTATAAATATGATTGCCTGGCAAAAGATTTGGAAAATACAGACATTGAGATGAGAACTAGATTTGAAATAGCAAACCTTGACTACTGAATAACTAGAAAACAATAGTATAGCCAGGTTAAAAGCAATCCCCCTTTCTGATTAAACAATGCCCTTTACCTGCAGATAGGTCCAAAGGTCAAATGGAATGCTCTGTCTCACCCCCAATGTATGGTTCATCCCACACCTGTGACCCTCCCCTGAAGTATCAGGTATCTGTGACCCCATTGGCCCAAGTCCTGTTCCAGCCCACCTTGAAGCCCCCTGATAAGGTGTGCCCAAGGGACCGGACGCTCTCTTGCATCTTCCCCTGGGACCCTCACCTGGAACCCTCCCTCTCTCTCCCTCTCCCTCTCTCCCTGGGCCTGCCACGAGTTGCACCTGGCAACTCCAAGCAGGGCCTTTCCCCCTTTTAATAAACCACATTTTCTAAGACCTGACTTCAGAGATCTCTCATCCATCCAAACCGTCCTGGAGACCCGCGCACTCACTATATATATATATATATATATATATATATATATATATATATATACACACACACATATATAATGTGATATAATTTTGACCTTGAACCAGTAAATAGCTTTGGGCGTGAAGGATTTGGAACAGAGCTAAAGAAAAGGTGAATCATCCATAAGGAAAAGAGTAATAGAAGCATGGTAAAGGTGTAATAAGTGTAAATAATGGCCAGGTGGGAGTTTATACTGATTTATATGATGTTGTCTAAGCATAACATGCCTATGAAATGTAATCAGCTCATAAGCATTTTGTTTATTTTTATACTGATTAGAGTAGCAGTCTAACTAAAGTTTCATCCAAAGGCCAGCAACATCATGGGGGAACTCATCCTCCAGCTCGAGCAAGGTTTGCTACATGAGGCTCAACATTAACTCATACAGTGAAAGAGACTTAAAGAAATGCCACACAGGCTCAGGCTTTCCCAGTCTGGTGAGGCAGAGCCACACTTTAGCTGAGTATGCTCTCCATTTCCATTTAGGAGGCTATTTGGACCATGCTGATTTGAGCATAAGGTGTGCCTTATGAATGAATTATGTTTCCTTTTTCTGTACAAAGCCATTTACTTCCAGTTTCATTAGCAGCATATGGATAAACATATATTTAATTATTGTATAGAACAGAATATGTACAGCCCACAGGGACATTACCATGGATAAACAAGTTTCAAAGATATTTAAAATGAAGGGCAAGAAGTTTTTCTTTGTAGGCAGGGAAAGAAAAAACAGAAAACAAAAATTGATATTGCTTTGTTTTCTTCTGCTGGTTATGCTGTAGCTTTATATATTTTTATTTATACACTTTGTTTTTAGATGTATTATTTATGAGTAATATATTATTAATTTATTTTATATATTCCATCTTTCACTGTGAAAAAATAATTTGCAACATTATTAAAAATAACATATTTCATTGATTTCAGTGAAGTTATTAACAATACAATTAAACAGGACATGTGATTCAAGATTTCTTCTATAGGAGGGTTTGCATAAAGTGCAAAAATATTTCAGTATTATGTAATTAATTTGCTGATAATACAGCTAAATGATGTAATCACTATTAGGCCATGAAGAAGTGCTGTTGTAAATAATAAAGTTTCATTCCAAGCTTTGGTCTAAAGAGATATGCCCTGAGAAATTACTTCAGTGAAAAAAAGAGAAAAGTTAGGAGATTGGCACTGATATATGGTGTTCATCACCCATAGATGAACTTTTGAGTCAGATTTATGTTCACAGTGAACTCAAATCAATAGAAGTGATGGCTGATGGGTATGAAATCTCTTAGGCAATTATTTAGTTACAAGCTGGCAATCTTTTCATCAAAATCATGGCCAGAGCAAAACTTAGTGCTAAATTATGCCAGGACCAGTTGCCTCAGGTGGGTAAAAGAACATGCAAATTGATTTTGTGATTCAATTATACTCAAAGCCTTACATACAAAAATATGATGAAATAATTTCTTAATTTTTTAGAGGAAAATGTTGCAGAATGAAAAATAATAATAAGTAATCTTTAAGCTATGCAAACTGAGTGTGTAGGAGAGATTAGTTGCTTTTAGCATACTCTTTAGTGAAGCACAGACATATTTCTACTTTTTATGTTTGCATGTATGTATGGAAAATTGTCTTGACAGTGTTCTGGCTGAGATCTCAAATCTACCCATAATCCTTTTATCCAGTGTGACAATGAAAAAGCAGATCATTGCCTTGTGCCCATTTCAAAGCTTTGTCTACTCTGTGTGCATATTCAAAAAGAATAATAAAAAAAAAGACAGGAAAAACTATTAGTCCCGTTTTGATCTCATAACATTTTTGAGTACACCAACATGGATTTTAGAGTAGGTATTTCTGAAAAAGTTATCACGTAAAAGAGAAACCAAGCATCAATGAGAAAAGAGAAATCCAGAATATGATGAAGCTATATTTTTTTACTTGTTAGAAAAAAAAATATATGTAAAATTAATTTACCATTATTTACTGTTAACTGCATGTAAATATTGTCAATAAATAATTATAAATATAGGTCTAGATATTAATCTACTCATGGCTATGACTTTCATAATAGGATGCTTTCTTGAACATTTTTAATTAGAGTTATGAATTTTGAGGTAAGATATTTTATTTCATTTGAAATTTGCTACTGTCTCTAGTTGTTTTGTGGTTGATGAACAGGTATAACAGGCTTTCCTGAAATACCTTTTTTTTAGTATTTATTTTTGCTTTGATTTTTAAATTGGTCAAATTTCTATACATTATGATATTGAATTAATTTTATAACAAATATTCTGAGAACAGGTCAGAAAAACAATGCAACAAATTGTAAATTGGCTTATCCAACTCCACATGGGGTCAATTGGTTATTTTGTGGTGTGCACTGCAATATTACTACAATTGCAGTTTACAATTACAATTACTACCATATTATTTAATTGTTTTTGAAAACAAGACCATGATTTGTACAGTTAAAAGAAACTTAGTACCAGTAACCTTCTTGCAAAATTGATTTAAAAGAATCACAGTGCTAAATGTAGTGGTCTTTAATTCATGAATCTCCATATAGTTTGATTTGTTGAAGTTTGTATGACTTTTTGAAGGACAGACTTCCTATAAATGATTCATGGTTGATGTTAAATTTGGTTTTATACATATGCATAATCTTCATGCAGTTAGAGTTTCAAGAAGAGCCAAATAATCAAAAAATTAAAAGCTAATCCCCCCACCCCCCTTTGCAATTACACACCCCAAATATCTTCTTGAAGATGATGGTAATGAAGGATAGGGACTTCGCGGTTTGAGGAAGGCTCCCCATGGTATTTCTTTGAACTGCTGAGACGTAGACACTTACTCTTTCTTGTTTATTCCAGTCTTCACAAACCTTGCCACTCAGTGTAACTATATGTTCAAAGCAAAACATAAAATGATGTAGTTTTAAAGAACTCATTAATTTCCTTTGTACTCAAAAGCAGCTCCATTAAAAAATGTAATACGCAAATTCTGAACTCAAACATGTTCCAATTTTACTTCTGTTTACTTCAAAGGGTCCTGAAAAGAGTATGCTGGAGAACTGAATTCTTGTGTTGAAAAATTAATCTATTACTGACACTGACCTATTTTTAATTCTCTCTGGTTTATGAATTTGTAAGGTTTTTATATTTCTAAAACAAGTCCATGCTTAAATGTCTTTTAGAATACTGCCCCTTAAAAGATTAAAAAGCAAACCATGCTATGTTTTTTGAAACCAGATAGTCTAGAAACTGCAATTGTCTTGTCTGTTGAGGCCAAGATTGCCAAATTATTATGTTGTATATGTAAAATGCCCATATTTTTGAGCTGATGTTACTCATATGATTGATATTAACTGAGAGATTAAGACCACTATATTTGCCTTTACAAATAAAAGAGTGGTATCAATTATTTTTGTTGTTATTTTGAAAAAAGTAATAGCTTGCTCTGTGTTCCACAAAGGCTATAAATCTCTGTAGGCTACAAATAACACTGCAAGTGTTAATGCTTCTCTGTAATACGCTGTTCGTTGGACTGATCTAAGACGGTTGCAACATGTGCTCGCCCTTCTGTGAAGGGAAGACAAAAGCAGCTAGAAGTTTGGTAGGCAGGTTGCAGCATAGCTAGTTTTACAACCAGAAGTTCTGTATCCAGAGAAAACTCCAATAACAGTGTTCAAATAGACAGTCATTTCTAAGAAAATAACATAAAAGAAAACATAAAATCCCACCCTAGTCATTTTGATGTGGTTGATATTCTACTGCGTAACATAAATGTAAAGCAGGTACTGCTAGAAATTTAACCTCATGTATGTTAGCCTGTGGAACATGCCACTAAGGCCCCAAAACAGTACCTTCCCTTAGCCTATCCAGAAAATGTTTTGAATCTTCACAGACATGCACACCAGAATTTACTGGAAGTTAATATTGGTACACATCTTTTCTGCTTATTTGAAAGAAAATCTAAATATTTAAATTCTTGTGGCATTACATGATGTAATTTTCATGTATTGCATTGCCCTATAATTATTATATAATTAGATTTTATTAGAGTGAGTGTGGTTTATAATATCTGATTATAATAATATTCTGCTATTTAGTGTATATAATTATTAGTGTTAATGGCAAACTACAATTATTCTGCTTTTTGGAATAATTTGTAAGATGGAATTTTGAAAGTCTCATGTAAAAATTCATGAAATTAATTTTTCCAAGAAGTTGTTTTGATTTTTCTAAAGTTGATCTGACTTTTTTGACTGCTCTAAATAATTTCTGGATTATTTAAGTTAATTATTATAATTAACTTTCTCTTATGTAGCAATCTCTACTAAAACCAAAGGAAGCAAATGCAGTGTTCCAAGAGGAATGAACAATAATAAAACATGGTGTGTTACATCTGCTGGGCTGTAACAGATGTTACAGTACATAAGAAATAGTACTTCCAAACATATGATATAAGAACTGGAAGAATAGAGTTTTATATTTCACTTTAAATACCTGCTTTCACAAAGGAATTATCTTTGTAGATATGTACAATCTCTAATGACATGCATTTTTAGTAAATATATACAGTTAACTCAGTGGTGTCACAGCATAAATCGAGGCATGGGATGCTGCTATACAAATAGGCATATCATATCCAAATATTTTTCTAGTTTCCACAGACTTTTTACAGTGTGCTATTTTTTATTAAGCTATTAAGAATTTAAAGTATACTATACAAACTGTAGTGAAGTCCTGCAGTGAAGGAAATGCACATTTTGGGTATCCATTAAGCTTTCAAATAACAGACAATCTTAATCAGAGCTCCAGATTACTTAACATAAATAATTATACAACAAATGTAATGAAATTTAATTTTAGCAGCTTTAATATAAAGAAACCCCAAAACATTAGAGATTACCCAGTTGTCCTTCAGATAGAAGGCAGATATTGAAAGACCTTCTTAGTCATCTGGACGTTTAACCTTGAGAAAAAGCTGTGTGGTCCCAAGCCTCATTAGCCCATAGATCTCATGTTAAGGAAGACAGTCACTTCATGCCTTCATGTGGATGCAGGTGAGGGTAAGTTTTCAATTGACAGTGGCACTGCATGGGATAACCTAAATTAAGTAATGGACCTGGAAAAAAGAAAAAAAAAAGGAAAATCACAAAATATGGGGTGACATGAATGGAAATGTCCCTGTGGGTTTTACTTCTTGTAGCATCTACTTGACATCAATTGTCAAATGTACAGAATTGAGAGTAACTTAATCATCAGCCATTGGCAAAAAAAAGCAAAACGCATGAGTATAGTTAACTCTGCTGCAGTCTTTTTTATATTTTTCAAAATGCCAACTTCTGCATCCAGTCCTTATTCTCACATATAATTGTCTACACCTTTTGGCACCTAAAGCTATTGTCAAAGACAAAATGAATTATGGTAAATGCATTAAATGGACAGTTGGTCTGTACTAATAAGGATCTCTTTAGATTGGGTGCAGAGGGAAGTTAAAATTTGCTAAATTATTTGTACTTATATGCTCTAAAACGTTTAGGGGAAAAAGCTTCAGTTCTAGTTTTATTTTGGAAACATCTGTCTTGTTTGTAATCCGGTCCTTCAGGGATGAACCTGCTTTTTGTTTTCTGAAACCCTGAATGACCTGAAATCTGCAGACCATCTTTTCTTCAGGATTCCTAACTTTGCTAATGGATGCCACCTCAGATTGAATTAACAATCATGACTTACGTGATATTTTTTTCTTTTTGTTTCTGTCAGGAAGAGTAACAAAATGTGACAATTTCTACCCATCTACAGATGCAGGTCCTGTTCTATTCTTAGTTTCAAATTTAATTTGAAAAACATGATATGAGATTCAAAATAAATATGCTGAGCTAGTTATGATTGAAACATTGTGTCTGGATGATAATTATTCTCTAAAATGAGTGGAGCATTAAAAAAATTATAATTTTCTAAAATGTCTCACATCCTGTCTAGTTTGTTAACAGCTTCTCAGACTGACTGTAATTTTAAATCATGTTAGTTTAGGAGGAGTGCAATATGTTAGAAAAATTACAGATTTTTTTTTTTTTACCTATAAGTTTCTCTGGGAAAAAAGACATCCAAGAATAAATTCTTTTCTCGTGGAAACCAGCTGTCACTTCCTTCAAAATCTGTTCTGCATAACAACTCCATTAAAATTTTTATGAAGAAAATGTCAATGTTGTTTGTTATTTTGTGTTTACCTAATTGATACTATAGATAAGTACGAATCAGATGTTATATGTTTACATACATAATGAAACTGTTGAAATTATGTTTTGCAATTGCCCTTTGTCTGGCCTTTTTGAACACAAGTGGAGGAGAGAATCTTATACTAAGTCCTGTAAGTCTGGTTTGTTTTGTGAAAAAATTGAATTTTTCTTAAATATAAGTAGGAGATATTGCTCTTTCAGCAATAAAAATTGTCACGTTAACAAGATGTCTCTGGACACAAGTACTTCATCACTCAGGTAATTTTGAAACAGAAGAACCAAACCCGCACATGTGCTTAAGGTTTCAAGGTTTCATGTTCTCTTTGTGGTCAAATATTTGGCTGATTAGCCACAAATAAATTTTATCTCTAAGGGCTTTTTAAAATTTGAGTTATTGCTACAATATCTGAATGTTTGCTGTGTAAAATCAATAGTAATCGCTAGTCTCTGAAGAAATTTTTGGAATTTGACACTTTTTTCTTAAAATAAAAAATTGACTAGAACAAACTGTTATGATTTTTATCTTATCACATATTTCTGTTGCACATTTCTACAACTTTCCTTATTTCCTCTCCATGCTCAGAATAGTCGCCTGAGTAGTAGAAATCAATATGATGAATGTTTTTGTTGTGATATAATGTTCTATTTCAATTTTTTAAAATTGATTTGTTTGGTGGAGGCAAAATTTTGGCTTCATATATGTTCATTTATTCAGAATGTGTAGTTAATACACTCTCTGAAAGTATTTAGTGTGTATATGTATATATATATATATATATATATATATATTTATATATATATTTATATATATATTTATATATGCATTTATATGAAAAGGAGCCAGAAATTAAATAATACTTTTGTTGCTAGTCAGGCTCAAATGTGAGCAGTCCAAAGAGCCTTTCGGCTTTGGTTAACTGCTTGCTCTGGATGAATATTATACACTGTGCAGTTACTTCCTTGTAGCCATGAGCAGTATGTATCCCTGCAAAAATATTTTGAACTTTTTAATATAAAAAGTAAAATCAAATAACGGAGTGATTTCCAAATTGCTCTTGCTGCCTCTTTCCTTTTTTGGATTGCTTTGTTTTTTGAACATCTTCCACCGGAGAGCACTTTGTGTTTTCATACAGATAATGGAGATCAAACATATTTTACATTTTATTTGGTACAGTTAGGTTTATTTCTTATAACACATTTAGGAAAAAGCATTTTTTAACTCATTTATGTATTCTCCTGAGGAAATATAACTTTGTCAAAAGTGGTTTATGGGAAATGTGACTGCTTTCATTTGCTGCATTGGTTCACTGTGGCCTATTAAATTTGTGCGAAGCAATTTTTGCTCAGACGTTAATATGGACATGTTGAAGCTTTTTTCATCTTCTGTGTAGCATTTGCATTACTGTTTGTAGCAGCGTGTGGCTACTGTGACGATCGAGATCCAGGGAGGCCACAATGGTGACAGGGAAAACAGATGAGACAAGTCTCTGCTGTTTAGCAGGGGAGTCAATTTTATTCCCCCCATGGCCCTGGGTCTGTTCTCTCTGCTCTCAGCTCTGCTCTCGGCTCTGAGCTCTCTGGGCTTTGCTCAGGCTCCCAGGCTTCTGCCCCCCTACTCCCCCCGGCCCGGGGGGGCAGGAGTGGGGAATAAAATGGACTCCCCTGCTAAAAACAGAGACTTATCTTGTCAGTTTTCCCTGCTGCTGCTAGTGGCCTCCCTGGATCACAATCATCACGGTAGCCACACGCTGCTACAGCTGTTGTCCCTTCTTTGCAATTGTCTTGTACCTTATGAATGCCTCAAAGAACCATGCTGAGGCCTTGATTTCCTCTGTGAAAAGTATAAAAACTGCAAATACAGCACACACAAACACATGCTCTTGATCCTCTATCTCTTCATGGCATGCTTCCTAACTTTCCAACTGCAGATGTACAGACATAAAGCCTTCTATCTCCTCACTACTCTGTTGCTTCTCCTGCTCCTGCCTGACACATGATGGAGCATCCATCCTTGCAGGACCCCAGCAGTGACAAATCTGCCTGTACTAAGGGCTCAATGGCATTGCTGCAGCAATGATGGACTTCAGTCAGCCAAATTTTGCCTACACCTTTGTTAATGAGAGGGGAAAAAGTCAGTAATGTAAAGTGCTGTGTTTCACTTTTCTTCCCCCTGGTCCCAAGCAGCGGGGGTGTCCAGCTAGAGCGCTGCTTCTCCGCCAGACCGGGGCTGCTGCGTGGGTATGGAGCTCTAGGGCTGAGCCTCCGCGTGGGTCTGCCGCGCCATAGCCAGACGCTGAGGCGAGACCAAGGGTGAGAGAAGATGGCACACCCTGCTCACATGGTTGAGAACTCTTTATTCCCTCATGGCTACAGCGGTGGATAGTGCAGCTGTTCCCACGCCAGCATGGGCAGGAGTGGCCCCAAACAAAGGGGCATGTGGGATTTTATAGGGGGCAGGCCGACGGGGGCAGAAGCCCCCTCTTGCCCAATGGGGACAGACAACGGGGGAGTGACGTGGAACATGGCAACCGATGGGAACACGACAGGGGTGTGTGCTGGGTTCTGGGATGAATGGGAATGCAGGGGCAGGGTAACAGCACAGAACTCTCAGGGGTGGACGGGGGGGGTGGTTACAGGACTGGCACGGTGATGCTCCAATGGTAAGTGACCCGGAGCAGGCCACCATGGGGGGAGCATGGAGGTACGCAGGGGTACACAGAACCAACTAACTTACATATATCAGAACCCCTAATCTGCACCCAAACCTGGGATGCAACAGTAAAGGACTTAGTAAACATTCATAAACCAAATAATAATAATAATAATAATAATAATAATAAAAATAAAAATAAAAATAAAAATAAATAATAATAATAATAAATCATGAAAAAAAAAGGCAGAGGGAAATGAGTACAAAATTAATATAACAAGGACATTAACTATACCATTAATTAATTCCTCTTGATAGATATTTCTGGTCTAATTAATTATCTTTATTCAACAAAAATCCAGTATATAAACACTTTATAATTCCAGAACATGTTACTTGCTTGCAGTGTAACAGATGTGTTAATATTGCAGAGTGTTATTCATGCACTTATTCTGATATTATTTTCTCCTTTTGCTAAGGCACAGCATCTCACAAGGGAGAGTTACTCTGGGTCTCTCTGTTAAATATGTCATGCAACTAACCCAGATTTGAGGAGCTAATTATGTTATCTGTGATGTTATTAAATAATTATTGTCATTGAAATGGGGTCAGAACTAACAGGACATCCCTGTAGTGCAGCATTCACAGTTCATATAGAGAGCTAACAGTAAAGAAAAAAAAATAGAGAGAGGAATTAAATGCTTGTAGGCCTTAACCCATTTACTTTTGTTGTTATTTGTACACTCATAGTTAACTTGCTTTTGCATTTTCCAGATTGATCCTGCATATTGTATCTGCAGCCATTGCTCTCAACCTCGTCTCGAAAACTGAAAACCACTCATCTTTTAACAGTTCAGAAGCATTTTTTTAACTTCCTGGCTCCCAGATTTCTAAGTTTTTGTTTTTCTCCAGTGGTCTGATCACACACAGAAACTATTTTCTGAGACAAACTCTGTGGAAAGTAGGATGCTCTATGCAGTCTGACTTTACTATGCACCTTGAAAACAGTTGATAAATGAGCTGCTGAAAAGCTAGTGATTGTTGTTTTGCTAATTTTTATCATAGAATCACAGAATAATTTGGGTTGGAAGGGACCGTAAAGATCATCTAGTTTCAACTCCTCAGCCTCATAAGTAGGGACTTCTCCCAATAGACAGGGTTGCTCAAAGTCCTATTCAGCCTGGTCTTGAACAATTCCAGGGATAAGCATCTGCAACTTCTCTGAGCAACTTGTCCTAGTGCCTCACCACCCTCACAGTAAGGAATTTCTTCCAAAAAACTAATTGAAACCTAGACTTTTTCCCTTTAATCCCATTCCCCATTTCCTATTACTACATGCCCTTGTAAAAGTCATTCTCCAGCTGTTTATTTCAGGTACTGGGAGGTGCTACACGACCTCCCCAGAGCCTTCTTTGGGCTAAGCTCTCTCTGTCTGTCTTCATAGAAGTGCTCTAGACCTCAGATCACCTTCCTGTTCCTCCTCTGGACTTGCTATAGCAGATCCATGTCCCTACTATGTTTCATCCACTAATAACCACAAGTCCTTCTCCATAGAGCTGCTCTCTATCCATTCTAGATTCAGGCTGTACTTGTGCTTGGAATGGCTCCCACACAGCTGCAGGATCTTAAACTGGTCTTCTGAAATTAATAAGTTTCCCATGAACCCACACCTCAAGCTTATCAAGGTCCCTCTTGATTGCATTCCTTCCCTCCAGCATGTTGGCTGCACCCCACAGCTTGATGTTGTTGGTGAAGTTGCTAAGGGTGCTCTGATCCCACCGTCTCTGATGCTGACAAAGATGTCATTGCATCGTCGGTCCCAACACCAACCCCTGAGGAATGTTTCTCAGTAACCTCCACTTGGACTTGGAGACCTTGACTGCAGCTTTTTGAGCGCAACCATCTATCAAATTCCTTATCCACTGAGTGCTACAGCTGTCAAACCCATGTCTCTGGCTTAGTATGAGCGAAATTTACAGCAATTCTGAGTCTGAGTGGGAGGGGGTGAACTTTTTTCATAGCATCCTCTATGGTACTGTGCTTCAGATTTGTGGCCAAAACACTCCTAATAATGTCATCACCACTTTTAGATGTTGCTGAGCAGTACTTGCACAGCATCAAGGTCTGAGCAGAGCTAGGAGACTTAGAGTTCATGAACTCCATTAAAAGCATCTTGTGAATTTTCTAAAGAATCTATTCTTCTATAAGAGATTCTTATGTATGTCAAAGGCATATTTAATAAACTTGGCTGACTTTTCACTGTGCTGACTCTCAAAATACAGCAATATCTTTTTGCAAGGCTCTATTACCCTGAGAATTCTATTTATAGATATGTGAAAATTTACTGGTTTTTCATTGAAGTTAAATTACACAAGAAATGGAAAGTTTGTCAGCAAACTGGGATACTGGTTATTACACAATCTGAGTTAAAATACCGTTGTGTTCCGAGAGTCATACAGAAAGTCATACATTCAGGTTAAGAACTGAGGGCTCTCCTTACAGGAAAATGGATTATGCAGAATTAAGTCTTCAAACTGCGCATTTCATTTTGCATCCAAGACAGCATGACTGTCACAGAAATATTTCAGGCAGTATAATCTCATAGCCACCACATCATGTCTAAGTCTGTTTAAAGATGACTGCCAAAAAATGATGGAATTTCTGCTGTGAGTAGAAGTCCTCCAAGTACCTTTTTTGTATCATAATTTTTTTTCTTTTTTTCTATTTTTTTAAAACCTGTATTATCCTCCACTGAATTATCCACAGAAATGGAAAAGTAAATTTGATTAAAGATGATGTTAATGACCTTTGTCAGCTACTTACCAGATAGATCCTCTTGAAGGCAAAGTCACTAATAGGGTGAGTCACTATTAGGGTGAATATCTTATGCATACTTGGGTATGCATAGGATGGGTTCAGATTCTGGTCATGGGCTCTTATGGCACTGTGTAATGTCATTTTCATGCAAGGAAACAGACAGTCGTCCTTATGTAGGGATCTGAATGCTTTTGAGATGCTTATGATTGGTAAATTCCTGACTAATAAATGATGTGAAATTGAAAATAGAGCCTGGTTAGAAAGTTGTGCTTAATCATATGCAAGAAAAAGAAAATGTTTTCCCCACTTTCACATACTCATTATGCTGATTAATTTACAATTTATATTGATATACTGATTAATTTACAATTTCACAGCTTGCAGCTTTTTCATCATTAAACTAATACAGTAGTCCATATGATAAACTGCTCCATAATACATTTTAAAAGAAGTACACTAGAATGTTTCATCCTGTGTGTTCTTTTATATTAAAAAGAGACAACTTTGAGATAAAACAGAAAAGCAACTGATGTGTATAATTCTCCTCATTTTGCAGAAATTAATAATTTATTTAAATTAAAAACAATGAACTGAAAGGACTAAATTAATGAGATATTTTAGCAAAGTAGTTTCATTGTTAATTCTAGAACTCCCAATTGTCAAATCAAAAGCCCATGTATTCCCAGAAAAGTAAAAAGTTACAGGCTATATATAGTTGCATCCTCCTTGTGGAGGTTGTATGATGAAAAATTTATTCCAAGAGGAATAAATCATCTCTTTGAGATGTAGATCACAAACTATTTTCTCTGCTCCCACTATCCCTCTTTGTACTTGATACTGAACTAATGCACAACACCATTATTAAGGTTCTCATTCTTAGCTATGATGAAGATTTTTATGATGCCATAAAAATTTTAAACTTGACTCTTATATTTATGTATGTCATTGATTGTTTAGCATTCTACGTTCTAAGTTTAATCTTTTATAGCTTTTTTAAGAGTTACTACTCAGTTCACTCCTTGTTTGTCTGAGTTATCTACAGGCTGTAATAGAGTGGGAGAAAGAGGAATGGTTGGGAAACCAGCCACCCACTCTTATTCATTTACACATAGTGTGACTGAAAGTATCACAAAGTAATGGAAAACAGTTTGTGTTTGAAAACAATTAAAGCCAAAGTCTTGAAAACTCTTCCAGCTTGTTGGCAATTATTTAAAATAAACTCTTTGAAATATTATAAGTCTATAAAATTATTAGGCCGCTGTAAGATTCTTATAATATTATAACTTGTTCTGTATTATAAACCAGATACAGGCATGTTTTTCCAAGAAAAACAGAAATATGGGGTTTTTTTAAAGCCAAAGGCATTATTTTTTCTACCCTGTGAAAGAAGATCCTATGACAGTGCCATTTACTAATTATGCGTTCGCAATAGTTAACTAAATAATTTTTGTGAGGCATTTTCCTCAGGTATCAAAAAGCTATTATGGGTGCAACAAAATACTCAGCATAAAAGGAAGTATCTGTAAACAAAAGAACCCATTGATAGGGCATGAAAATCTATAAAATGACAGACCTCTCCATGGGCATTTGTAGTTGAAACATTGACTGGGTCAGACGTGACAATGTAAGTGGCTGTTTTGATACCTTTGGGTCTACAGCTACCGAAACCGAAATCTTAAAATTTTAGGTTTATAACTTGACTATTGGAAATGAACAATCAGTTCTTAAGATGATGCAATGCTAAAATTCAAGCCAGCTACAAATCAGCTGTGGCTGGAACTGAGTGATAACAAGAGAGTGTGAAAGAAAGATTGCTAAATACCTCATTTTTATATGTGTCAAAATACTCTGAAACACATGGTTATAAGCATTTTCCTCTGGAAAAGATGGATTTACTTTTTTCGCCCCTCACCTTCATATTTATCTTTGGGTCAGACTAGAAGCTTAGAATTTTTTTTCTAGAGCTATTAATTGGGTTGACTGCTCTTATAACCAGTTTTCTATGTTTAGAGCTCACCAATAGAAGAAGACAAGTAGAGCAACAATCATGATTCAGAATATTGGAAAGATCAGAGCAGTATACTGCACTTTTACTTTATAAAACATATGTGCACTATAATTTTTGAAATGTTATTTTAATAACCAGCAAAACAATAATCTATTTGGCTAATCACTTAAATAAAAATAAAAATAAAATTGATGCACTTATAACAGTTTTATTATCTACACCTTAAATGAATCCCTTCTGAAAAACAAAGATTTAGAATGAGGGAAAATCCAGTGGAAGATCCAGTTTGCCACGTGTTGAGCTGTGTTTTTTATCTGAGGTTCACAAATACTTCTTAATTTGCTATAAATTCATATAGTTAATAACAAACAAAACCCTATGGCAAAGTGGGAACTGAATTACAGTAACATTACAGAAAAAAAATCTGAAATTATTGCCTCTGTGAATGACTCTTCCTACTTGGTTGCAGCAGCCTATTTAAAAAGTAGAGCTTTTTAATTTTTCAGAACTCATTCCCATACTTTCACTATAAACTTGAAAATGTTTTGATTATTTCTTAAGATCTTAATAATTCATGCTCAAATAGGTCAGAGTCCTTTTCATTGATTTACATTCCTTAAACTTTATTTTTCCTTTCCACCCCACTACCCCTAGGTAGTCCAAAATAGTTGCTATATCTCATCTCATTCTGTTCATACTCAGACAAAGCCCAGTCTGTGAGGAAGTGATACAGGATTAATGTGTCAGTAATTGTTCATCAGCGCCTGACATGAGAAATATCTGGACTGAAAGACTGCTGACAGATGAACTTCCAGCTAAAGGAGCTTTCAGCTAGAAGGGATTAAGGCTCAAGTTAAGCCTCTGACTGCCAGCCTGAGAATACAATAAGGAAATGTATTTTTTTTGGTGTAAATTTACATGTTATTTTTTTTCCAAAGCAAAATTATTTTGATGACTACAAGTCTTCAGTGATGTTTTTTGTGAAAATGATTTGACCAATAGAATTTTTTTTTGTGGTAGAATCTCTGAAAGCAAGAGTCTGGCTATTTATCTGCCATAATAAAAGAGAATCATTGATCTTTGTCAGCTTGCAATGCCAATTATCCTGTCATGGTTTGTTTGTCATTACCTGGGATGAAACTGGTAGAAAACCTTTGGTATTCTATAATGAAAATAATTTATTTTATTGTATGAGATTTCACTGCTGTGGCTTTACTATATAACTTCTGAAAGGCAAAAGAGCTGTCATTTTTCTAGGTTTTGTTTGCTACTAAACATGTTTTACCCTGACTGAGATGACACAAATGACTAATTGAATGTAATAACTTAAGTGCTACACATACTAATAATCCTTTTCTGTGAGAATTACTTTAGTTGAAACTCAAAAGAATAAGGCAGGAAGAATAAAGTTATCACAGCACAAGGCAGCAGAAACTTATACACAAAAACACTGTCAAAGAAAAAAAAAATGTTAAAATGGGATATGCATTTCTAATGCCCATTACAATTTAAGAGCTACATTATTATAGTAAAGAGTCTTCATGTTCAGGACCATTTACAAAAATTAATCTTTGCAACATTCATGTTTTAGGATGAGGCATTTCAACTAGTCATGAAAGGTGAGTATGAAGAATTTTGTATTTTTAGTGGTGAACCAGGGGTCCAATGCCTAGTGTAATAAGTCAGTAAAATAACTGCAAACTTGCTCTGAACCAGACTTCCTAATCTTTAACTTAAATTTCATCTACCAGCCTAGTGAGCTATGGTATATGTTGTATAGGTCTTATTGGTTTCTATCAGAAAAAAGTGCCTAGAATTTCTAAAATTACAACAAATTAAAGGATTTTTTTCCAGAAAGCAAGAATAACATATGTAGAGGGAGTACAGAAACAGGAAAAATATCTGACTAAGCTTAAGTACACTATAGGTGTTTTAAAAAATATGTGCAATCATACTTGTTAAAATTTTTACTAAAAAGTTGCTTGGAAGACATAATTTTATTAAAAAATTGTACAAACAGCACAATTCATTGATATTTGATGCATATGTTTGTGACTGACCAAAATAAAATATTCCAGTGTGTATGAGATTAGGGCCCAGATTAACATAGAGAGGAAACCACATTTATTATAGAATATATAAAGCTTAAAAAACCCAAAGAAACAATTTAATGCTCAGGGCATCTTCATATATGAATGGAGTAATTTTGCTCATAACATGCATCCTATATTTTTCATTACCTTGGAAATGACAGACTCTATTTTTTAAGAGTAAATTTAAACAGTCTGCACACATGGCAGAAAGTTATGAAGCATGAAACAGAGTTGGTCCTCCATAAAATTACTGAAAAATATTTTCCTAACGAAAGAGGAAATTGATTCCCATACAAAGAAGATACAGATATATAATTATTAACTCAATTTCCAGTATTTCCATTTCATTTTAATAATTGTGTATTTTACAGTACATCTTCCTCATGGTATCAAAAACAACATATTACATGTACTAAAAAGAGAACTAGGACATCTGATTACTGTTGATAAAAAGATAAACCCAGATAAAGAACATTTGGCGCACACAGAGAAAAAACCCACACTATAAAAATTATTAGAATGGGAGAATGCATCAATAGTAGTTAAAGATAACTTGGGAGAATAAAAGCCAGAAACTATTTCAAGAAGAAAAGGAAGTGAGTGGTACTTTCAATAGCAAGAATAGATCTTTGAACTTTATAGTGAATGTGAGAAAAAAAGATGAATGGGGGCAGTCAGAGACACAGGAAAAATTCTCACAGACCCAAAGAGAAGAAACAACCTTAAAATAAAATTTTCTCAAGTTTGAGGGCATAAGGCATGAATGAAGAAGAAAGACAAGTTCAAATGCATTTTAAATTAAATATTTAATTTAATATCCACTCACTGCCTTTGTGTTCTGAATCAGAACATATGATGTCGGTACTGCCAGGGTTTCCAAAACTTAGTGTATAAAGGTACAGCAATAAAGTCTTACTATACAACCAAGTATTTGTCAAACTTGTGAGACAGCATCCAAAAAGATGAAAAACAATGGCAGAAAGCCATGTGCATCAAGCTAGAGATGTGTTCCTACTCCATTCTACATTGTGCACGAGGTGACCCCAAAATGTTCAGGCTTCTAAGTGACAGTTTCAAACTTCTCAGCTGAAATCAAAATAAATACTTCCAGGCCAACAGTTGAAAATATATTTAATAATAGAAAGGAATTGAAAAATTTAAAAGAGAAAAGAAAATTAACTAATCTCACAAACATAAGAAGCTTCTAAAGCAACTTGTGAAAGTACACTGGGTAATTTGTTTAATTTATGAATATTTTTCATGGCAGAGAGACTGATCTTCTGAGTTTTCATAAGCCCAAAGAACACATCATTTTTCAAAAGACAGCAACCAGCTTACTTCCAAAATATGCTTTCCAAGAGCTAAAAGAAAAATACCAACAAAAACAAACAAAGAAAAAACCCCAACCAAAAAAAAAAACAAACCCACAAATCTCAAGATACATCAATATATAAGACCATCAAATGCTGTGGTCTTATATATTCCACTACCAAGAATTTAGCTGTGAAGCATGAGAGGCACAGACAATGACAGTAATTAGTAGAGCTTTCATCTGACAGTTTTTATCTGATGAATATAACCTATTCCTTTTCAGTTTTGTAATTTTTTCCTGGGTGTTGTTTTGAAAGAATACATTTTTAATTTGTACTCTGAGCAGTTTGTTCAAATATATTTTAGTGAATGGATGGAATATGAAGTCTTTCCCATTTGAGATTTTTGCTATTCATACATAAATAAATGGCCACCTGAGTCATAACATTTTTTCCTGTCCTCAGCAAGATAGATAAAATGCTTCAAACAAGACTACATCATATACTGAAAAGCTTTTCCTTTTTTTTTTTTTTTTTTTTTCCTCCTCACACACTGCTGTTTAAGATGGGGAAGATGCCATTCCCTCTCCGGAAGCAAGGGTGTAGGGTGAAGGGTGGATTGTACAAGTCAAATGAGAAAATACATCAGACACTTAGCTGGACAGTGGAAAAAGGTATCATTCTATGACTCTATTATAAGCTTGAAAAAATCAATAGCTCAGTATCTATTGTCACTAACTAAAGAAAACTTGAATAATTTGAAGATGAAAGAGAAAAAAAGATTAGAGATAAGTGGAAAGGCAAAAAGGGGAGGTTATAGAGTCAGACAGATAACTGCCTTAAGAGGAATAGGAAAATCTATAGAAAGACAATATTAAATAACATTAGAGATAACATTAAGACAAGTAATAAGGCAATCATAAATGTGGGAATTAAAAGACAAATTTATGGCTTATCAAAATGCAGTAGTCAATATGGCAGATATTAGAAATTAGTTCAACAAACAATGAGATCGAAATCAATAAGAAAGAAAAACCTGTAATCTGATAGGTGATAAGGCACTAGGTAAATAAAAGCCACTGAAAATTGTTCAAGTTTAATGGGATTTTGTCACTTGTCTCATTTATAATTGACAAGATCTAATCCTGAATACAGCCCTTTGCCTTCATGCTAACTAGCTTTAAGTGATAGGCAGAGACCTATCTTTTGAGTTGAAAAGCTTAGAGTTATAACAGAGAAAGAGGTATCTTCAAAGGATATAGTCTGACACCTTTTATAATTAACTATAGTGTTAATTAAAAAAAAAAAAGTGTCAATAAAAGCAATATAAGGAGGAGGTCTTAGGTATAGAATGTGGCCAGGTGAAACAAGCAACACATTTAAAGAGAAATAGATGATATTTATGAAATAACATCTGGCACCTAATTTCAAGATTTTCCACACAATTTGACTTTCCTATGATTATCAGAGCAGTTTATACTATGCTCTAAATAAAAGATCTATCACAAATGTTTAAATTTTCAGTTTTTCTGTAGATCTCTTCTGTCACATATACGTACATTTAGTTTTTGTTAAAGTCTATGTCCAGAGGCAACTACTGATACCTGGCAGCAAATCAATTTTCTTAGTTAGAAATAATTAGTCCAATTCTTATTTGGATTTTAAAAAAAGGATAATTCCATGTATGCTGAGTGTGTGTGTGCACTTTCCCTGATATTTATTTCTCACTGAGGATGTCTACCAGGACTTTCATAAGTCTTACCTCCCAAGGGAAGATTTGCCGTCAGACAGTCACAAATGTGGGCACAGGTGGATGGAAGCACATTGTACCCACTTTACAATATTCTGCTTTTTATCCCTCAATCTCAAAATAATGGGCTGAATTCCTTATAGATAGGGCATTAATATCTTCCTGCATATTTGACCAGTTCTGAATAAAATATTTCATACCTATAGAAACAGCTTGCAGAAATTAACATTAATGACTCTACTATATTACTGAATAAAAAAATTCAAAACCTCTATATCTTTCCACCTTTTGACTGTATATTTTTTATGTGGGTCATATGGCAGAAAGCACTGGGAACAGGAGGGATATGCAAAAGCTAAAATCTTGAAGAATATTAGGGATTGTTTGAGATAAGTCTTGTTAAATCAATTTTTTGGGTAATATTTATGTTTGCATTTATACTTTTCTTTAGGTTTCTGGATTCTTTTCAGCAAGCAGTCCTGTTTTTAATATTCAGTCAGGGATCTCATAATAAAGTGCAAATACAAATGCTGAAAATACTAGCTCTAGTGATGCTTAAGCTACACATCCAAGTACTTGATAGGAAAAATAGAGAAAAAAGAATTCAAATATGTTGTCATTAAGTTTACCACATAACTTCCTTCATCCTATCATACAAGGAACTCTATTATTCTATCATTTTAAAACTGTATAGACTTGAAAATACAATGCACTTTCTTAACAAATGGACAAGGAAAATAGATTAAATCACCTCTTTGACCTCTTTAGTTCTCATGTCCAGTGGCTTGTAGGACTCCTTGACTGTTTGAAGATTCTATTGACTTCATACATTCCATAGGTCAAAAGCCCAGGAGTACTAAGGTTCCTTATTCTGTACTCTTTTATCTAAATCTTCTATCCAACTGCTTCTGCTGTAACTATGTTAGTGATGAATTTTGCTCAGATGACAAAATGCCTTGGGGTTGCTGAAGAAATACTTTAGATAGCCTGTTATTAGGCACTCTTAAGCTGTGTCTCTGAAGTGCCATCTCTTTCCCATAGTTAGGGCTCCTTGAGCATAATCTTTATTCTTTTCCTTTATTTTGAGCATATTACAGAAAACCTTCAGTAAAACCTGCGAAGCTGAGTATTTGAACTTACCCATTTTACAAGTTTCAGAGCTGTATTATGAAGAGCCCCAAAGCACTGTTTCTAAGGATGATTTTTGTTGTTACTAATCTCGTTGAACTGCCACACTAAAATGAATTGTAAAAATAAATTATTATTTCTGTTAACCCTTTAGTCAGTACATGCTTTACCGCAGTAAATTATCTGGATAAATCAAATTTATTAACTATATTAATAGTTCCACCATTCAAGTAGGTTCTGTTAACATCTGTAACGGTGTCTTCATGAATTCTCTATGATTTATTAATAATAAGAACTACATGCTGGAAAGAATTAGAATAACCATCTGCTTTTCTTTTGACTTATTTATGTTACAACTGCCATTTACAAAACCCACATTGCCTTCAAGGAAAACACCCTTGCTATCCTCTTCGGTAACATCTACTGCATATTAAGTGCTTTTAGTTAGCTAAATAAATAACAGGGTTGTTTTTTCCTTTTGCTGATCTGTTTCTCTTCGGAAGAAGAACTGACAGTGAATATATACTGGTTTGTTGATATCCTGTTCATGATTGAGACTAAACAAAGTTCTGTTTTTCTGCATTCAGGAAAAACTATGTATAAAGGAGTGTGTCCTACTTAGAAATCAGAATCTTTTTCGCCTGTAAGAACTCTGCTCAAAGGTTGCTTTGTTTCATGACTTCACCCCAGGACTACTGCTTGTTTGACTTTCTCCTGTGACTCTTACAGAGGTACACACATCCATTCCATAACCCCCATATTGTTAAGAGTCTGTTACCAGGGAAACACTTTTCTTTATATGGCTTAGGTACCCATTAGCTGTACCACGTGCTCAATCCCTATGGCAATAGCCTCCACTTTTCACCACACTAAGGTATATTTGACTATTCCTCCCACTTAACCTGATGGAACGATGCTTACCACAACCGTACACTTTAATCACATCTATGTCCAGCAACAAGTAGTCTCCTAAAAGCAGAAAAACAATACCAGGCCAGCGAATGCATGGAACAGATGTCTTGAAGTGTATTTTGTGTGGGATTTGTTCTAGTAATGAAGGACTCTGGTGTGAAGAGCAGAAAATACCTCGATCCAAAAGTTTGTAAATAGCATACAAAAGTAAGACAGTGATGACAACCACAGCATTTATGTGGCTTACAAGGGAAAAAAATCAAGTGATTCTGTTGGCCACAGCAATTGTGTTTAAATTACTTAAAAGTAAAATTTCATTCAATTTTTCACTGAAGTGATTATGAGTCAATATCACAAATCAGTGTTATATCTTTGTGTCTGTATTTGCAGACTAGAAAGTACTCACATGTTTTCACTTGTAAGTTTAGCCAGTGTCCACATAGGAACCTAGCACATCAACTTCCATTACACTAACAGAATATAAGTAATTCTTATCTTGGAATGAAGGAAATAAAACTCAGGTTATTTATCTCAATAATTAGTGTGGCAACCCTAACTTCTATAAGAGCATTCTTGTTCTGTGCTTTACTAGTCTGTTCAATGAATGGCTTGGAGTAGGTAATGTATGGTGTGCCTCTTCCAAATTCTTTCTAAGCATATTGAACACATTGTGTCTCACTTTTTTAGAAGAACAGCACTCAATGTAGCCAGTTCCCAATTAGAAAATGAAAATACAATGTGTTCCATTTCACAGTATGTCAGGTGTGAAAATAATTCACCTACAATTAACAGTGCCTGTAGTGAGGTAAATTCAACTTCTCATTAGATTTTTAATACATGCATTATGTGTATTGAGTGATTAAGCATAATAAAAATTTACAACTGGAATTCTGCTATTTTTTTTCCTCTCCACCATATTCGTCAAACAACCCCAAGGGAGTTTTTTTCCCATGTTTTTTGATTACTTATTTGTCTTTAAATGAGAAGATAGGTGAAACCAAGAATTTTATCCTCTTGTGTTCTAAAGAGGCTGCTGCTTTTCATTCCTTTATAGTAACAGTCTTTTAAAAACATTCTGCTTTGAGTGGAATACTCATTCCAAGATTTCACTGGACAACCTGTATTCTACAATATTCCTTTCCTAATGAAGCAGTTAGTGAGCTCTAATTCTAGATGACCTTGAAACTCTGTTTGTTGTACAAAGAAAGCCTTAGTCTACTAGTCTTTCTGAATCTGGTTTTCTTCAACAGATCCCTACCACAACAATGCCTTCTTTGTTGTCTTTTCTATATTCAGAGACCGTCAGCATTTTGAATAGTGAAGCAGATTTATACTTCTTTGATTTTTTTGCAATTTTTAAAATCTTCTATGAGATATATCCTTCTTTATCTGCACCATAATCATCTGAATAATGGCCTGAATTTAGTCTTTTTTATGCCAATTAATTTGTCATTTTACTAATGAACTTCTGGTTTTTTCTCTTTGTTCCAGATACTTTTTCCAACAGTATATGGTCCTTTGCACCAAAGGTATATGGAACAAGTATATGAATCAAAAGCATATGAAACTTTTTTGAGCAGTTCTTCTAAATTCTTGATTAGATTTCATATTACTCTTGATTTCCACCTATGGTCATATGTGTCTGGTTTGATTCATAGATAATCCTATTTACATTATTTTTTCCATTCAACACATAACAATACTTTTCTATCGGTAGTCAGTCAACCTGGACAAAGTGTCCCATGCATTCTGTTTTAAAATCAATTGTGTAACATAGTAAAATAAATAACTAAGATTTATTTTCCTGTTGTGGTAAAGAATTTTAAAATTGAGATTCAGCTATTTGCTTCAGTGTAAGCGATTAGACTAGAGTATGTTGCAGTCTATTTACCACTTTTTGTCTAAGCTGCATGCAGAATTAGAATGACAGTTCAGTAAGGTCTTTGAGCCAAAGACTTTAAGTAATTGCTTTCATATTAGTCTCAGTATATTCTCCTTTCATATTTGTATATTTATAGTTTGTCTAGACAATAGTTAATTCACAAAGATGTTTAAAAGAGAAATGGAACTTGTATTTTATCTGCAAGGTATTTTTGAACTGGATTAAACACCACTTGCTAATTTATTATTTTTTTCCTCCATATCATAAAATGGCCTCGGTTGTAAGGGATCTTAAAGATCATCTGGTTCCAAACCCTCTGCCACAGACACCTTCCAGCAGACCAAGTTGCTCAGAGCCCCACCCATGGTGGCTTTGAACACTTCTGTGGATGGGACACTGTATCAATCTATTCAGACTAATTAAGGTAGATTTAAGTTATTCATATTCAAGAAATACTTTACATGAGTTTTTTTTCTGTGAGTTAAAGCAAGCAGACTAGATCAGGAAGCTTTGAAAACTTTTTCTTATTTTGTCAGCTGTACACAAGAAATCTTTCATTTTAGCTTTTCAATATTGATTTTAAATTTTATATAAACTAATTAACATTTTGAGATATTAAATACTTAAGTTTAAATTTGTAAGTACTTTCTTTAATTGTTTATTGATGGGATAAAGTCCTGAAATTATTAAACAATTAGACACATGTAGTGTAGTTTCAAAGTTCAGATACGAATTTGGTTTGTCTTTCAGACAAAACAGTTTAATTTAAATTACTCACTTTGGTGTTGTGCAGCTCCTTATCTGATGGCTTTTCTTATAAAAATAAGTTTGTAAGAACTTCTTGTGCTATATATTTATGGATGTCTTAACTAGGAGTATACATAACTATAAACTTTTGTTCATTATCTGAAGATGAACTGCTGTTTCAAAAAGAAAGTTATGATTTGACTGGTTTAATATGGTGATAAAATAAAGAATTAAATTAAATGCTGCTTTTAATACCTACAGTGTATGTTTTCTTGTGTAAAGTCTGAAGCTCTGAATGACTTAACTTCTATGGCACGTTATCACTTTGGCACAGTTTTGGCACAGTTTTGAAGTACATTCTCTTTCAAAATAAACTGTATTAAAGCTGTTTTCTGCCTTCTAACTTGTCCCCCTACAGGTGACGCTTAAAAAAATCAGCAACAATATTGTGCATTTTCTTGAAAATTCAAAATGCTGTGTGAATTTTCAGGTGTTTTACAGCTAGCTGCAATGATGTCATGAATACTTTAGACTAGACTAGAGTACAATAGAATAGGATATTTTAGTTGGAAGGGATCCAGACCATTGATCTAGTCCATATGCCTGACACCAGCAACATAGTCCCCCTGCACCTCTGCTGCACCCATAACAGGGATATCGGAGGTGATGCTTCTCCATGCAGCCCTAAGGCTCTTTTATTGCTCCTTGGACGTGGTGAGTGTCAGACAGGAGGGTGCCAGCAGCATCTCTGTGCTGGGGGCACTGCTGGCACCAGCAGATATGGGACAGTGATGATGACATCTGTCAGAGCGATCCCCTTAGGGGCATTCCCAGGAAATGACATTCCTCAGGAACTCAGCAGGTAAGCCTGCAGTGCCCCAAGAGGTGCCTTCCAAAGAGAGCCTAAGTTCTTGCAATGCAGAGGTGGTAGGGATCAGCCAAGATGGTTTTGGCAGTGGCCCCAGGCCTAGGACCTTGATGGTGCTGGGGTGCCATCCCCAGTGCAGCAATCCCCATCTCCTCACTCTTGCTGCCCGAGGAGCTGGTCTACTCCAAACTCAGACCACCTACACCATCTTTATGGCAATCCCAGTGATGCAGCCCAATCTTTATGGCAGTCCCAGTCATGCAGCTGGGGTGGTGAGAGCTTCTCTGCAGCCCAGACAGCCACAGTCCTGATAGCTCAGCGTGGTGTGACACAGCCCCCAGTGCTGCTGCTGCTACTCAGCCTCTCACCTCACACACTGACACACCCCGAGCACTGTCCTTGTCCCAGATCTTCTGTCCCCTACAGCAGATGCATTACTACTGCCTGCAGCTCTTGAGGGCCACAAAGAGTTATTCTGCTAAAGGAGGAAAACAAAAGATAAGAAAAAGGCAAGAGCCCCAGCTTCAGGGCTGACTAAACACACTGTTAAGAACACAGTTCAAATGCCTCTTAAACACAGAGAGGCTTGGAGTATCAATCACTTCTCAAGGGAGCCTGTTCCAGTGTCTGATCACCATCTCAGTAAAGAGATGCTTCCAGATGCCCAGTCTGAATCTCCCATTAGAGATGCTGCTCTACAGCAGCTTTGAGCCATTTCCAAATGCCTTGTTACTAGATCCCACAGAGAAGAAATCAGTACCTCCCTCTCTACATCCTTATCACCAGGAAGCTGCAGAGAGCAATGAGGTCACCCCTCAATCTCCCTTTTTCTACATTAGGCAAGCCCAGAGTCCTTAGCCTCTCCTCAGAGAATATGCTTTCCAGCATAGAGGCCCATCTGTTATTAAATCCATAGGCAGTGGGAAGGAATGGGATTTTTCCTGTTTCTATTTCTGCTTTGAGGTGAAGCTATTGTATCTGTACAGTCTGCTTTCCTGTTTCACTTTTTGGAATTTTTTGACATTTGTTAGCTGATACAGTACACTTTTGGAATAGTAATATTTTAGTTTATCTGGAAGTTCAGGCATAAATTTTCTCTCAAAATGTAATGCCATGTATTCACATTTTTTTAAGAAATGTCTATGATTTTTTTTTTTAAGAATCCTGTTTCTCTTCCACACCTAAAGCTAAATGGAATGAAAAAGAATATGTAGGTTAGAAGGGATCTAATCTGGACAAGAAAGCTGCTCATTAATTCATTTTTTAAATAAATGAATAAAAATGTGGTTTTCTTACTGTGTTCTGTATTTTGCCCATATGCTTAATATGACAATATGACTTGAAGATGCAGTAACAGGTTGAGTAGATTTATTGTTTTTTTTCATTAGTGGAGGATTTATATTTTTATGTACGAGCTATCTAACCCTAGGAACTCTCATTTCCTGAACCTTTATAGTTTTATAATTAATACAGAAAGTAAATGCTATATGAAATAAAAACACAGACAATTTTGGGGATGTTCTCTGCAAATCACAGCTGTTTCTATGAGTTTGGTGAAAATAATTTACTGACTATCATATTATAAAGCCGGCATGTGTTTGTGCATTTTGATACTGTCAAAATGAAAACAGACTTTTAAAATTTGCAGAATTTCAATCTCCCACTGCATTGGTTTCCTGTGTCAGAAAGGTACTTTTTCATGAACTCATAACATAGTTACAGTGTTTCTGGCAAATAAGAACTACTGATAAGCAAATAGTACTTCCCAAAGAATGTGGAAAATATAGATAAGTTTGCAACAAGGGTAGTAGTTATTTTACCTGCCTGTACAAAATACATCTTTCTTTAACTTTCTCCAGTCATAGCTAAGTGAGCTCAAGTGGGAGAAAGGAACATTCAGACTAGAATAAAAGAATATCCTGTCAAAATGATGGAAATGGGAGACTGTGGAAATTGTTTCAGCAAACGAGTATGCAAATTCCAAAATCAGAATCAATGTTTCCTCTTTTGTGAGGACCCTTATGGAATGGAAAAAAACTGTTTGGCACTTGTAAGCAAGCTCTGTCTGTAACTTTGTGGTGTATTCTGTGTTCCATAACTGAATTTCTCCATGTACTTTACCTTAATCTCAATTGCACTGCTGGTGTGGTTTAACCCCAGCTGACACCAAGTCCTAAGCAGTTGCTCGTTCAGTCCCTCACCAGTAGGATTGGACTCAAATCCTACTCAAAGCCAGAAAACTTATTGATTAAGATAAAGGCAGTTACAACAAAGGCCACACACACAAAGGTAAAACAAGGAATAAATTCACTGCTTCTCATGACAAGCAAATGTTCACCCATCTCTAGGAGAGCAGGGCCCATCAGACATGACAGTGACTTGGGAAGACAAACACCACCACTCCAAACATCTCTCCCTTCTTCTTCCCCCCAGTTTAAGAGCTGACCATGATGTCACAAGGTCTGGAATATCCCTTTGGTCAGTTGGGGTCACCTGTCCTGGTTATGTCTCCTCCCATGCACAACCAGCCCTCTTGCCAGTGTGGCAGCACAAACAGCAGAACAGGCCTCAGCTCTGTGTAAGCTCTGCTCAGCAGTAACAAATCATCTCTGTGTTATCAACTCTGTGTCCAGCACAAATCCAAAACACATTGTTTTGAGGGTTCATATTAAACCACTATGAGGAAAAGTAACTCTACCCCAGCCAAAACCAGCACAGCTGACCAATTTTCAAAACAACTAGACAAGAACAAGAACAAAAATAACTGTTCTGCAAATTAAGTCTTTTGGAGAAGATAACAAATACCTAATTCCTAATATTCTTCATCACACTTGAAAGGAATCTTGACATGATCTGAAAGATGTGAGGCTGTAGCACTAGAAGAAATCATAATCAGCATTAACAAACAAGGAAGATTCGCTGATAGTCTGCAAAATGCTTCTAAATTGGAGGGAATAACAGAATCTGTCATTCTAGAATATGGCCATACCACTGAAGAGGTGCTTACTGATACTGGAGACATATTTCTACAGCACTTTTTTTTTTTCTTTCATACAGAAATAAGAAGATGAAAAGGAGTTTTGCAGTGTTGAAGTGTTCCATGAGAACTGAGCTGAACAAGCAAAAATTCTCCATGTTATATTTGGTGTGTGAGAAATGAGTGAAGTGCGGTATGTTCTCAAAAACTGCAGCCTGTGTTTGAATATCTTCTTGTTAAATTGAGAAGATGAAGTGTAACTGATTTAGAAAGGATTGCACTGAAGTTGAAGTTTCTTTCTGATTGTTTGACATGGGTTTATTATTTGTTTTTTGGTGATCTGAAATAATGTTTTCATAGAATAAATTATTATGAAACTCTAAATGAACTTTTTATAGAAACAAACAAATCAGCAAAAGACTTGACATTTGCAAAATCAGAGGTTTCAGTGAGGTTTCCTGGTCAAATATGAAGTATTTATGTCTATCTTTTGGACATAAACTTACATTTCCCTGAGTTTCTGTGAGGCCTCATGGGATTTGTAGTCTAGACTAGGAAGCCAGCTCTTAAAAGAGAGTGATGACATAACCACACGTGTTAAACCTACTGGAACACTGCAGGAGTATTCAGTAGTAATGATGTTCAAATAATTTGCTTTGAAATCAAATAATTCATTCAATGTGTCTAAAGTATATTTGGCTGAGGATCCAGTGAAAGGTATCACATCTCTGAGATACTGCACAAATAAAATACCTTATTCTGTGTCCTCTCACTGTTTTGTAATGTTTTAATGATTTCAACACTTCAGCACAAATAGAAATAAAACTGAAACTCTATATGTAGCTTGGCATAGAAATTAAAGAAATTAACTTCTATTTATAGTAACTATTTATATCACAAAAATTACTAGAAAAGTATTCTATAGGTTTTTCTGTCAGGAGACAGATAAGTTTGATCAATGTAGAAATCATAAAGAACAGTATTTTTTGCACTGAATTACCTCAGTGTAAAATTAGACATAAGGGGCAGAGCCATATCTGTGAAACTCCATGAAGTCATATGGCTGTTGTTGGGACAGCACTGACTTTAGAAAGCATAAGTCACTCCATGGTTTCCTTTAGGGTACCTCTGTCTGCAACAAGCTTGGAAGAGAACATTCATACAGTATTGATATCTGCTCGGAGTCAGGAGTGAAGAAAGGGGAAAAGAAGGCCAGGCAATTTGGTATACTTGCATCCAGAATTGGTGACAAAAGTAATGTTAGTAGATGATGGCTTTGGTGGTGGAGGTCATGAGGCTTTTATATTTTTTCTTCAGTTATGGCTGCTCTTGTAATTAGGTTTCAGTTTGAAATAGTGATATTTCATTCCCTGTTGTTTTAAAAGGGAAAACAATTGTGTAGTTAAGGAAAACTACTATCACAGCTTTTCTCAGGCTTCAGAAACAGTAGATTACTTGAGAAAGAAAAACACATGTAAGCAATGCCTTTAGAAGCTTACTCATAAAGTGGGCTCAAATCACAAAGAAAGGATTTAAAATTTATCCTAGGTCTCTGTTAAATCTTTGAAATGCGGAACTGGGACCAGACTTTTAAACAGAATGATGATGGATGCCGGCAGAGAGTTTTTCAGAAGTTTAAATAAGATTCAGACATCAGGTGCTGCCAAAATACCAATTTAGTAATAGTACAAATCTTTAAGCATTCAAATTACTTTAAAGAGCTGACTTTATTTGCATATTCTTTTAAAGTCACTAAAAATGAGTAATATGAGCTTGGACTACTCCCTTTACAAAGAATTCAATTATATTACTTTCAGTCCTGGAGATCCATTCCTCTATTTTTGATAAAGATGTGCTCTTGTCAGCTATCTTATCATTTTAGGTGTTATTTTAACACACACTGAACATGTAGGACAGTGGTTTAGAGTGACTTATTTGGTACCCAGAATAAAAATTAATTTTACGCAGAAGTCAATGAGTAGCATTCATTTTTTGTATTTCAGATGGTGCCAGAACAATCATGTTTTCCTTCAAAAGAGGTTTCTCATTCTGAGAATTTGAGAGAGATCTTTTACTGACTGGTGGCTTAGAAGGACAATGAAGACTAAGAGCTCTGAATCTTGTATAGCACTAACATGATGCCATGGCCTTTATTCACGTGAGTAGTTCTCCTGAGTGCAGTAGGACTCAGTGTATCCACCTAGAGGTATGTTGCAGAGATGGCCAAAGTTTTGCTGGGATGGAAAACCTGGCAAGGTCCCCACACTACATGGATGTATTGTACAAGAATATAACATTTTTAGACATCAGAGTGGAAGGGGAAAATTATGCATCAGAGGACTTCTGCCATCTCAGAGCTAGCTTTACCTCTACACTGATAGCTCTCTATGATGCTTCATTATTCAGTGTAAATGGAATAACATGATGAAGCTGCCACCTCTCTACTACTGTTAGCATAGCTCAGAAAAGGTTAAATGGGCAGCTGCCATGCTACATATCTCTGTCTCTCAAGAAAAATCCCAGGGCTCAGAAGCACGGAAAGCATGGAAGCATGGAAAGTACTCCTTTTCCCTTTCTCTTCATACATAGACTTTACATCTGTTCCAAAACATGCATGACTGCTTCATAGATATACTGTTACTTAGCAATAATCTTACACTTTCTCAGGGGAATGTCCAGTATTTCATATCACTCTGTAAAGAGTGTTAAAAAATATTATGAAAACAACTTTTGTTCCACTAGCTTTTTTCTCTACTTATATCTATCTCCTTTGTTTCCTTGTGAATTCTAACACAAATAGTGTTTTATAAAACAGTTTAAGTTTTTCACAGAAAAAAAGTATAGAATTTCTGAACTAGCATATTTTTGCATATAAGAAATTTTCTCTTCTACAGAAAATGAAATGAAAATTAGAAAGTACAAGAGAACTGAAAGCTGTATCTAAGAAGCATATAGTTGTTTAAAGCTTAATTTATATCTCTTTCCAAGTAATATATTAAATACATAAGAGGAGTACTCCTTTACTTTTTTACTGTAGTAGTAAATAATCGGCATATTTACAATTATTATTACTTCTTGCACTGAATTTCCATAAAGGAACTCCCATCTGCTAGGTGTAATACAAAATGGGACACCAAAGATCTCAGTTTCCTGAGTAAAAAAAGATTATTCAAAAGTTTTTTCTTGTTTATCCTCTAAAACCTTCTAATCATAGGTCAGTTTAAACTAAGCTGAGAAAGAGAAGATTGCAAGTTCCTGTCAATTTAATGAAATGGTGAAAAAAAAAATCAAGAAACTGTATTGTTGCTTTCGAGCCATGAGGGATTATGCACATATTTTATGTTCAGAGAAGGCTCAGTAAGTGTATTAGCCCATTCAGATAACATATTTACACATGTCATATGTGTATATGTACATATTTACACGTCTTTATGCAAAACATACAGTCAAAAACCCAGGGTAGTGTTCCCTGGCTCACTGAACTCAAAAAAGAGTTGTGGAATATAAAGAACATGTCAATACCAGCCCAAATTGCTATATTCAAGGATGAAATGCTATCATTTGCGGATATGGTGCTTCTGCATCATGTGTGCTGCAGAAGTTTTTTCTAGGGAAAAAAAAATGAACCATCCTAGGAGTAAATAAGAAGTAGAAATTGTGGCACAAGGAAGTAATCATGTCCTTCTTCAAGTTACACTTGGGTGCTAGACACCAGTTCTAAATCCATCTTACATAATTTCAGCTTCACACACTTTCCAAGAGTAGTACATTTTTTCATATTGCTACAAGTACAACCTGGCAAATGCTTCAGAAGCAAATATGCAGTTCTGCATGCTTCTTGAGGATGAAAGTTGGAAGTAGAAGAAATATAACATCACTCATCACAGCATGAGCTTTATTTTGTCCTAGTTTTAAAATTAAGTCTTTTAATAAGTTACAATCCCTACCTTGAATGTAAAGGTTGAATAACTCTTTTTTTCTAGTAAAGTAAACATATGCATAAAATATTGCACCATCAGCCATTACTGCTTGATGCTTAAATCTTTGTTAGGTATAGAAAGATCTTTAATGCTTTCATTATCCCTTGATAACTAAATTCTCTGCCATGAACTGAAGTAGCCACAACATTTAAAATGCTAGTCAAAGACTGATGAGAAGTGACTGAGATATCATAAAATAAAGAGAAAAAACAATAATTAAAAAAACCCCCACATATTTTCAGTTTAGCAGAATGGGAATTGACAGGTAGGAACAGCTAATTTGAAAGAAATCTGTGCATGAGAACCTGAGAACCAAATGAGCAAGCAATCTTCCCCACTGTGTGGAGAGGTATTGATAAGCTGTGTATCCCCTCTTTTAATTTCCTTTGCTGTTCTCATTCCTTTACTAGCTCCTCTCTTTCTGTCCATTCTGCCTTTTCTGTTTATTTTTTCATTGTACTTATACATGCAGTGTCATTTCAGAAATGTCAGTTTTAGACCTTGCTACAGGTGACCTTGACTGTGGCTCTGTAACTGAAGAGGATGGCGAAGCTCCAGCAGTAGTCTCAGAGTATTGCTTGTATACTGTGAATATGAATGCTAAATTGGTAAAGGAAGGTGTGTGCCTGAATGAAGAAGTCTGTTTAAAATAACTGAAAATGAGACAAAGACAAAAATGAACAATTGTGCGTGGATTGTTTTGCATAAGCAGTTACTTTCTTCTATGGTTATCAGATGATATTGTTATTATTTGGTCTTGAGTGAGATGCAATAGGTTATCCTGCAAAAACAAAGGTTGGGTATCTCTGGACATAGGAAAGTCCAAGTGCTCTGGTGACTTTGAAGTGATGATTGACAGGCTGCATTAAGCTCTGAGGGACAATGCATCCACAGAATTTTAATGCTGAGATATAGTATCGCATGCAAAGAAATTGAAAATTTTCCTGCTGTTATTGAAGAGGGTAATTACCTGCTCAAAAGCAACAGACTAAATGTTTTGTCATCCTGTGGAAAATCTTACCATGGAGAAGAAAAGGAAACACCTCTGCTATGGTATTTTATTATAACAGATGCATTGCCAAACCCTCTCACTATGCTGAAATAAACAGTAACTTTGTAGGCAAAACTGTAATTTCCTCATTAGAGGACAGAAAAAGCAGGTATTTAACAGGAAACCTGCTTGGAGTGCACTTTTATATGTGTTCCTCTAGTGTGTCTATTTTCTGACATCATGGTGCAAGTCAAAATATTAGAAAGATTTGGGTTTTTTCCTACTTTATTATACATTTAAATCAATTTATCAAATATGTTATTTTAAAAGCAGTTATTTAAATTGCTAAAAAAATCTGACTTGAACTTTAAATTTCTCTCTTTTGTCATATCCTTCCCCCACATTTGAAAAATTGAGTTAATAAAATAATGCAATAAAAAAACCAAAAATGCTTTATCATAATTTTAATGTTTTCCTGTTGTGGGTTGGGTTGGTTTAGTCAGGGATCTCATTAATGTTAGTTAGACATGTTCCTTGTACCCCTATTTTCCCTCACAATGGTTTGCTCCAGGTTGGTTACCATGAGAGCTCACCTGTCAATCATCTCACTCCTCCCAGGGTTTCTCCTTACATGGTTCTGTCAATCAGGGGTTGTTGTTCCCTGTTGGGGTGTCAAGCATGTAACCACTCCCTGCTTCTTCATGAAAGTTCTGTGTCAATCACCCCACCTTTGCATTCCTATTTGTCCCAGAACGCTGTACCCACCTCAGTTATGTCTCCATTGGTTGTGAAACCCTACCTCAGTTTAACCCCATAGGGCGAGGCAGGTTTCCACCCTGTCCGACCACTCTCTATTTAATCTGCTGTAATCTTTTGTTTGGGGCCATTTTGCATTACACCGATCTGAGAGCCATTCTCTCAGAACATGCATGGGGGAATAAAGGTTCTCAGTTTCGCAGGCAAAGTGTCCTTCTCTCTTCCCTTCGTTTCCTCTCTGCGTCAAGCCACCAAAGCTGCTAACCCATGCCGGGATACTCCGCAACCCTGGAGTGCCCGTAAACGTAGCGGCTACGACCTCACAATGAAGTGCTAGCCAGCGCTTTAGCTGCTTGAGGCCGTAACGAGAAACACCGCATTTTCCTTACAAAAGAGAGAAACAGGATCAAAGTACTAAAACCAATGTACTTAAATTATAGACTTTTTTAATATTTTTTTTTTCTTTTTGTAAGAAGGCATTAACTTTCCTTAGAAATAGTTATATGATAGAAGGGGAAGAAAATAAAAAAGAAGCATGTATAATTTTCACAACAAAATACAGTACCTAGCACATCATCAGCATTGAATACTTATAGTTTATTTGTTTGTTGTTTTTTGTCAAACAAAGATGTATAAAAGGCTTTTCTACAGAAAGATTTTGCACATGAGGACCTGAAATAAGACCCAGACAACTCATACAACTACTATTTATTGTCTTTTTTTTAAATTCCAATCTAGATCTAATAGATTTTTGCATGAAGCATTTTTTGAGCGTATTTTTTTCTTTTTTAAACATTTTTAAACCTTTCACAAGATAAAGGTTTTTTCCTTGATTAGGCCAACTTCAGTTTTGGCCCAGAATTAATATAATAAGCTCATTTACAGCTGGCTGTCTTTCTGAAAGGCATTAAAATGACTTGTATATAAAAGTCTCTCCTGTTTGGATCTTTGTATTCAGATAAATGTTAATTCAGAACAGATCCCTTTCTAGTGTTATTAATGAAATATGTGACAAAATACTTTACTTGTTCTTAGAGTGTCAAGCATGAAACAGAATTTTCAAAGAAAACATTAACAGAGCAGTTACTGTTTTCAGTGAAAAGTAATCTAGTGAAGAGATTTTTTTTCTCTATAGCTCGTGTTTATTTATGTTAGTAAGTAGAATCAGATGTATGTATATGCTCTACTGATATTCCTTTCCCATGTGAAACAAAAAATGACAGGTCACAGCATTGCTACTGTTTACACCTACATAGAAATTCCTTTGCTTTTGTTTGAACTAAAATATTACATTACAGTCTGCAGCTGAAAACTCTGTGCTCCTTGTCAAAATTTATTTTCCTTACTGATGTTTTTCTTTTACTTTCTGCTTTTCCTTTCACAGTGTTAAAAAAAAGTGTCTTTATTTACGGAAAAGTAAAGATATAGGAAAAGTGTATTAAAAATTTCACTTTGTTTATTTATCAGGATAACCTGAAGTATTGCTCAGACAAAAGAATAAACTTCACAAAGACTGGCAAGATGCCTCCATAATTTAAGGTACACAAGAAAAATAAACGAGAATGTTTGCTTTATTCTGGGTCTCTAGAAGCAAATGGTGAGGATCAGTTGACTATTCAGTCAAGTTAGTGCTGTTTTATTTGTATTAAGACCAAAAGAACAGCAAACCACAAGAACAGAGAAAGGGTAAAGATTCCTGTTGATCACAGCAAAATAGATGAAAAGGAATGAATCTGTACCTTCAAAATGAATGTTCCACCTAAAAAGAACATTAACTGAATTGTGTCAGCTGAAATGAGAAATATTTTTTTAAAAAGCTAATGGTTCAATTTTTACCTTACTGGAGACAAAAAGATATTGTTTTTGTGCAAAATATTTTAACACATGAATGTAAAAGGCAGGCCCATCCTGAAAGTACTCTGCAATTAACAGAAGCAGGGATGAAATCAAAGAAACACATCTTTATGTGATAGAAAAATAAAGGTAATAAAATCTTCTGTAAGTTGCATCATATGCATATGACACAAATGCCAGGCTGTCGTAATTTGTTAAAAAGCTGCACTCTGCAGAGTTTTGTTTATGGAAATGTCTTGAAATGTCTTTCAGGGGCCCTGAAAGCGTATTGAAGACAGGTTTAATATGAAATAGGTATGAGAGTGGAAATCCTGTTTCTGGCAGGGGAACAGCATGGGAGAAAGTCAGGAAATAGGTCTGTGAGACGACAACACAAAGGAAACAGGAGGGCAAGCAGAGGTGACTTCTAAATTTTTTTTCCCATTGGTTTCCCTGGGAGAAGCATCTGGAGCAAGTTCCCCCACATGACTCTGGTTTTGCTGGGTCATGGTGGCTTTCTGTGCTTGCAGCTGCAGACCAAGCAGGGTGTGCAGCATCCTACTGCTCTAGGGCAGTGGCTGGGTAGCAGGAGGGGTTGAGGTATGTGAAATAACACACAGATGGCCAGGAAATTTGGTTATCAAATCCCTCTGCTTTCCTAGAAAAAACATTCCTGCTTTGTGGAGTGAACCTCCAATGCCTTTGCTACTTCTCAGGGTGCAAAGACACACTCCTGACAATCTACCTGGCTTGGCTTTCCTTTGGAAAATTGTCTTGTTAATCACACTTCTATCTCTATTTTTATTCATTAGATGTTTTACCTTACTGAGAGTGTAGAATAAATATTAGTATGATTTATATGATATGATATGGTTTTGTGAAATAGCACACAAATCTGAACAAACTGAAATATACTATATATTGACAATTGAGGTAGATTAGCCAAAATCAATAAATACGTCTTTTTATATTGTCAGCCATCTCATCTTCTTGAGCCAATAACCCTGAGATCTATCAACAGTGGTCTGATATGCACAATGCTGTCAAGTGTCTGCAAATGATCTCTCTCCAGTGCTGTCCAGGGTCGTTATGGGTTGTGGCATCTCCTGGCATTACTAGAGAGCACAGAGCAATGCCACTTCCTCAGTTCCTGGGGTAAAACTAGGAGATTGCACATATTAACAACATGGAGCTTCAGTTTCAAAGTGAAGGGAGATGGGAGGTGGTAGGAATTGTTGCAAAAAAATGTGGTCTGCAATATTATACAGAAGGGTTAGTGTGGAGAAAAGTCATTCAAGAGAAAAAGAGAGAAGGATTTAAGTGCACGGTGAGGGTGGTGGTGGGGAGGGGAGAAATCTATTGTTAGCTGTTAGATCCCCACATTTCTTTTTCTGAACTGTATTTCAAATGAACTTTTGTCTAACTGGCTGCCAGGAACTGCAATAATGTTGACACTGGTAATATTGCTTTTTTCACTGTGCTCCTAGCTGAGATGCTCCTATATAGCTGAGTCCTTACATACTTCTCTGGTAACTCAAAGAAAATGCATCTGTGCTCTTCACACTGTAATTAATGTGTCAGTAGTTCAGTTCTCAGCATGGATACTGCTGTGCAGCCAAACCACTGTCCAAAGGAAATAATCACTAGAGGGATAGATTTCAGTTTCTCTCTCTCTCTCTATTTTATTAATGTCATAATTATAAAAAACCCCAATCTATAAGCAGAGAAATAACAGATAAAAGTGTGACTAATACTTTCATGTGACCATTTTAATGATAGTGGTGTAATGAAACACCATTATGAGAATGATTTAAAAAGGCAGCCAGTAATGTGAAAGTAAGTTTGTATAAATATGGGAATTTGGACTCTATATTTTGTTTGGACTCCTGGGAATTAACTTGTCATGTTCATCTGAAAATGTTTTGTATCACTTAATAATAAGTCTTCTTCATGATTCTAAGCAGTGTCTGATTTTCTGGCTGCTATGCAAAAGATGGCAACTGTTTCAATTATTTCATACAGTGATAATTCAAAAGAAAGAGAAAAAGGATAGTTTCCATCCTGAAAACTTACTTTGTCCCTGTGTTCTCAAAAAAACCTTCGAAACAAACCTTTTTTAATTTTCACAAACCTCTTGTTATTAATTAAATACTGATTCTTCAAACATGCAAGAAAAAAACTGTTAATTATGTCAGCATGTCTCTATCTTGTTGCAGGACAGAGCTGAGAGACTAAGTAAAAATGAAAAAAAAAAGGAAAGAAAATCCAGAAAAATTTTCACAGGAATTTAAAAGGTTTCAGGGATACTTATGTGCAAATGAAGGCATTTAATTCTGAAGTGTCATCAGTGATAAATGGTAATCAAAACATGTTTGAATAAATTCCCCTTTATAAAATGAGAAATTATGTCATGACTTTGCTTTTTCTGTTGATCCTTGAGAAAGGTGAATGTCTCTTTAAAAATTATACCACCAGAGCCTCCGGTCTTTTTCTCTGCTAATGAACTGAGTAACTGAAAAGATAGCACTTCTGCAATGAACAAAATGCAAAAGCACAGCTACCTGGCAAAACAGAGAACAAAGAGGGAATGTTTTTAAATTATTAGTCCTAAAGGATCTATTTCCTAAGTCCAGCAAAGAAGCCATCTTCACTGCCAAGAATTATATATAAAAAAAAAATTTGCTTCCTTAGAAGATATGTTTGAAGAAAGCATTTAAAGTACACATATGTCCTCTGGCTCAGAAAATACCCAAGAAAAATAACCTGTCCTAACTCAAAACCACCGACGGAAACCTTGCCTGATGCAAGATATCAAAAGGCACCACAGGCTATGATGGGCTAGTAAATGATGGTGAGGCAACTTGTTGCTCTTATCCCTGCACAAAGGCAGGAACTTTGTCAGCTGAGGATGCCCACATTCTTCTGATAAAGGTGTGTTTGGGACTCTGATGATCTCTGGGTATAATCCTCTCACAGTCTGTCCAAGAGCAGATCCTTGCTCCTTCTGTGCCGAGCAGGCCATCTGAGAATGCAGGATTTGTCTGTGGCTAAGAGGCCACCCTTGACATTTCTAACTCCAACATCACAAGGCAGTATGCTACAAGCTAGTTACATTACAGTGAACAAGCTCTTTGTATCATTGTCCAAGTCCTTTCAACTTTTGTGTATTTTCAATCAATGGTGCAACTCATTCATGTGGCAAATAATAGCTGTTCTAGATCAGGGGACATTTCTTTGGAATCGTCATTGTTTCAAAGACTGAATGGAAACCTGAAATAAACTTCAGCCAATATCCCATTGCTCAAAAAGAGGTTTTGATGACTGTTTTTCTATCTGTTATGGTGCTGGGAGATGAGAAACTTTGTACTGAGAATACTGTCTGTTTATTCATTAACACATATTGCCTAATTAATGTTCATAGAAAAAGATGTCATTGGAAAGATCATTTTTATGATAGAGACTAGATCCAAATGAAGATGTTTCTAAAAATAAAAAGTTTATTTGATTCAGTACTATATCCTGAAGTTATATGTAGAATAGATGCTCAAGCCTCGAAGTAATATTTACCAAATATTTGTCCCACTGTAAATGTTTTGCGTACATCAGCATATAAAATGCTGTGATAATTTCTTTAATCTAAGGATATTAAACTGTAAGATGCATCTACAGGAATAGTTTATAGAAATCCTTGTATAACTACAGCACCTTTATTCCAAGAATACATATTGCAGATAATCTTTAAATTTGCTGAAAGTGCTTGCAATGGAATATAATAAAAATCAGTTGTAGAAAGGAAATCAACTGCAGCATTGCATAAAAATGCTTTTGCTTTGGAAAGCCAAGATTTTATTGTCTTGCTGTAGGCAAGGTAATTCAAATTCTGTGTTGCATTAAGTTATAGTGTTCTGTTTAAATAGATCCAAATAATGATGTCTCTAACTAGATGATATTAGTTAAGGAAAATCAAAAAGACTTATAAGAAAGAGGTTTGAATAGGCCATGGAAAATTAATATTAAATTTCCTGTTGTCTACCTCATTACCTTGTTAGATGACTTGTATTAAAAGCAGTGAAGCAGAGAATCAGTAACCTGGGCCTTTGCCGTTTCTGCAGTGCAGCCGATACACATATCACACAATTTATTCAGAAATTATGTATGTTGAGTATGCTTTCCTGGACTACAAGTGCAACAGGCTAGAAATTATGACTTTGTTATGGTATTTCAAGGTTCTGCTTTTTGAAGTTATCCCTGAAAGCCATTATTACTAAGATGCAGGACTGTTGGGTATCACAAGAGATATTCTTGTTTGTACATTATCCTTAAATAAGGATGCATGTTTATATTTATACTCTATGTCCATATAAACCTGTGAATGCATAAACTGTTGTTCACAGAGACATGACTATACCTGAACAAAGACAAACAATTACTGGTTTACAGTGTTATTTAGTTTATGAAAAAAATTTTAAGGAAAATTATACTGATTGCTGCCCTTATTAAAAATGATATTGCTGGAACATGTAGTCTTTTGCTGAGAATATATTTCAAACCGGCTTTGGCAACTCATGGTCTTGCTGAGAAAGCTCATTAGAATTAATGGGGTAATTGGGAAAAAAGGGCTTGTAGGCTAGAGGAATGCATCATGAGATGCTGGCTTCAGTGGGTAAGCTATTTTAATGCTTCCTGGAACTTCTGGAACTGTTCCTATGCAGTAACACCACATGCTTGTCAGCACAACCATTTGGGTGTGGGGCTGCATCATCAAACAAGTAGGAGAAGATAACCCAAGAATGTAGTGTATTATTTGACTTTCTTTAATTAATCTGTTTTCTTTATTTCAGTCTCTCTGAAAATTATACTGATATGACAAAGAAAGGTATAAGGTGAAGTCATTCAGGACCCATAACTTCTGCATCCACTTTTGTTAAAATCGCTAGACTTGCAAATCAACACTCTGGGAACAGCACCTAACCCCCAAATACATTTGATTTTGAAGGCAGTATTGCACTGGTATTCATAGACTCTCATTTTCCAAAATGGAGGGAATTTTGTTGGTCGGTGTCTTGAAAAGTTAAAATGTAATTGCTCTGATATTATGGTGTGGGGATAGGTGGAATTACTTCACTGTGCAAAATCCAAAGAAAACCCCCAAATTACCCACAGATTTTCTTAGAAGAAAATTTTAGAGTGTCGTGGTTTGACATGGAAGTGATTTTTTTTTTTTTTTTCCTTCAGGAAGTTGGGTCAAACCAATCAGTGGTCAAGTTTGGATATTGGCACCTGAAGTGACCACTGAAGATAGGGATACGCCTCTGAGAACACAGGGGGTTAAAAGCAAGAACTCCCAAGAGCTCGCTCTCTTTGGTTCCGGTCAAGGTGCTGTGCGGACCTCCCCTGCCCAGCCATGGGCCTGGGTGGGGGAGGGGAAGCCATGAGGCCTGGTCGAGGTGAGCCGAGGGGTAGAAGGACTGGAACCGAGCCAGCTCCTGTGGACGGAAGGGTGGAGAGAAGCGGAGATGTCTTTGTCATTCCCCCCCCTCAGAGGGAAGAGATAGAGAGTCCGGACGGTACCTGTAACTTTGCCGGCGCGGAGGAGAAGGAAGCGGGGGGGAAGGCGCCCAGCCTTGGCCTTGGGAGTCGGCTGCTGGGCAGAGATATCAGCCGTCCAGGGAGTCTGAGCTTTTAACCCTTTCCTGAGAAATGAAGGCTTTGTAAAATATTGCTCCTCCTTGATTTGAAGTAGAAGAGAGACAGTCTGGGATCCGAGATGATGGAAGAAGAAATTCTCGAGTTGGAAGGAGATGATGGAGTGGCTTGTGGCTGGACTTCTCTTGTTAGCCATAGACTGAACCAAATTCTCCTAACAGAAGCTGCAATTAGGGTGGTGCGTTGGTGTGCCAGGAGACCTGTTTCAGTGATTACCAGCAGAGGAGTAGAGAGAAGGTGTGGAGAAGCCCTCTATCTTCAAGGAAGAAGAAGAGGAGAAGAAGACCTCTGTTCTTGGACCCTCAGCCCCAGGGGAAAATGGGGGGGACTGTAGTCCCAAAATGAAAAACTGAACTGTTGTCTCTTTTGGTCCACGGCAAAGCATCCTTAAAGGAGCCCTATGAGCAGTCTGTCCATGCACGGTGGTGAGAGCACTGTGACATGGAAAGGAGAGTGTCACCATGGCAAATTTCCTCCGGGCAGTTGCCATGTGTGACATGGAAACACAAGGGTGGCAATTGTGTTTCCTGGGGGGGGTCTGTGGCACAGGAGAGACTCCTGTCTCCCTTGAAAGATTGAGTATTTGATTATCTGAAGGGAAGCAACTTGATCAGGATCCTGGGTGGTGTCTCACTGTTAGGTTTGTTTAGAAATTAGGGAGGAAGAGGAGGGGTGTTTTGGAAAGTCTTCATCCAGGATTTAGTGTTTGTAGTTTTCCTAGTAGTAGTAGTAGTCTAATAAAGTTCTTTCCTTAGTTACTAAGTTTGGGCCTGCTCTGCTCTGTTCCTGATCACATCTCACAGCAATTATTTTAAAAAGTATATTTTCATGGGGGCGCTGGCATCGCGCCAGTGTCAAACCATGACATAGAGGAAAACAGATGTTATCTGATTTGCAAAACCAATAATAAAAAGTACAAGTATGAATCTTTCTTACTGGAGAGACAAAACTGAAACAGCCAAAAAGTTTGTTGTGAATTTAAAGAAACAAGTTTCATGCTTTTCTTATTTCTGAAGGTAGTAAAGAAGACATGGGGAGAGGTTTCTTATTTCTGCTGGATAATTATGGTCATAGGGTATTTTCTTACTACAGTTACCAAATATACCTTGTGAAAATCATGTGCACATTTAATTAATAGGATTTTCTGAGCTCTTGTGCTGTACTGATATATACATAGTGAAGTTCCAGTTTTTGCAAAAGTGCCTAAATGCACTAGCTGATGGACTGAAAGTGCTGACAAGTGCCACTATGAGCTACCACTTAGCAGTTCCAGTTATCAAATCATACCAACAGTGCTAGAAATATCAAATGATAACTGAAGGAGTGCATTACACATGATTTGTCATTCACATGAAAATATACCTATTTATAAATATGCTCTTTTTGAAATCTTTGTCTTTTTATGCAAGCATATGCAAAACAACACTGGTCACAGCATACATTGAAAATCTGATTGTGCTTTTAATCCTTTAACTTGTGCTTTTAATCAACAGATGTGATGTTTTGACAAATTTAATTAATTTTCATCTTGTCATCACTTATTCTTCCTTTGCCTGTCTCTATTCTTTGTTTACATTTTGAAACCTGTGAAACTTGTGTATAATCTCTTCTCTTACACAAAGTTCTCAGGTCACAGAAATCTGTAAATAGATCAGGCATAGATGAATTGAAAAAGAAAGACAATATTATCTCACTCAGACTGAAGATGGATCAGCAGTATGCCCTTGTAGTGAAAAGGAGATCGCAGTCTCCTGGTCTGCACTGGGAAAGTATAACCAGAAGGTCAGGAGTGGTGATCATTCCTCTCTACTCAGAATCTTTCTTCCATTTTAATATGATAGAAAGATCTTAAAATCATATGCCAGTTTACGATTGACACTGAAAGCTAAGCACAGCTTCTTGGAAGTGTTTAACTCCTCCTCTGGATCTGTGCCTATATTAAAATTTTATATGGAATATCTTTTCAAGAAATAATTGCTAATGGAAAATTCTGGTAAAAGAAAGGTGGTTTTTTTTTTCTGAAAAAGATGCACTGAGATGTTCTTAATCTTTCTTATCTATGTAGTATCACTTTGGTAGCTACTGTATTAGAAGAGCAAATACAAAGTAACAGGAATGTTGAAATCAACAGCATTGTGGTGGAGAAAGTCAATGTGTTATTATCTTTCTAAACAGCAGATACTTAATTAATATAAAATATCTCTGTGAAGTTTTCATACATTTATAGTTTTCACTTTAAATGAAAGCTCTCAGTAGAAATAAGGAAGAAAAATAGCTAGCACTGAATGTTGACATAAGACCTGTGCACTCTCATTCAGTCTTTTACAAGAGGAGAAAAGATACATCTTTAATCAACAGTTGCTTAATATTTATTCAGTAGAGGTACTCAGGGAGGGAAAAGAGATTAGGAGATGCAGCCTTCCCATTCTGACAGATAAATACAGTGTAATTTGGAAGCTGCAATGAGGAATGCATTTTACCCTTACAGTGTTGTCATAGATAATAAAATTAAGAAGTGTTGCTTATTATTACTTTAACTAGTTAAAGGCAAAAAGCTCATATACAAATCATTTATCTAGTTCATAGATTTCTTAGTTTTCCCAAAAGACCAAACCCCATATAGATGATATTGAAAAAAAAAATATTTAAATATATTTTTCTACATTATTACTGGGCCATGGATTATCTTGAATCTGTTGAGTCCCTCACAAGGACAATCACACTTTCAGACTTGTTATTGCACCTTATTTCCATTGTTATAATGTTGCACCGGTGGACAAAGTACTTTTCTCCCTTCTCTGAAATGAATACTTCTACTTTTCCATTTTCCAAATCTGCACTTATTTATCTCACACATTTTTTCTTTTGATTTTTACTTCCATAAATTGACACAAAGAAAAGAAGATTAAATGATAAATTCAATGTTCTATTTTTGTGAGAAATATTAGAGATACTTACTTTTTTTTTTTTTTTTTTTTTTTTTTTTTTTTTTTTTTTGGTAGGGAAATAGAAATCATCTTTGCAATCTCTGCAAGATAATGGCATTTGTCTTTTGGCTTCATTTCAGATGCTATGGTTTCATCACTAAATCAGAAAGAATCAAGTCTGGACACACTTCAGACTAAACTTGTTGTTAGGAATGCCCAGAGGAAATGTAACTGCATTGTATTTTCTGTCTATTATCATTATTACAAAATACATTTTTACAGAATTTTCACAGAATCACAGAATATGCTGAGTTGGAAGGGACTCACAAGGATCATTGAGTCCAACTGCTGGCCCTGCACAGGCCACCTCAAGAGTCACACCATGTCATGTGTCTGAGAACATTGTCCAAGTGCTCTTTGAACTCTGTCAGGCTGGGCTGTGACCACTTCTCTGTTCCAGTGAACCAGCCATCCCCTGGGTGAGACACCTTACCTTGATATCCAACTTAAACATCCCCTGACACAACTTCAGGCTATTCCCTTGGCTCCTGTCACTGTCACCACAGGGAAGAGACCAGTGTCTGCCCCTCCTCTTCCCCTCACGAGGAAGTTGTAACTGCAGTGAAGTCTCCCCTTGGTCTGTTCTTCTCCAGGCTCAACAGACCAAGTGACCTCAGCTGCTCCCTGTATGGTTTCCCCTCAAGGCCCTTCACCATCTTCATTTCTTCACTGCCCTCCGTTGGACACTTTCTAATAACTTTAGACCCTTCTTTCATTGTGGCACTCTAAACTGCCCCCAGCTCTCAAGGTGAGGCTGCCCCAGTGTGGAGCAGAGTGGGACAATCCCTTCCTTGCCCAGCTGGTGATGCTGTCCCTAATGCCCCCCAGGACATGGTGGCCCTCCTGGCTACCAGGACACTGCTGGCTCATGTTTATCTTGCCATCAACCAGGACCTCCAGTTCCCTTTCCATGGCACTGCTCTCCAGTCTCTCATTCCCCAGTCTATCCGTACATCCAGGATTACCCCACCCCAGGCACAGAATCTGGCATATTCCCTTGTTGAAGTCCATAAATTTGGTGACTGCCCAACCCTCTAAAACGTTGAGGTCTCTCTTCAGGGCCTCTCTGCCTCTGAGGGATCAACAGCTATCTGTCTATCAATAACTATCTGTCCTAGTTTAGGGTAAATTTGGGAGGAAACTTTTGAAGTGGTCTCCTCTATAAAGCAAAACCAAGCTGCCCCTCCCCCAGCTGGTTTGAAAGACATAATTCTCCTTCAAGAAAAGTGGAAAAAACCTGTTTATTTGGCAAGCAAAATATTCAAAAACCTGAGAAAGTGAATAATATTAAACAATGGAACCTCTTGTTCTGAGGAGAGGCCCAATTCAGAGAGGCCCAATTCAGAGAGCCTTCTTGTAGTTCAGGGTCCTTTTTGTGGATGTGTCCTCAGCCGTCTCTCAGTCTCTTGGGGGCTCAGGTCGAATGTCCTGGCTGAATTGCAGCCCCTGGATGATAGTCCTGGTGTTCCTAGACTGAACCGTTGCTGAACAGTTCCAAAAAACTTCTGACCTCAGCTAACTAAAATAAACTAACTAAAAGCAAGGAGAGCTCTCTCCCGCTCCCTGTCCACGCTACAGACAACATGTGCCCAGATGCGGCTGCTCTTTACTTTGTCTGCCCCGATCAGCTCCTGAATGCCCGGCTTGGGCTTCTCAGCTTTTCGTCGGGGCCGGGGCTCGCCGCAGTTTCCGGGCGCTTTTGCTGTCGCGCTCTGGGGTGGGCTGTTGGCCGCGCTTTGCCGTTGGCGCGAGGGAAGAAACAAAGAGGCAGGGAATTCGTCCAAATCCGTCCGCGTGGCGGCTGGATGCTTTATTGGCTGCAAGAGCTGCGATGGAAAGGCTGCAGCTGATCCCACCTTCGCACGGACGCAAATGGCCTCGAGCATGCCGAGGAGTGGGGTGATATAGGGAAGGGACAAGGCGGACGTGGAGTCCTCCCGCCCAATGGGTACAGACATCGTGGTGATGACGTGTACTACAGCGACCAGTGGGAACACGGCAGGGGCGGACACAAGACTTTGGGGTGAGTGGGACCACGAGAACGGGAAGACGGGCATGGAAATCACAGGCGTAGGGGAAAACCCGGGGGATGCACGAGGGTACAGAGAACTGGAAAACTAACAAAGGAAAAACCCATAATGTGAACCCAAACCTGGGATGCAACACCCAGACAGAAAGCTGAAGCTCTTATCTCTATGTTTTTGAATGCAAAAATATTCCACTACTCTTCCCTCTCTGCCCCTTTGCTCTCGGAACTAGTGTTAAAGACACAAAACTTATTTCTTGGTTAGATAAATTAATGGAGATACAATTCAGCATCATAAAATCACCCCAGGAGAGTATCCCATCCACCCCTTTGCCCAGGATATTAATGGAGATGTTGAAGGGCACAGGGCCAAGGATGGAGCCCTGCAGAAGCCCTCTAGTGAAGTGTCCCCAGTCTGATGTCACCCCATTCACTGATGTCACCCTTTGCACCGGACCCACCCCATGATATGTTTATCCAGCTGTGAGCTATGTTTCATCCAGAAGGATACTGGGAGAGACTGTATCAAAAACTTTGCTGAAATTCAAAAATGTTACACCTGCTGGCTACCCTTGATCAACTAGGTGGGTAACCTTGTCATGCAATGAATTCAGGTTCGATAGGCAGGAGTTTTCTGTCATGAAGACAGGCCAGGTCTGACTTCGATGGGGACAATAAAGTAGGCTTCCCTACTTTTCTGCTGCATCTCAACAATAAGCAACAGTTACTGTAGTTCAATCAAAACCAATAAAAATATTTGAATAATATTTTTGGTGAATAATATTTTACATATTTATATAGGACTATGCTTTAGGTTTGTCTGTCAAAAATTCCAGAAATTTTCCCAATTGGGCTAAATTTTCATTTTAGGAAAAAGAAAAGTTATAGAGCATTTTAAGTAAAACCCTACTAGTATTGCAACACAAGAATTTGCTGTTAGCAAGTCTAAACCAAGTGATCTGAAGGACCTCCCACATACTTTCTTCCATGCTTGATGGGTCATTGTTATTATGGAAACAGATCTTCCATGATTGTCATAAGAAACCAAAAAGGTAGCTCATATTTAAAGATGTTTTGATAATTTGGCAACCTGATGATGATTTCCATAAAGAGACTGAGTGTTTCTAATAGAACTTGAGTGAACTCTGTCACCTTGATAGTGTTCTGACTTCTGGTAAACAAAGCTATGGAAAAAGATATTTTTCATTTGATGCAAAGAAATTATGCCAGCATAATCCTCAAAAATTCACTTTCAATATTCTTATGAGAGAAATAGAGCCATTGTGAACATCTGCTTTAGTATTTCAGAAGTTATGTTCAAGATCAGCTTTGCTAATGGGGAAAACAATTTATCTTTTATATAAGGGGAAAAATTACTTGGTTAAATAATTAAATATCATTTTCAACTTGAGCAAAATCTCTGTGTTTTCCAAAATAAATCCTCAGTAATATTATGAAATGCTGTTTTCAGTGTTTTCCTCTTTTATATCTTGTTCTTTACAAACTGTATTATTTTAACACTTAGAAAATTGAGGTGTTGACACTATCATAGCGCAAGACAGCCTTATCATGAAATGTTTGAAGTATTACTGTTACTGAATATAATTAAGGTAGGCAAGTAGGCAAGAAGTACTTCAACCAGCATTTGATAACAGAGGAGAAAATTGTTGTAAAAATAATATCCAATGAAGATTTCACCTCTCTCAGGTGATGCAGCTATGTTTTAATAATTTGGTGAGCAACATGGAACACTTGTTTCTGCATAGGTTTTGATCTATCATCTGTTGTACTTGAGCTGTTACTTCGGACATATTTTAAGAAGGGTATGACATTTGATTAATTCCCCATTGCTTAGCATCAGTGCTTAGCATTTATTTTACCACTTAACCATGGAAATAATCTAATTATATGTTTCAGTAATTTCTCTGAGATGACTTACTCTTCTTAATTTTAGGTGGTAATAAAAATACTTATAATAATATAAAAAGATGTGATAATAATTTAAGGGTTTTCTCACTATAAAGCAAATAATATACACTATGCCCAGTTTTATCTACATAGTTTTCTCACTATTAAGCAAATAAAATACAGTTACATGTCAATAATTATCAAGATGTAAGACTTTTTAATATATTCAGTACTTAATATTTATTATTTGTGTAGTGAATAGCCATTCAGATTAGAGGATCATTGCCCAGCAATAATGTTGTGACATATTAATTCTAAATTCCTACACTAAAGTTTTAAGAAAATAGTTCAGAAACTGATTATGCCAAAATTATAATTGCATCTCCTATCTTTTGTCTTTTGTCATTTTGTCTAATGTCCTATGAGAAAGTAATCTGAAGTGCTGCTGTAGGCTTGTCACTACTAGGAGAGTAAAAAAATATAAGAGAAAGATTAGGACCAGTTTTCCCAGATATAAATATTCTGCTCCTTTAAGTTCTGCATTTAAATTTTTTATGTGACTTGGAATGACAGAGGGAATAACAACATATTTGGGAAATATAAAGGAAAAGCGTAAGCAAATGACTAAATGGATTGCAGAAAGGATAATTATGTTAAATCCACATGTATGTGTTGGCCTTCTATTCACTGGAATGAGAAGTTCAGGTTTAGGCTGGATAAACATAATCCTGCCTTTGATGTGCTTGTGGTGCAGTATTTAGAGATATTAGCTAAGCTAACAGAAAAAGGGAATATGTAGGTCAATCTTGTACTTAAAACACTTTAAAAAAAATTAAAAAGTGACCTTTTTGCTCAGAAGAAAACCATTTCATAACATTAGTAGTAACTAATAAATGTGCTGCAAAAAGGGAGCGAAAGAGTGATTTCAGCTTTATTGCAAAAGCTATGAATATTTTAATGCAGTTCGTTCACACAAGTTTTTGTTGTTTCATTCTCCAATATTACAGTGTCTAAAACACCTGTCTATTGCCTGTCTATTACAAATTCACAGAATAAACAGTTGCATGCAGAACACAATTCTCATGTGTGTATGTGTCATAAGGAACCACAGCTGGCAGATATAACGAAGTTGTTTGGAATGTGTTAAATGACAAGATACTGTTGTTTGTGGAAAAAGTAGTGAAAATATACTTATTTCTGTTTTGGGGCTGAGGTGTTTCCTCAAACTTATTGAACTGCCCACAGCTTAGGAGAGTTTGTTGGAACTTCTGTATTCTTTTTAGTTACTGGTCAATGGAAAAGTTGTTTTCATCCGAAGTAAAATATTTGTTATTTAGCCATACTCTTCATTCTTTCTAAGGTCCTTCCATTTTTATCTTAATGACTTTTACACAAAATAACTAGGAAAACTTATGTTAATACATCTTTTTTTTTTTTGTTCATTTAATTAGAATATGTTAATGAGCCTGATTTTAGGTTGGAAAGTGCTGAATTCTAATTTTATTTTACCTCATGCTGAATTCTAAAGCCAGCATTCATTCTTGAGCACATAGTGCTTTTACAGCACTGAGACTCTGAATTTCAGAGGCTCCTGTTCACCCGCCTTGATGACAACATATGGTACCATAAACTATAAGCTAGTAGTTTATTGATTTCATGTTTTTCTTCAGGCAGATTCAATCCGTTGCTGCATATATGAAATCTAGTCCCTTTCAATATTCAATAAAAAACACTTCCACAGAGCATTTAATTTGTCTGATTTTATATAAAAACTGATGCTAATCAGGGGAAGTAGGAAAAAGAGCATTAGGAGACTCTTCCCTGTGTCTCTGGCAAATGAAAAGTTCAGGACTTATATTTGAATATGGCATAAAATAGCATTTTTGCAGTCTTTTGTAACTGTATTCTGTGCTCCTCATAAGAACTTGTTAAAAGGGATGCTCATAAGGTATAATTATTTTTTTCACACAGTAGGATAATAGTGCCAGTTATACTTTCCTTTAAAATTATGAAATTATAATTAATTATTATTAGATACTTTGTCAGAGTTTTGTTTTAGGAGATAAGTTCCTAACTAAACACTTCTACTGCTGTATTTAATTCCTGATATATTTCATTGTAGACAACTTAATTTTAGATAATTGATGAATTTTGTCTAACAGTAATTTTGTACCTGACACAAACAGATTCTAGTATGAATTTGCTTTGTTGTAGACTTTGTATCTGAAAATTTGCCTTTGAAATATACACATACCTATGTGTATGTGTGACTGCAGGTATAGGTATAAATATAGACATATATGAATTTTAAAAAATGTAGGAGTCCATGAATTTTGAGCAATATTACTGTAACTCTTCCAACACTTGTATATTCAGCAGTTACTTTTTATTTATTTCATGTTCACATATATCTTTTTAAACAATTTAAAGATCATAAGACAGCTTGATATTTTGAAAAACATCATAAAATATGTAATATTTTGCTTTCTAGGCACATATTGCTTCATTTTATATTCCTTTTTATTTGATTTTTATTTTTTATTAATTTCTTATTATTCAGCATATATTTTCATTTGTTTAACTAGAGCATGATTTCCTCTGTTTTTCCTGTTACTTAAGCTGAGGCATGACTAATGGAATCAGAATTGGGAGAGAAGAAGTGAGCTCTGTGCCATGTAAGACAGAGCAGCAGTTCCTTGGCAGGTCTGCACAGTTTGAGCTGTTCCTGTGCCACTGGACAGGTCCCATGGCACCAGACTTCCAAGTCAGCTCTACCCTGGCACTTGCTCTGCCATGCTCATGTCCAAACAGTTCTTTAGGACACCCTCTAAAATGCATAAGTTTTTTGTTTTTTTTTTTTTTTTTTTAAGACTTATTTTCCCAAGGGACTAGTAAATTTTTCAATTGATGCTCCAAAGTTTTACTTAAACTGCTTCCATAAGAACACAATTGTCTGGGAAGGTAGAAAGGGCTAGAACCCCATTTTCAGGAATATCCCTATGCCAGGCACCAGACAGTTATAAAGATAGGACTGTAAAGACATTGATAGAAAGGTTTTTTTCTGTGTTTTGAATTCCAACTCAGGGCTGTGAAAACAGGATCCTTCACTGATCACTCCTCTGGGGACATTTTGAGAGGACAGGAGGCATTAGGAAAATCTCTGTATTACATAACAAGATATTTAACTGGGACCACAAAAACCATTTCTTGTTAAGAAATCATATAATATATATATTTTATACAAATAACAGAAACTGACAGACTACATATAGAAAGAATGAAAACTTTTAGGGCAATTGTGAGCTTGGTTGGAGTGCATATGGGAGAAACACTTAAATCTGTAAGGAGTAACAGTGAATGAATTAATTTGTCACAGAATCCAGCAAAGTCATGAAGATTTACTGCAATAAACGAATTAAAAAATCAGAAGAACCTCCTTTGGTTGGCTGTTAATTGCTGTTTATTACATGATCCCTCCTGTAGAAAAGCAAGAGATCTCTGCATAAACACTGTGTTGGCTTATGGTCAGAAGCATGAGGATGGATGTGTGCATGGTATCTCCACACTGGGGAAGAATAAATATTACTTAAAAAATGTGTCCAAGATAAGGAAGGACATTTTCCCCAGGAAAATAGCTATTGTGGAGCTTTACATTAAACTTTTTCTAGAGCTGCATCACAGTGAAGTTAAATATACATATACCTAATTTATCATATGTGACAAAAAAAACTGAGCAATAATAGGGCTTTCTCTAAGTCACTTGGTCCTACTCTGCACAGTTTCCCAAGCACCATAATTAAATTACAGATACATCCTGAAAATTTTTAATGGATAAGGAACACATTATCTAAAATACTTTTGCAATTGCTATATTTTGAAAATATTTTCAGAATTATAAAATATCAGTGATCTGTGACCACCACAACTTGACCATATTCTAAGTGCTCATAGTGATTACAATGAAATATGTTCCTTTTTTGTAAAAGAATGTCTTTTTAACCCCATAAGTATTTCTATCATTTGAAAAGCCACCCTAAAACCGAAAAAAACCACAGTTTTTGAGTAAAATGTCTGCTGAAAGTAAACAAAATTAAATTTCATTTTGTCAACATCTTTGATATTTATACTGGATAAAGATCATACTCTGAATACCATCCTGAATTATCTCACTGGAAAATAATTAAATCTATTGATTCTCAGCTAAGGAAAATTAATGGATCCATCTTGAAATCAATGGTCATGTTCTAAAATACAACATTTATATTAACATTACAAGGGAGACAAATCTAACACACATGAATAATAAAAAGGAAATCACAGAATACAGTAAGGCAACTACTCAGAAAGGTTTTTGTTCTCCCTCTATTCTCCCTCATCTTTTAAACTCCTTGATGGGTGCCAGTAGCTGTTTTCCTTTGCATCTTTGGCCAGTCAATACACAGCTCCAATCATCTCTTCCCACAGAAGATAAATCATTAATTTTGATCTGATGTAATGGTAATAAAAGGGAAAAAAACCTCCAAAAATCCAAACATAACAAAATCCAGGGAGAAAAGGGCAGCTCTTTTCTCCCTGGATTTGGCAGGGAGTAACAGAGTAAGGCAGAGTAACAAAGAAAATTTACTTGAGTTAACCTTAAGGCTTGGTTGATACAGACCTTAATAAAGGTAAAAAATCAGGCCAGGCTGTGTCGATATTAAGCAATTTCTTTCCCAAAGAATATATAAAGAAAAGTACTCTGATAGTAGTAAGATATGACAAATTTGGAAGAAACTTAATCTCAGAGCATGAAAAATTACCTAAAATTCTCATATTAGGGCTTTAATGTTCTCTCTCTTGTCTCTGTTATCAATGAAGAATATATATATTATATTATATATCTTATATATCTTGTATAATATATATTTATATGTCAATAAAAATACACACATACACACACAAACACACACACACACACACACACACACATATATATATATATATATACATATATATATATATATGTTTACATAAACACCAATCTAATGTTCTTTTTACACTGCTCTAGAAAATGTATTTGATGAGTAAGGAGCTCACTTCTCTCTCAGGATAACCCTTGACTGACGTCTTTGCCTAAACAGTATCTTGCTCAGCGACCCTCAAAAGGCAAGGCAAGAAAGATGGGGGGAAAAGAAATTGCTGTTCCTCTTTAATGTCCTTTTTTCAGCAGCTCAGCTACTGAGTAATTTCCATTTACTGTTTCACTTAATGATTTCCTGAGTTCAAGGCCATTTCTACTGGGATTGGTAAAGACTTTCTCCCTCCAGCAGTACTATCAGCTCTTAGTCTAGAAAAGGCAGACACTGCAATTTCACCTATTCAAAAGTTAATTCAATGCCTAATTATTTAAAATTATATATAAAACAGGTCTCTTATCACAGTAAGTCAGGTCACAGCCATAGTATGCAAGTCTACCAGGGCTCATAGGAAGACAGGATACATTTTATCTTTGTTTTTATTAAAACATCTAGTGCTTTAAGAATTAAAGTGATGTAATGCTTTATGTTATGAATTACCAGAATAGAAGGAGATGGTTTCTACTCAACCTTATGCCAGTGCCTTACACTTAGCTCTCGTCCACTTTAGATTCCCAACTAATCTGTGTAAAACAGTGTAAATGTGCTCTAGCCACTATTACTGTGTAAAATAGCTTCTTACTGTCATATTTAAACAGGAGAAAATTATCAAGTGTATATAGGCAACAAGTGTTGGAGATGCATTTGGAGATATCTACACCTGAAGAATGCCCTTCCCAGCTCCTTTTCTACATGGGATTGTTTATTTTCAAAAGGAAAGTGCTGCAATAAGACCTGACCCTGATAAGGGTGTACACCTAAAGCCGGGTGTACACTATTCCTTCTGTCCAAAAATAACTCATACGTTGCTAAAAGAAACAAGGAAATTCTGAACGCAGTGAAACACAAAGGAATGCAGCAATCTAAACCAATGTTTTCTGACGTGCACTAGGAGTTACCTGTAAATGAGATTGGCTTCTGGGCTTAATACAGCTATTAGAACAATGTACTTTAATTTCTCGGTGAAACTTAATACTAGTATTGATTTCAAATGACAAACAACATCTCCAGCTAACTTTTTTTAACTTTACATTTTAATACTTCTGGTACTTTTGGCAATTCTAAAGATCTGAACTTTATAGGACATGACAAATTAGCTAACAATCTTTGAAGCTAGATTTACAAATGATTTAAACTTTAAAGCATATACATGAAAGTGGAAGAAATCTCTTTTACAGTAAAATTAAACTCAATGAAAAATACAACTGCTTAGGATGACTGCCTATATTTCTACTACAGTATAGTCTTATCTCCTGCAATCTCACCAAATCTTTGCCATCTCTGCCCTATTGGCATCACCACATTCCTTTCAGTTATTGCTAAATCCATCCTGTTTAAAGTGGATTCTGTAATGTATAGGCCATTCACTTTTCTATCTCTTTTTATTTGTTGTGCGCTGTATGTAACATATTTGTCATCATTGAGCAAATATCAATATTGCATTATTTACCGTAAATATTTGTTAGGCTTTAAAACATAATTTTTAAAGATCTGGAAACAAGTGCAGGAAAGGAAAATACTTCCTGATTCCTTTCTTGATTGGATCAGCAGGCATTTCCCAAATCTCCTGCACATTTTGTGCCAGTACCTTTTCCAAATCAGCAGACTCATCCTCATTTTCTTGACTAGACTTTTGCTCCTGGGCATAGCTGGGGGTAGTTTTTTGAGCTACAATTAAGTTGCTTTTGAATGTTGGGCTGCGGGTGGGGGGAGTGTGGGGGAGGAATTTGCCATTTTGTTTATTTATTTCTTAGCTGTTAATTATAATTTTTTGCGTTTCCCCTTGCACTGATTTCTCAGTAGTTCCCTTGCTATTCTCTCCCATTAGAGACAGGACAGGAGGGAATCTGTTTGAAATAAGTCTTACCTGACAAGATTTCCAGAGAGGGTCATAAGGTGAACACCAGTGATAGCAGAATATCAAAAATGAAGAACATTCCTATTACAAATACTCATGTTGTGTGCGTATGTTCACTTACATTGCAGTTGCAGGACTATATTTCTGTTGGGATGATGGAATTATAGGGAGTTGCCTCCTGTGACTAGAATGTTGCAAAGGAATGACACAGGCTCTTTCCGAAAGACAGGAAAGTGTGATGAGGAGACAAAGATCCTTTTATGTAACACAGCTTAAGGTCTTGGAAATCTACCTAGTGGTGGATGAGCAGTCAACGGATATTTTACATGTTAGGATTAGGATTACACTAGGATTATAGTGTGTGTCTACAATAGGCCACCCGACCATGAAGAACTAGTGGTTCAGACTCTATACAGACCTCAGGTTTGAAGGTTTTGGTCTTCATGGGTGTCTTTAACCACCTTGATAAATGTCAGAGGGACAACACATCAGCACATAAACAATCCAGGAGGATTTTGCACTACTTTGAAGATAACTTCCTCTGCCAAGTGATAGAGAGGTCAGCAAGGACAGATGCTATGCTGGACCACAGCACAGCACCTCATCAACAAGGAGTATGTAAACACCAGAGGCAGCCTTGCTGCAGTGATGTGAGCTGAATGAAGGAGGAGTTCCAGAATCTGGGGGAAGGTAGAAGTGCGATTAAAATAGTGGTGTACCCCAAGGGACAGTCCTGGATCCAGTCCTCTTTAACATTTTTATTAATGATTTGGACAATATTGGACAATATTGCAGAGTGTACTATCAGTAACTTTGCATCAGACATAAAACTGGAAAGAGTGGATGAATCACCCAAAGGTCATGCTGTCTTCCAGATGTACCTCAACAGGCTGGAGTGTCGCCCTGAAGAAGTGGACGGACAGGAACACCCTAAAGTTCAACAAGGGAAAATGTAGCGTCTTGCATCAGGGAAAAAACACTCCATGCAACAGCATATATTACGGCCACTCAGCTGGAGAGAAATTCAAGTGGATGAGTTTCAAATTCCAACAAAGGGTTGTGAAGACAATGTAGATCTTAAGAATCTCTGCTATGAGAGATCTAGGGCTGTTTCACCTGGAGAAGAGAAGACTCGGGGAGGGCTTTATTAATGTGTATAAATTCCGGGAGGAAGGGTACAAAGAAGATGGAGCCAGGATCTTTCTGATCTGAGTGTCCCCAGTCATGGGACAAGAGGCAATGGGCATGAACCAAAATGCATAGATTTCCCTCTGAAAATCAGGAAATATTTACTGACTGCAAGAGTCATCCGTAAGCTGCAGATGGTCTCAGACCACTTGCTCCAGGTTGTCCCGCTTTTGCAAGTGAGTTGGACTAGATGAGCTCTGGAGGTCCCTTCCAGTCTCAGATATTCTGTGATTCTGTGATATTCAACAGAACTTTTAGCCATGTTGATATGCTGGTGTATATTAAAAATTACTTGTTTATGTGACATGGGGTAGGATTTGTGTGTGAAAACTTTTGCTTTTAAAGTTCTTAACTCTTTAGGGTATGTAACAGTTTTTCATCTGGATTCTGACAGTGATGACAAAGGTAGGTTTAAATCATTAGTTGAAAAAGGGGCTGAACTAGACAGATATGAATTTAACCAAATTGGAAGATCTATGGTGTCTCTAAGCTACTTATACATGTATTTAAGCTATAAAGAAAAGATTGGTAAGAAACTGGAGAGTTTTCTAATTTTGTCGAAAAACTTTCTCTGAAATTCATATGAATACAGTGACTTTTATGGTATTAACTACATCAGCTTGATAAATCCTTTACATTTATCTGAGTTATAGAAGTAACTCCTTACCCATGTAATTTACCTGTTGGATTATCACTCTTTACAAACCTCATCAGGAAAAATATATTGAAGGATTATACAGTCCAAATGTGTGATGAACAGATGCTGTCCATCATTAAACAAAGCCAGCCAGAAAGTTAGGTCACAATAAAACTGCTGAATGCAGACCTAAAGATAAAAGGGGTAGCTATTTTTTTTGATCAGTGGCTTGCATGCCTGCAGCTTTGGTTTACACTGCATGTCATAACAATGCTAGCAATTGTTAATTTGGCTGGTTTTGACAGCTGTAGTACTTGCAGAGGAACAGAGAGACAGAAACAGGGCCAATATAGAAAAGTGCACTACAGTAAGGTTTGTAAAGAAGTTACAAAATACCACAGCTGTGGCTAACACATAGAGCTAGATGGAAAAAATGTAATGGGAGAAAAATTTGAAACTAACTCATGGCAGCTCAAAGCTAAAACCCCAGTAAAAATATTTCTTGGTTTTCCATTTGTTCAAGTTGTATTTAGGTTATATATTGGAAGGAATTTTTTTACTGTACGGGTGGTGAGAAACTGGCCCAGGTTGCCCAGAGGACCTGTGGATGCCCCAGCCCTGGAAGTGTTCAAGCCAGGCTGGATGGGATCTAGTGGGAGGTGTTGTTTCCCATGGCAGGAAGGGTTGGAGTTAGATGATATTTGAGGTCTATTACAATGCCTTAACATTTTATGATCCTATGATAAATACAGCTTCGTGGGTTTCCTTGCAATAAAAAAAAATTAGGAGGCGAATAGCTGGCAATTAAGCCATATATTTCCTGAATATTTTTTTGTGCTTTGTTGCCAAATCTTAGTGCAGGTGTGTTGAATGATGAAGAGATTTTTTTCATAGTTAACCCTGTCAAAAATAATTTTCTTATATTTTAGTTACTCCTCTGAGTGTTGTATAGTATTGGAGATCAATAACACCTAAACTTGTTCACTATCTGATAATTGAGTTTCTTCATGCATTGAAGAATTTTCTTTCAGGATATCCTCTTACTTTTAGTTTCTTTAAGAATAGTAATGTGACAAAAGCTCGAGACAACTGGATGAGCAATCTGGTCTAGTAAAATGTGTTTCTATCCATGGCATTGCAATTGGAATCATATGATGTTTAATGTCTCTTCCAACCCAAGCCCAGCTGAATTCCTTGATTCCCTGTTTAATAATATGCTGTCCAGAGAGCCTTAACAGGGTGCCCTGCTTCTGTCCTTACCTTTGCTTCAGATTGTTTTTGTGTTCCAGACTACTGTCTCTTTATTTATTTCTTGCTATCAGAAGTCTGACAGTAAAATATTGAAAGCATGATTTTAGCAAGTTTTTCTATGCAAGTATTTTTCTACTTCATACTTTTTCCAGGTCTGAATCTAAAGAACAGTAGTTCTTTCATGTCTTCTAATATTCAATGATAAGACTTTCTAACATATACTAAAGAGCTTAAGTGAAAACCCTTGCTGCTACCATTCAGAATATTCTGTTATGTTCTTGTTCTTAACTAGATTTTTAACAATAATTAATATAAATACCATAAAAAGCTTATCTTTCTAAACTTCCTTTGTCTATTGTAAGATCCATGACCCAGGTATAAATGCAGATTTTGTCTGCTGAATAGTTCATCAGACATGCTCCACATGATGTAATCTTTTTTTTTTTCTTTATTAATGAAAATTGTTATTACACCTTTATTACTCATGTTAGTGGTTGGCTATTGTTTATATGTTCATCCTCCACATCTCAGTACATTGTTAATTAACTTTTTTTCAGAAGATATTGTGACAAATCCACCTATCACAAACTTGGAGGGAGCCTTGAAATGTATATTTTGTCAGTGCCATGTTCTTAACTGTGCTGGGAAGATCTCATGGCCAAATACTACCCCAATTTGTGTGCAATCTTGATGTATTAGAGGTACTGTATACCAACTACGTTTACCTCTAAAACCAGTTGAAATCTTCTCTTGTTAAAACCATCTTGCATTTTACTTTCATTAATTACATATATTATTTTGTTAAATGAAAAGTATGTATCAATCAATTGATGATGACTGCACCACAAGAGATATCTTTGTATTAGTTTAGTATATCAATCTGATAAAATATTGTATACATAATTAATTTATTTATTCCTAAATTTAATATTCTTTACAAAGAGGTAGAAAGTGCTCCTTACGACTTGTATTATGCACTTATTTGCATGTAGAAATATTACGTTGTTTGCCAGTATCAGTATTGTTTATGAAGAATAGTGCCAAAGTGACCGTAGTTTCCATAGGGCTATTTTCTGTTCTTAGAATTCTTACATTGCTCATGTTATTATGACTCCTCAGTATCCTTAAATCAAGCTAAACATTGCATTTATGCAGTAACAATTTAATATTGACTGTACTACAGAAGAAGGGATCAGAGAAATGTGTTTTATCTAGAGACTGTGTGGCAATGGTGTTTCCATAATTAGGGCAGGGTTTCTGACAAAGCTCTGTTTGACTGTTGCATGCATTTCCTTTAATTGGTTGTAATTATGTCATTCCAAAACAATGGAGGCAACGGACAACTCTCACTTATTCTGCTCTAATCATGTGTTCATTTACTGGAAATTATAAGATATTGCTTCCAGCAAAGTATTGGCTTTTGTCCTGCAAGTGTTATTTTGAGCTGTAATATATGTCATCAGTTCATCTTTTTACTCTGTGACTATAACTAAGCCAAATAGGCTGACACCTCTACTTCACTGGCCACCAGTGTTTTAATGTGCATAGATGCTGAGAAGAATCTGTTTATATTTCACTTTGGAACAGATACAGCATTTTTTAAAAAGAATTATATTATACATCTTAAATGCTTATTTGTGGAGGCTGCTTTCAAAATTTGTGTCAAGTATTGGAAGACCGGAAAATCCCTTAGTATATAGCTGCCTTGACACCTCTGAAAAAGTGATTATAATAGGAATTTGAATAGGAATACAATTCTATAGTATTTCAAACTATTTGCTAAATAGCAATATTCAGGATTTTTCACTTTTAAGCAAATCATTTTTCCAACAGCTGGAAATGTTTCCTAGCATATGGTGTATTTATGCGTATTGAGTTGTCTAGCGTGCTAATTTGAATTTCTCTAAAGTCTTTAGAAAGATATAATAATGTACAAAAGAGGAGGCTGATTTAAAATTTTAGCCTACAGTCAGCTGAGAATTATACTGTAATAAAAAGAGAAGCTGTTATTAATAATTTTTGTTCATAGTATCTGGGTATTTCTAGTGTCACTGGGGTTTTCTTCCTGAATAATGGGAAGTGCTGAGTGGTTCTTTCCTTGTAGCTGAGAGTGTCACTTGTGGTTACATTCTCTTTTGTTGTGCTGTGTTCCCAAACTGTCAGACCTCAGTGATGAAGGGGTTGCATATCTTTATCAATAATGAGACACAGATGGGAATCGCAGTCCCTAGATAATGTTTCAAGAGAGAACACTGGAATTTCAGTTTTTGAGAAATCTGGAGGACTTCCTGTTTTTTTCCCCCAGCCGTCATATTACCAGTGCTCCACTTCGGTTCTCTGCACTGTCTATTCATTGCACATCTGTTGTGTTCTGTTCAGGTAGTCAAGGAACAGATTTACAAGGTGTCATGGGCTGGTGCTGGCGCAGTGCCAGTGCACCCATGAAAATATATTTTTCTCAAATGGCGACTGTGAGATGTGACCAGAAACAGAGCAGAGCAGAGAAACAAGCTTAGAAATAAAGAAAAAAAGTTTATTAACCCACACTATAATAAAAGGAACACACAACATTCAGAATGAAAACCTTCCAAAACATTCCTCCTCCTCCCACCCAGTTTCCACAAAAGCACAGTGAGACAAAACCCTGGATTCCCAATCAATTTACCACCTCTCGGAAAAATCAATTCTCAGTTCATCAAGGGAGAGAGGAGTCTCTCTTGTACCATAGGCTTCCACAGAAAACACAGTTGAAACCTCTTATGTTTCCATGTCACACATGGCACCACCCAGAGCAAATCTGCCATGGTGACATCCTCCTTCCATGTACAGTGCTCTCACCACCATCCATGGACCAAAACTGCTTATAGGGTTCCTTTTAAGGATGCTTTGCCAAGTACCAAAAAACAACAATTTCTTATTTTGGGACAACAGTCCCCCCATTTTCTCCTCCCCTGGGGCTGAGAATCTTGAGAACAGAGATCTTCTTCTTCCTTGAAGACAGAGGGCACCACCCCACCCTCCTCATCTTTCTCTGTTCACTTCACTCCTGCACGTGACATCACTGCAGCCAGTCACTCTCACTCCTGTCACTCTCTTGGCTCAAGCCATTGCATCCCCCTAAATGCAGTCTCTGTGTTACAGGAAAATTGATTCAGTCTATGGCTACACAAGAAAAAGTCCAGCCAAAAGCCACTCCATCCTCTCCTCCCACCTAGGATTCTTTCCCATCTTCTGACATCTCAGGCACCAGGCTTTCTTCTCTTTCAGATCAAGGAGGATTAGTGTTTCACAAGGTTTTCTTTGTCCAAGAACGGGTTAAAGTCTTGGGACCTCTGGCCTCAGGAGGACTAAAATCTCACAGCAGGCTGCCCAGGGCTCCCACGGCTGGGCACCTTCCCCTGCTGCCTTCTCTTTCTCCTCTGCTGGCACATGATATCAAATTTCCAGGTGGCACAGGCTCTCTCTCTCTCTCCCCTTCTGCAGGGGGAACAAAAGATGTCTCAGTGTTTCTCCACCCTTCTGTTCTTCAGGGGCTGGCCCAGTTCCATTCCCTTCACTCCCCTTCTCTGCCCGGGGCTCCTGGCCTACCTCAGCCTAGGCCGCATGGCTTCCCCTCCCACACCCAGCCTGTGGCTGGGCAGGGAAGGTCTGAACTCTTCACTGTCTGGAACAAAAGAGAGAGTTCCCCTGGGAATTCTTTGCTTTTAACCCCTGTGTTCTCAGAGGCGTATCCATATCGTCAGTGGTTACACTGGTGTCAGTATTCAAATCTGACCATTGATTGGTTTGATTACAGCTTCTCGAGAAATCTCACTTCCTTGTCAACCTATGACACCAGGACTGCTGGTCTTTTAACTCCATGAATACACTTCATTATGTCATTTGCAGTAGGGAGGATTTTGTTCATTGTTTGCCATTAGCAGAAAACTCTAGGGAGATCAGTTTGACATTAGAAAACATCAGGCAGAACACTTGTTTCCTGAGCATTATTAAATGCATGTAGCTAGCAAATACAGGCTCTAGTACCTCTCTGATTGTTTTTCACTTAGTCATAGAGGATCATAGACATCAGTGAATGGTTCTTTGCTTTACGTTTGAAGAATCCTTTCAGACTGCACCTTACAACATGTCAGCCCCTTTTCTGCAATGCTCAGTCAACAGTTCTCTTACCTTCCCCAGACATATTGAGCTGAGTTTAATAGTGACAGGGGTCACAAGCACAAGTTCTCTTAGCATTTTTCCTTTGCTTTCCAGGACTCAAAACTGCCAAAAGCATATTGTGTCTACTTCATTAACTGATATATATACTGAAAGGTTAAGAAGATGAGACATATCCTTACTGGAGGGTACAACTGAGTACAAGAGCTTAAGTTGTCTTGTCAACCCCAGTGACCCTTTTGCTGCTTTTCCACTTTTTGCTGCTTTATTTTTTCTGTTGTCTCAAAGTGATTCCATGGTATGTCCAAGAGAAAACCTTCACCACAGCATTTCAAGAGAAACATGATCTTGAAATATCATCAAAAATACTGTTAATCTAGAATATTGAATAATTTAATCCATTCTTTAAAAAGAAATTTTTCCATAATCATAATAAAAAGCTGTGGTAAAAGGCAGTAATTATGTTAATACTGGAGAGGTAGGAAGGGAGTAAAAATTCTTCAGTGACTTTTGAGATTTCTAATACAGCCAGAATAAGAAATTTATCAAGTCATTATCAACGTTTCTTTTCAGTTGAAGGTGGAAAATTAAAACTGCAATAGATTCACACAGGATCTACTTAAGCTGGTATCTTCCTATGTTGCAGGGAAATGCCCCACCCCTTAAGTCTCAATCCCATTCAGTTTATAGTTAGAAAATTATTCAAGTCAGGCTTCCCTATTTTAAGGTGCTTCACCAGGGAAGGCCATGGTGTGGTCCTGCAGCAGGCAAGCCATATATTTTTTTATCCATTTTTGTAAAATTGCTTTTTTGTAAGTATAGAAATTTATAATTTCTAATGTGAATGATGAAAGATAGAAAAACATGTCTGTAGGAAGGCACAGAAGCCACTTTCAAGAAGGGCTTGGTCCTTACTCGCTGTTCTTCATAAAAATTTCCGGTTTTCCTCTTTTTATATTTTGACTTTTTATTCCTTCTTTAATCTTCTCAAAGCAGAAATTTTATCTTTTATTTTTTTTTAATTAAAATATCATATTTTACTATAACAACAAAAACAATTATAGTGAAAATAGTGCAGTTATATTAACCTGCACTTTGCTACTGTATATTTGGTTTATATTTCTGCTAACCTATTGTAATGACTCACATCTGCCTACAAGCATAGCCTAGAAATTACCAATCTTTCGTTATCAGGCTTAAATATCAAAGCCAAGACAAAATATATAGTATATAAAACTGATCAGAGATTCAATATTTACCAGTAATTCTGGAGCAGCAGGTATTGCAACAAATATTATTATTATACCATGCTGGATAGTGGACACCTTTGTAAAGAAACTGTCAGTGTTACTCTTGTTTTGGAATGAGCTCTCAGCTTTTCAGACATTTAAGCAATCCTGGTTTAATCAAGCAGTTTGTGCTCACACCAAGCCGTTTTGTGAAGAGGTTTTCAGACTTTATAAAGTCAGCAGAAGGCATGAGGGAAGTTGAAAATAAGGAAAGATTTCCCATATACCATTTCAGTTCTCTTTGCTTTTCACAAGCACAGATAGATGCTGCAAGTCAGCAAAACAGAACAATTATTGTGTAGCATTTTTTCTGAGAAATCTGTGTGTGAACCGGCTTTTAAAAGAACCACGCAAGGCCATCCTTCCATTGCTAGACTTGATATTACAAGTATTATGCCTGAAGTTAAATGGAGACAAAAACTATTTTCACCTCCTGAGGAAGGTTTTGCAACCTTTATCTCTATGTCTGTGTAGTTGTCCTTACTCCAGATACTGAGGTCAAAGCTAATTCAGTTTATGAAGTCTTCATTGTAAAAAAGTGTTGATGTTCCAAAGTAGGAAGATTTTTAACCCTACACAGAGGCACAATTGTGTATACCTACGTATATTTACATATATAGAAAGTGAACAGATTCAGCAGTACATATTGTTGGTAATGCAGATACTAATTTTTAGATGTATTTATTATGTATATTTCAAAATCATACTTGTGAAATACTCTCAGTCTTGAAATATGTATCTGGATATAAATCATCAATGATAATACTCCACAAAACAGTGACAGCTATTTTCATGTCTTATCTTTTATTGCACTATAAAGGTTTTATTTCTATAGATACTTCCAAGTTTGTAGATTTATTTTAGGGTTATTATTTATTTTCAGAGTTATTAGATTTTTGTCTGATAACAGGAGCTACAACTTTACTAACCAACCCTCTTAAGGAAAAAAAAAACTGTCATATAATTAGACTATGTTTGATGTCCTTCTGCTTTTGTATGATATGAAAGATAAGTGACGATTTGAGTAGAGACCAAGTGTCTGTTGGACGCAGAAACTCCTTTAAGTCCGTTTGTGTTTATTCAAGAACCAATATAAATGACTAAAGAAAATTACATCTTTTAATTCCTGTGAGAAACATCATTCTTATAAAATATATGTGCCATGAATAACTTGCAAAGCAAAAGGAGCTTTAAAATGTAGGAAATTAGAGGTGAATATAAGAAAAGAGCTCAAATATAGAAAATTCCGTATTCTTTATAGTAGTAGCAATCTATATTGAATTTTGATTTTTTTTTTCTTGCAAAGGTACCAGGCAGGTTTGGTCACTGTTCAGTAATATGAAAGAAGTATAAAGATCTACATAAGCATGTTACTGTTCTTTTAATTTTTAAACAGCTATTCTTTCAAGGCACAGTGTTATACATTCTTATGCCTATTTCCTGTCATGATTTTTCCATCTTTGCATTATCTATGTGGAGTTAGTGGTGTCAAAAACTATCAGCTACTTTTTCATCACAGTATATTATTTTATGCCTGTACAGTATGCCAGGACTTTTATTACTTTGTTTTGTGATGTGTGAATGGATGAGAAGTATTATGAATACTATAAAACTTGGTGCATGGAAATGGGCTTGCTTTTGCTCTCAACAAAAAGAGACCATCGATAAAATTCTTTATTAAGGTTACTACAAAAACGAAATCAAAATATGTCTACCATGTTTGTGTTACGATTGTCAGAGTCCCCAAAAAATAACTGACGAGTAGCCTGCACAACTTCACCTCCCATTGATCTCTATTTAGACAGGAAGAAAACTTTTTTCCAGATTGAAATAATTACAATAAATAAGACAATTAATACTATACACTGTGACAAGAACCCGCACTATTGTCTTTTATATGACCAGCTGGAAACTGTATATTTCTTTAGTACATGCAGTTCGGATTTTAAGAGTCATGTATGGAAAGAGCACCCTAAGTTTTTCTTTTATTGATTAATCTTTATGTTATAATATAAATGGTTTTCTAGGCAAGAAACATTGATTAGAAAAATTAAAACTGCAGAGATTTTCTTGGATTTCTATTAGTGTGTTCAATAATATATTGTACTACAAAATTTCCTTTACTGAAACAGTTTATTAGTTAGATGAGAAAAGTCTTTATTTAGATTATAACTGACTGTTTGAGGAAAATGGGTTTTTTGAAAGCAGGTGAAGTCCTGTTGGCAGCTTATGGCTTGGATAGGGTCACTTTGCCCTGGGTTAGAATCCGTCTGGATGGCCAGGCACAGAGAGTCAAGGTGAATGGAGTTGCATCCAGCTGGAGGCTGGTCAGCAATGATGTTCCCCATGGCCCAGTACAGGGGCCAGGCCTCGTTAATATCTTTATCAGTGACCTGGATGAGGGGTTTGAGTGTCCCCTAAGTAAATTTTCAGATGACACAAGTGGGAGTGTTGATCTGCTGGAAGGTAGGAAGGATCTGCAGAGGGATCTGGACAGGCTGGATTGATAGGCCAAGGCCAGTTATGTGAGATTCAACAAGGTGAAGTGCTGGGTCAGAAGTCTGGGTCACAAGAACCCCAGGCAGTGCTAAAGTCTTGAGAAAGAGGGACTGTAAAGATATTAATGGGAAAGAACCTGGGGATGCTGGTCAATGGCAGGTGAACATGAACAGTCATATGCCCAGGTGGGCAAGAAGGCCAGTGGCATCCTGGCCTGTATCAACAATAGTGTGGCCAGCAGGAGCAGGCAGTGACTGTCCCTCTGCACTCGGCACAGGTGAGGCCACAGCTAGGGTGTTGTGTCCAGTTCCCTTCCAGTACCAGGGATGTGGGGCCCTGGAAAGGAGGACATTGAGGTGCTGGAGAGTGTCCAGTGAAGGGCAATGGAGCTAGGAAAGGGTTTGGAGTACAAGACCTATGAGGAGCAGCTGCAGGAGATGGGGTTATCCAGTCTGGAACAAAGGATGCTCAGGGGAGACCTTACCACTCTGTACAACTGCCTGAAAGTAGGCTGTAGCCAGGTGGGGGTTGGTCTCTTCTCCCAGGTAATCAGTAACAGGACAGGAGGACAGTCTTAGGCTGTGTGCCAGGAGAGGTTCAGTTTGAATATCAGAAGGGCTTTTTTCACTGGAAGGGTGGTTAAGCATTGGAATGGGCTGCCAAGGGAGGTGGTGCAGTCACCATATTGAACACCAGGTGTTCAAGAAATGACTGGATGAGGGGCTTAGTGACATGGATTTTTGGCATGATGATGTTTGGTTGTGGTTGGACTTGATGATCTTGAAGGTCTTTTCCAACCTTAATGATTTTATGATTCTATGAAATTAGAAGGAAAAGGAGTCCTATAAAATCAAACTCCTTAACTATTCAGTGAAAAAACACATTTTTAAAGTTTGGAGGTTATTCTGCTGAAAACCCAAAGGACCTGTATGCACAGAAAGTGGTTAGAAATATTCACAGTACAAGTACAAATAACACTAACAATGGCAATTATCTTAGCTTTGTGTAAATCTGTCACTGTCTAAATATTGAAGATCTTTGCCTGTGAAGCGCTGATCTCATGGATTTTGTCAAGGAAATAGATTATTTACTAATGTTCCTATCCTAATTAAAGCTTGTTATCATGACATTCCTGAGGTAGAAAATTATATGAAGAAATTTGCTCAAAATATTTCAATATGTTTGTGTAATTCATATAGTGTATATATATATAGAGAGAGAGAGAGTTATATATGAACACATGTATAAAAAATACATAATTTCTCAAGGAATTATAAAGAATATAAAATATTTATATATTACTTTTATATGACATTTTTATGTGACTTTCAAGAGAAAGTCACATAAATGAAATTGATTCCTACAGCTGAGCAGCCTCAAAATTAATATTATTTTTGAGAAGTTGGCTGACTCTTCTGACTCTTGCTTTTCTCTGTCTCTCTGCATGTCTCTGTCTCTCTTGTCTTTGCTGAGGAGGAGTCACGCAATTAGGCCTGTAAAATTATTTCTGCTCTTGATGGGGATGGGAGAAGATGTAATGAATCAGAAATGTGCTTCCATTGTACTCCATTGCACATGTAAACAAATGAAGTGCATGCACTGATAATAATATCATGATAATATGACATGATTTCCTCAAGTGTAACCTGCACTAAGCCCCACAAAAAACTTGTTTCCATCCACTAAATGTTACAATGAAATGTATTGAGGGAAACTGCTATGTTTACTTATATCATGAAGAGTGGTAGCGTTATTTGAACACATAATTTAAACAATAGAGAATTTCCCTGAGGTCTGTCTTGAACTGCATCTCTTAAGTTCAGAGGAGTAGGTTTCATTGAATAGTGGGAAGAGGAGCCACGTGAGTGTTAGGGGAAGATTTCCACAGAGAATTTCTTGGTTTAGTGTAGCTTAAGTTGTTTTTTTTTTTTTTTTTAATAACAAAAATTTACTGTTAATCATTGCTTGGGAAATGCCAGAGCTTAGCATATCCTTTCTGTCTTTTTCCAACTCTAATGTGTTTCCTCCAAAAAGACCTTTTGTAGGGTCTGTGCAGATCCACCACTACATTGCTCTGCCATTTGGAGACTGCAGTTGGCAGGAGAGAGACAGGTTTTTCCTTCTACTGGAAAACTCTAGTTTATGTGGGATAACTCATCTTAAAGGATAAAGACTAGTCAGAGAAGAGAAACAACAGTTTTCTTTGAGACTGAGATATTCTAGATGTGACAAAAGAAAAAAATCATCCATCTGTAAACAACCACCTGCAAAATCAGTTTATATAATTTAGCTTCTGAATATACCAAATTCATGGGAAACTATAATTTATTGAGGTTTTGTACTCCATTGCAACTCAGTACATTAAAATTGCATTTTCTTGAAAGGAATGGAAAAGGAACATTTTGTCTTCCTGCCTCAAAAAAAATGTATTGTCAGAGCTTTTTGAGTCTTGCCAGCTACATTTCCTTCCTGCAACTTTTGTGTTCCATCTCATTTTGAGTGCATTATTTATCTATCTTGCTTGTTATCTAGTTTATTTGTGTTATATTTTCAACAGCTAGAAGGCCAAATTGAAAAGGTAAAACTACTGGTTTAAGACACAGAAGGAAAGCAATCACAGTTGCACATGATGGCTGCAATAAATAGAAAGATTCATTCAACTAAATCCTGTCTTTATAGCTTACTGGGAACACTGTTATAATGATATGTGATAAAGGCACAATTTTGTTAGCAGTATTTTTATTTGATTGCTGTGTATATTCTCTAAGAATCTTAAGATTCTGTGAAAAACCCTTTTTATCTGTTTGAGCAAATTCCGTTTGGGTTTTTTGCTGAGTCTAGAAATGGTGAGACAATATGTGTGTATGTGAAATTTATTTTGTTTCTGTTTGCTTCTGAGAATTTTTTTTGCAAATCCTCATTCAGATAAAACAACTTAGTCTGAAAAATATGGTCTGGTAGGGAAATAGAAATTAATGACAAATTATTTATTGCACTGCTGTAAGGAAGTTTAATTTGAATTTGAATTATTTAATTGAAAATCTATATTTTAAGTGGATATGTGAGAATATTCCTCTGGAGTTTTCAAGAAGGTTACATATATGTTTATATATATATTATATATATATATATATATATATATATATATATATATATGACTTCATTATTAAATAAGAAAAATCAAGGGGGCTAAACTCTTGAAATATAGATTAAATACATGAGGAAAAGCATGGGGTAGACCACGTAATTAATTAGTAGCACACTATAAAGTAATAAAGTATTGTGCCTCAGTTAGAGTACCATTATATTTTTACAGAAAGAATTTCTGCAGTCTTTAGAAGCTAAAATTTCTTTTTTTTTTTCTCTGGCTTATGAAAAGGCATTCTTCCTGACATTTTCAATGTATTTGGGCTATGAAGAATCGTTGTGGGAAGACTCACACTCAGAGTGGGATTTGCTGACTTTGTCCTATAATGTTGGATGTCTTCCTCCTGAATATTTGAATATTTTTGCCCTCACAAGGAGTAGTTAGCAGTCATGCAAATGCACCAAGAAATGATCATTGTTTCTGTCAAGCACAAGTGCTGAGACTTTGCCTTTCTTTCACAAGTTCTTTGCATAAGACACAGAGGTTTAAAACCACTTGCCACATATAAACTCAGGTATATTTTGAAAACCCAGAAAAATTATGTGATGATAAAGTTTGGGTCTGTGGAAAGCATGTCTTTGTCAAAGTTTTGTTTTTTCCATGTCTGGGAGTCTGAAAACATTATGGATATCTGTGCAGGAATTCCATTCCAATCTTTCAAGAACCTTTTTTTCTTCCATAGAAAAGTTCCCAAGGTCATATTGCTAACAATGACATGGTGATCTTTAAAGACATTTCAGTACAGTAAAACTTTCTGGAAAGCCTTTGAACGTGAAATGCACTCTAAGAACAAGGGCTTCTCAGTAATACAAAGACTTCTGAGTAGTAGGTGGAAAATTGCATTAAAAAAAAAAAAAAAGAAAAAAAGTTGTACAATATAAAAATAATAGCGACAAACTTGTTCAAAGATGGCAGTTTGGAGCAAGGTTTTCCCTGAAATGAAAATCAATTGACCTGTTTCCAATGTTACAAAAATTATTAGTTCAAAGCTCTGACTCAAAAATGTGCCCCACCTTGTCCTCCTGCGTCCAGTGTGTCTAAAATTGAAGCCTGATTTTCTGTGTAAAATAAGAGGAGAGTAAATCTTCCTACAGTAATAGACAAGGAACAGAATGTCAAGCCGTGATTTTCCTGATGCATTTCCTGCAGTGTCATTCTTAAGAAACATATCTGTTTCATCTTGAAAGCCAGAATCTCTTCTCTTTAAATCCTCTTGGTTAGTAGATGGAACAGAACAGGCCAGCTTTAATTTTAATCCTACAGATGATATGCCACTTCTGGTTTGCTTTTGTTTTTCTTCCCCTATCTGTCTTCCTCTGTAGCATAAAAGCTGCCTGTGAATAGGGGTAGAACTCCTCTTTATTGTAAGGTAGATTATAACCCACAATGTGCAAAAATGTTTCTAAGTTTAAGAAAAGATGGCCTAAATATTTAAGACTTGCAGAGGATAAAGGATTCATTCTGTTACAATGAACACCATTTCATATTCTTCTGCTTTTAAGTGTGAAAAGTTGTATCTCAGAAACAGAATCAATTAACTTTTTTTTTTTTTAATCTTCATTTTTCCTTTTTTTTTTTTAAGCTAAATGAAAAACTGCGCTTCACAGTGATAACAGGAAATTCACATTCCTGCCCAGTTCACAATGCTTTTTACAGTCATTGCAGGTGAAATTTGCTATTGTGCAGAGAACTGGCACAAGATCCAAGGATTCCTTAAATGTTGCCTGAAAGCATTGTGTTCTGGCCTGGTTATTGCCTCCTACAGTCTGCTGTGTCTTTAATGCGTCACAGAAAATGTGAGTGGCCTTACTGCTGTTCTTGTCTTAGGGTTAATGTCAGGTCACGACTGGAGGTAAAGGAGTCCAAGCAGCTGCTGTTGCAGAGTGATGCTTCAATCAAAATCAGTGCTCAGCTGCTTGAGGCGCCATGAAGATTTTGGCAGCTGTGGCAAAGAGTCCTTAAAAGCTACTGTAGTGAAATATTGCAGAAACATGTTGCTTTCTGGTATGCTGGATAAAAGACAAAGGAGATCGGCAGGTGGGAAGGCTTTCCCAAAAAGTATTGGGATTGGAGATCTGCAAGAGATTGTATGAGACACATAGGCTAGACAGAACAAGTGGTGACACTGGAACACATCACATGTTATAGGCGTTCAACAATACCACCTTTGAAAGCAGTGAAACCATCTGCTCAATTCATTGAAGTGTCAGAAACAGTCTATACTCATCTATGCTTTCTGGTTTATAGTGAAAACACATATTGCTTTTGAATATCCCAAGGCATTATGATACCAAATAAAAAAATTATTGAACACAGTTGTTTTACCACAATCCTCAGTGCTCACTTCAGTCTCAGATATTAAAAAAATTGGCAATAATTTTGAAAGATCTCAATTATGCAGCAAAAGGAAAAGTGGTCATAAACTTCTTTTATACAAACAGAATGATGACTTTATAAGAATTTTTTTAATAATAATGAAACCTCTTATGTGGACACCAATAGGTCATGCAAAACTAGGGCTTGTCCTTCATGAAGTTCAGTGGGCAGACAGACATAACATCAGTCTTGCAGAAGGCCAATGGTATGCATATAATGGCTTTTTCTTTGAAGGTGTTACATATATCACAAGAAGGTAGCAGTTGTGATTATAAAGAGTTTCAGCTCCTAACAGTAAAGAAACAAAATTGCTGGAGAAAGTAGGACTCAAAATGTAAGCCCATTCTGACTTTCTCCTCTCCATCTCAGAACATCCTTTTTTTTTTCTCAGCCACTTGGTTCATCTATTGCCTATCTGCTCTTCCTGAGCTTCACTAATATCAGTGTGTTCTGCAATGACCTGATGCTTTAGGGTTCTTCTGGGTATTCAGGAGACTTTTCTGTAAGGCCATGTATGAAGTCAATACATGGTCTGCCAAGGTCTCCCATGTAAAATGTCCTATTGTATTTGAACAATGAATTTATCATATCTGCTATTCTGGATGTAAATAATCATCCAGATTAGATAACATAGTCTCTATTTACCTCACTTTTTAAGGAAGTTACTGAAGAGTTGGAACAGAGAATACCCTACATGGACTAAGCCTACAGCTCCATCTGAAATACACTCTGCCTTACTGTGCTGGGTGCCTGATGCTGGAACTATTAATCATTTCTTCTACCTTCCTTCTCCTGGATATGTTCTACAACCATGTCATGCTTACAAAAAATATGTAGAATAGATATGGGTTCTTTCAAAGGCAGATAATTTTGGCTGTTAGCAATGGAATGCTGGGTTTAATTCTAATTGGATTGTAGGCTTTATACTTTTCTCCCTCATCCATGATGATCTTATTCATTTCCACTGTGGGAAATCCTACCTTAAACTTAGCTACCAGGAAAAAGACGTTTTAACCTTTAGTTGGTCAAGTACTTAACTGTTATTCCTGCTTTTTTTTTTTTTTTTTTTTTTCCCTGAATCTTTCTTGACCTTGTCATCCCTAAATATTTTACTCCAGTGGTGGTCCCAAGCAGATACATGCGGAATTTCCTTTTCCCAGCCAGAGCAACACAGCTTGACTTAACGTATAAAAACTGTTGCACAGCAGTGCTCTAATCCAATGGTTTATTCAGCTGCATATCCACTCTGTCACCTGCAGATTTGTTTCTTTTGCTGCCAGAATTATGCTGATATCTGCTTCAGTTTGTTGAGACAAAAGAAAAGCACACCATCAAAACCAGGTATAGTGGTCACATGGATGTTTATACATTGGTTATTATTGTATTTTAAAATTTGCCATTTCTCCATAAATATATTTTGCTTGCAAATAATTTATTTCTTGGGTTTAGTTTTATGATTTCCTCATATTGCTCCTTAACTGTAACAACTTCTCTTTTGATTGGAACCCAATGTTATTAATGAATTTATCTTTGCAAGGATTATTAAGAAAATTATGAACTGGAAGCTCATTTATTTAATTTCTTCCTCCTTCCACCTCTTCCAGTATTTATTTTTCCTGTCTAACTTTCTTTACTGGCAGCTAAATAAATGTAGTATGATAAACCAGCCCTCTGATCTACATAAACCACTCTACCCCCTTTGTTTCCTCATTTTGTGGTGTCCCACTTTTGCAGAAAAATTGCTAGAGCACAAGACCAAAACTGCCAAGCTGATTGTTATCTTTTTTGTCTGGTTGTTCTGGGTGGCACTGAACATCTTTGTGCATCATTCATGGTCACTGGAGAGCACTGAAGCAGAGCTTTTGACTTTTCTGGCAGATTATTAAGCTTCCTTCTAACAATTAAAAAAAATAGAAGCAAAGATTTTTCATGAAAAAACAGTTTTATCAAGCACTTGTTTCTAAGGTGTGAAACTGTAACAACTGCCTGAGATTTGTAAGTCTAACACCTTGAAGTACAATCTGATTTGGAAATGGAAATTATTACATAAATATTTCTGTCTTTGTTCAGTCCTGTCCTGTCCTGACTTGTGTCTCTTTGCATTAAGGGTTTTTGACAAGAAAAAATAGGGTCTAATGGAAATTAGAACTGACTACTGCCTTTCATTCTATTTAGTTGCTATAAATGTGCCTTCTGCTGTTCCTTTTGAAATTGTTCTGCCTGTATAACAGAAATTATTTAGTTTGTAGACAAAAGAACTATATAATTATGATTAAATAATAATTAGTATTAGAAATTAATGATCATATGCAGATCTCTAATACAGTTAGCAGTAGCTTGCATTAAAAGCTACATAATAGATCTAAGAAACACGTTTCATTCTGCTTGCAAAGCTGTATCAAATAAGACCTAATCCAAATAATGAGTTGTATCAAAATGGAAAAAATACATGAGGTAAAGCTGCCAAATTATTTATCTTTCATTAAAGGAGAAAATCACACATAATTATCTATGCTATATGAGCACATTTGCTGCAAGTTGGCATGGAATTGAACAACAATAACCATAAAAAATACAACCACAACAAAGCTGAATCTAAATAGCTATTTTGAAGTAAATGCTAGAAGAGAGAAAACTGAACAAGGAGAAAATTCACTAAATAGTACTTTATTCTTCATAGTCAGAAAGGACTGCTCATCATTTAAAAGTACAGAAGCAAAATTATATGCTTGGAACTTATTCAGTGAGTGGTTATCATGGATATTTTTGTAGCTTTCCCATAAACAAATAACAATAGAGCCCCTTTTCAAATTAAAGGATGTTGATGCTTCGAAATTAAGTAGGATTGTGATGCTTTGTGGTTTTATTCAGACATTTTGGAAAGATTAAATAGTAAGTAGAGAAGGAAAATATGAGCTCTGAATTTGCATTTCAAAACATTCTTTGGTTTTTGTTCCTAGTTAAAATCTGTTCAGTAGCTGACACATCTGAGCAGCATGGGTGATGTAGTATCATTTCTGAGCTTACAAAACTGTAATCAGGAATACAGCCACATTCAGAACTGTCCATTACCTGTGATTAGTATATGAGAATTTCATTTTCTACACCATTTCCAGTTCATTGTCAGCTATAAATATATAAAAGGCATAATGTGTTTTGAACAGTTTCAGTAAAAGACAAATTACAGGGCTTTATATCCTTCTAGTGGGAGAACATGCTGTAGCACATAATAATAGGATTAACCCCTCAGTTTGAAAACTTTACAGACCAGGATGTTTGTTCCATTAGCTTAATATTTTAATATGTCTCTGCGTTTCAAGGTGAGATTGCAGAAATTGTTTAATTCCATTGACATACCAAGCAATAACATGAAAAAACATTCATTATTATTATCCTGATAGAAATTTTAGTAAGCTCTTCAAGAGTTCTGAAACAAAAGACAAGAAATTTAGAAAAAAATTAGCAAAGTATTTAATTTAGATGAAAACCAAAGAAACTTTAAAATCTTCGCAGTTTAAAAGAGCTTTAAAGTGTGATAGCAGAATAAAACTCTATAAAATTTAGTGGTGCCGCTTCCTTACAATGGCTTAGCATTTCTTAATATAATTATCTGGGAATGGAATTTTCTTCAGTTGATATTCTGGTCTTATTTTCTTTGTTGGACAGATCCTCACTGAAATAATGTATTTTACTTATCACTTCTTCGATGGTGACTGAACACCTGAGATGAGCCTGAAAGAAAATTCTGTATTTTTATTTGCTTATATTTCTTGTTGTTCCATTGTTATTTACTGAATGTTCTTAATTTTATATTAGGGTTGATTGTGCCCTGGATGCATAAAAATCAGTTTGTTGGAACCAAATCCTTTCTTCAAGCAAAACCTGGCAGAAATATTTTAAATATCTTGTATTGACATTTTGAAAATTCTGCTTATGCCATAAATTTTAATTATAGATCAAAACCTGCTTCATATTTTTGGAATTGCTTTGTAATATGAAAAAAAGCCTTTCGCTGTTCTTCACATGGCACTCTACTCACAGTTCACCAGTGCTGAAAAACTGTACATTTCTGTGGTCAACCTACCTTAAATATATATATATATGTTTTCTTTACCAGTAAGTTTTTAGATGTGATCTCTCTAATGCTCTAGGTACTCAATTTATATATAGTAGCTCAGAATGAAATGAACTGGAAATAATGACAATATTTAAAATTATCAAATATACAAGTAATATGAATTCGGAAGTTTTCAGGAGCGTGAGCCATTCCTAACAATTTGTACACAGCTGAAAGTATTCATGTCAGCTCTCCTGCAGCCAGTAGGGATTCAAAAAGATGGTTTGCAGGGAAGAGATAACCCCTGGGAAAGACAAAAAAGGTGATTTTACATTGCTATGACTTGGATGACTATATGATTCGCCATCATATTCCCTTGACAACTGCAGCACATACAATGAGGGTCATGAATAGCTTGTGTTACTGCAGCTGTGCTGTAAGAAGGCTTTCCAGAGGAGTGGTGTAGGCTTGTTTCTGCTTGCTTATTTGTCACAGTTTGTGTTTTGGATTCTCCTAAATCTTGTTCTTTGGATCTGGGTTACTCTGAGTGCAATCCTGCAGACAAAGCCCACATGTATCTGACTTTGCTGTACATGAAGATGAAATTTGTGACTCCATGTGTTAATTTTCAGTCTAGCTTCAGTGATTTCTCAGAAGAGAGCTGATGAGGATGCAATTAATAGTGAATCCTAGAAACAGCTGTCCTGTTTCTACAATCCTTTGAGCTTCTACTTGTATGAGGGAATACTTGAAATTGCATCATTCTTGTAGCTGAAGAATAATGTCTTTATTTTTATTTCCTTTAATATATTACCAAATTTATACATTATTACCTACTTATATGAATACATAAAATGACACAAATCTTTATCAAAAAACCAAAATAAAATCTATTAGTCTTGGCTTCTTCCTTTCTCTGATAGGAAGGTAATTTCAAAGGTGATTTCTAGCTGGCAGTCTATGGAAAGAGAGGCAGAAAATCTTAAATAATTTTCTCCATCTGTTTTTCACAGTCTATATTTTGGGCAGGCCTTGCTTATTCAGTGATATTTGGATATAACTTCTACAATTTCTGCTGCTTTTTTCAACACACCTGTCCTAAGTTACTGCATGAATGGTCTTGTGTCTTGATCACAAGATAAACTTTATTCTCTTAGTTTTGTTCCTCTGTAAGGGAAGACAATCTATACACTGTATATGAAGTGCTTTGTACAGCAGGTTCCTTGGAGAATACAGACAAACAGACTGTAAAATCTTTTATAGCTGCTGATGGTATATCTACGTGTGAAATAAGGTTAAGGTAAGGAGGAAAGGCTAAGAAGGCAAGAGATGAACAAATGTGTCTCTTGCTTTGGGTAAATCTTAGCACACCTGTCAGTCTGCAGAACGCAGCAAAGTGAGCTTGCTTTTAAAGTGCTGGCTATTGTGGCTTAGTTCTAGTTCCCTTATTCAAATGTGAGGATTTTTTTTTTGCTTCTGAGGATGCAGTGGAGGATCTCTAACACAAAAAGAGAGGAATAGGTTCTTTCATGTAACTGCTTTACTTCAAACCCACTAGCAAAGCTGTCTTTCAGTCAGTGCTCTCAGTGAACAAATTGTCTTGGGCTTGTACAAATACACACAGAGTTCAGAGCAATTCTGGTGTTAATATGAACCATTTGGAGAAGTTCTTATCAAAACAAAGCTGAAAATTATCTCCCCAGGAAAAGCTGACGAAGGTAGAATGCTATCTCTTTGTAATTGCTTGTATTCTAGACAGGGGTAGGGAGGTAGGATGGGTTGCTGGGTTGGACAGTCAGACCTTAGTCTGAAGATCTGTTTTTCAGCTCAAAATTTTATGATTTTAATACACCACAGCCAGGTTTAACATGGTTTGTAATATTTGATTTATTCAAAGAAATATATTTTAACATCTTAAGCTAAAGAGTATTAGAAAATTAATGCTTATCATGGTTTTAAAGTTCTTTCTGGGAATTGGTAATAGAATGATGTTTTATTCCCCAAATTTAAAACAAAATGTGGAGACCTTTTCTAATTCAGCATATAAAATGGTCTAAGTAGGACCAATCTGTTGCATCCCAGGTTTGGGTTCAAATTACTGGTTTTTTCTTTGTTAGTTTTCCAGTTCTCTGTACCCTCGTGCATCCCCCGAGTTTTCCCCTACTCCTGTGGTTTCCGTGCCCGTCTCCCCGTTCTCACGGTCCCACTCACCCCAAAGTCTCGTGTCCGCCCCTGCCGTGTTCCCATTGGTCGCTGTAGTACACGTCATCACCGCGATGTCTCTACCCATTGGGCGGGAGGACTCCCCGTCCACCCTGTCCCTTCCCTATTTGATCCCACTCCTCGGCATGCTCGAGGCCATTTGCGTCCGTGCGAAGCTGGGAGCGGCTGCAGCCTTTCCATCGCAGCTCTCGCAGCCAATAAAGCATCCAGCCGCCACGCGGACGGATTTGGACGAATTCCCTGCCTCTCTGTTTCTTCCCTCGCGCCGATGGCAAAGCGCGGCCAACAGCCCACCCCAGAGCGCGACAGCAAAAGCACCCGGAAACTGCGGCGAGCCCCGGTCCCGACGAAAAGCTGAGAAGCCCAAGCCGGGCATTCGGGAGCTGATCGGGGCAGACAAAGTAAAGAGCAGCCGCGAGTCCAATCAATCCAAATAAGGCTCTTTGCATTCTTTTGAGTAAAGATGTACTGATGTGTGGAACTGCGAATTACTACCTGATGTAATTCCAAGAGACTGGCTTGAATTTGGTGTGTCCCGTCATGCATTGTGTACTAGGGGGACAAACTGATTCTTTAGGTTTTAGTTAATTAAGTAGTCAAATTATTTTTAAGTAGCCACTGAAATTAATTGAACAATGAAACCCATTCCAACCCTCTTCCATCTGCCAAAACACTCCAACAACACATTCTGGAAGGAGTCAATCCAACTCTTCTCTTTACTCTCATTACCTTTGGGGAAAAAGGTTGTGAAGCAGGACTACTCGCTTTCTCTCACCTGTCCTGGATTCTAAGCACTGGGATAGGCTGCTGTTGATTTAAGATGCCATATTATTAATTTTTGAGTATGAAAGTGCAATAAATACAAAAGATTATTGTTGCACCAGTAATGACGATTAATAATTGTAAAATATATATTTAGAAAAAGAACAGATAATTCACAAATATATTAAAGTAAAAAATAACTTCACTGACTAGTTCAAGAAGCAGTGATAGGACCTTTGTATTATTGCTAGAAAGGATCCTCTAATAATACTGCAAACATTAAGACTTTTTAAATATAATTTTTGCAAGAAGCAAGAGACACTTGTGTTCTTCCAGACTACCTTTTTGTTGGAGTTGCTGGAGAGTAAGCTAACCACTTGGAAGTGATGGCTTCTGAGAGAGTATTTAGAAACTTGAGAACGTGTATAGCAGACACAAATAACTGATAGAAGGTCAAATCATCTGCATCAAGGTAATGCTCCTATAAACTAGGATATAGGTAGATTAAGAAGCACAAAATGTGTTAAATACACAACAGAATAAAACCTAATAATTTAGCCTTGCTGATATTACCTCTCAGTCTGTAACATGCAGTCCAGACAGTAGGACCAACTTGTGTGCCAGAAATTTTTGCAAAGACCCTCTTGGTATTTTTGGTCCTGGAAAGGATAAATTAACCATCTATTAAGGTTTTGTTTCAACTGAATTACCACACTAATGTAATGTTGTTCAAATGGGAGCAGGTTCTGACAACAGAGTTGTCTAGGGCAAGAATATAAATTCAACTTTGTATACATCACTAATGAAAAGTAGACTACAAGAGATGTAATCTTGTAAATAATTGCAAGGTGTGGCTAAGGCAGAGAAATTCCTAAAAGCCATACTTTGGTCCTGACTTTGTGGGTTTGCTGTGTGTCTCTGTGTCACAGTTTACTGTAAGGGAAAAAAATCTCTGCACAGATGAAAAAAGCAACACCTGTTCTTCAATTAATAAAAAACTAAAAAATTGCATTTTCAATCAATTAAAAAGAATGTAATTTTTGGAAATATTTGAATTAAGGAAAACAATTCCAGACTCAAATTTAACTTTCTGTAATGAAGAACATACAGTTTAGGCTGTTTAATAAATTTCCCTTAAAATACAAATTTTGGTGACAACAATGTAATATCCAGGCTGTCAATGTTTTCCTTATGTTTGCAGTATCTATATCTCTGTCCCTTGAACATGTAAGTCCAGCCATGACTTTATTACATAATTATTATGTGAGGCACTGTGAAAAGTAAAATTGAACTTCCAAACAACCCTAAAAGTAAAATTGAACTTCCAAATAACAAATGTAAGATCTTCATCTGCTCTCTTCCTCATTTCTGGGAAAAAAGACTATGGAAGGAAGCACTTGAAAATTTTAAAGCTTAGTATTGGTTTGGATAGTATTAAAGTATTGAAAGGGTTAACCATGTAACTAGACACGTGCATGAATATTCATGTTGATGGTAAACACTTTCTTTTGTTCAGGGCTGCAGCGACTGAAGAGGTACATAGCCCCTGGAGACTGAGCTGAGATGCTGAAGTGTCCTCCATGTTAAAAATGGGAGGACTCTGTAGTCCCTAAAGAAAGTGCTTCCTGAAAGAAAGCACTGGAAACACTAGAAAGTATATGAATCAACACTCTGGGTCCCCAGATGATCTGGATATGGTAAAGAAAGTCTCTCCATGGAATGCCCTAAGAACCATGATGGATTCACTTTGCAGGGCACTCATCTACCATTTTTTGAGTTCATATATTTATGTGTTACAGTCAGCTTTCTTCAGGTAGTACTGAAGCATCAGCTTTGATGAGAACAAATGTCCTCGTCTATGTTTCATAACAACATAAATGAGAAGTTTACCAAAAGACGTAAAGCTCAGAAGACGCTTTACCATAAGTCTGATATCACAAGGCCATCTAGGCTCAGTAAAAAATAAATATGAAAATTATGATACAGCCTCTAAGGCTATATACCCAAACTATTGCAAAATTCTCTCTCAAGAGAGGAATTTTTGAAATTTCTCAATAATATTTGCACTTTGCTGTCACAAGAGCCTCAGACTATCAAGGTGTCCTGTGGACACTAACATATTCTGTCGCCCTTAGCTTTGTAGGGGTGTATTTTGGGTTTGTTGTGATGCTGTTCATTTTCATTAAAGTGAGCTGGAAATTAGTAATCACAAGCTTAACTAATGATAACTATAAATCCTCATGATACTAATTTTTCCACTTCATACATTTTAACTTTTTCAGATGGCAGCATTTCAAAAAGATCATGTTAAACCTGTTTAAGAATGAAAAATTTTTAAGTCTAGTGTTCTCGCTCACTACTCTTGCATTTGCAAGAATTTTACCCATTTATGGGCTTTGCTTTCTTAAATGAAAAAGCACAACCTTTTCAAAACCTCTTCCAATCATCTCCCTTCAAAATAAAGGAATCACCAAACACATCTGGTCTGACATACCAGATTTCAATTTAATGTCATTCAAATGGAGATAAGTGCTGCAAACAGAAGTGTTTAGAGCAAAAATACAAATTCAGCTTTCCTATATATACATCTGCTTCTGTATATAAAACCTGGAACAAATAATTAATTATATCCCTTGACTATTCAGAAGTGCCACCTTTATTTCAAATAGATTTAACTTTACTGAGAATAAACACTTTTGAAGTTAGAGATTAATTTAGAACTTGCCCTCCCCATCCTATTTATACATCAATTTAAACTGACATTGCAGCTGAAGCACCCTTAATCAAGCAGAGGTTGACTATGGCATTCTTTCTGGCATTTCAGGCTGATGCTTCAGCATTTGATGGGGTACTAAAGATATTAACAGAGAAAAACCGCATCACATGTGGCATGGAATTTTATAGTAAAAATGTGTAACTCCTCTTGGTTTGACAATTTGAAAGGTATTTAAATATGTTCAGGAACACCAAAAACTTTCACAACTTAAATGCTTTCCTTCGAAGTTTGTGGATTATACGTCATAGATCAGTGACCTTGTTGGAGTGCCTTTTTAGGTTTCTGTAGAAAAGTACTAAATGCAGGCTTTATACTATCTCTAGCTTCTTTCCATTCAGTCAATGAAAAATGTATATGAAGTTCTATTTGGTCTGACTGACATAACTTTCTTCACTAATAATTAGTGGTAAATAATTAGGTTAGTTGGAAACGAATAGGGTTGGAAATTTGATAGATTGTATAATAAAAGGCATGTTGTTTCTTTTGTGTTTTGGGATCAGTTTACCTTACAATTTATAATAAAGGGAAATACAAAATTGTGAGATATTCAAACTCAAGGCTTTAGATTTTACTTCTTCCTGGAATTTAGTGCAGGTTAGTGTGGCACAGTGTCACCTGGTATTATAGTCCTGGTTTCCCTGACTCATAATCAGGCTCAGGCTGCAAATAACCTGAGATTACACGGTACAGGTATGTATATTTGTGTGGAAGTGAGCAGTTTATGAAGAACTCAGCTTGTATTTAAAGTTAGTTTTATTACTTGTTAAGTAAGACTTTCCAGACACAGACTTTTCAAATTAACACAAACAGGCATATTAAAGAAGAAGTTGGCACCATTATTTTAGCTCTTTTCTCGCACCTGCTTCTTCACAGAGTCTAAAAATGGTAGAGTTTGATTCAGCTTTCTTGTGTCAGTTTAACTGTGTGTGTAGGATTGTCTTTGACAGATGATTAGTGTCTTGAGAAAAAAAATCTAATCCAGAGATCATTGAAGTGAATGAGAGATTTTAATTTTTTAATTTAGTGAATGAACTTTCCTGGTTTTTTTTCCAGGTTTAGAACACAAAAATATGTTAATTTTGGTCCGAAACACAGCAGTATTCCTTGTGAACAGGAATAAGTGATCTCATAAATTCTAACATCTTGTCTAGGCCCATGTTTAGATTTCACAGTATTCCCACTCATACATTACACCTCCATATAATGTCTGAAATTACTAAATTTGAACCAGGATTTTGGAAGAAATCTATGTGAAAAATGAAGTGTACAGAAATGTTTGAAAATATATACTGCTTTTCAAAATTTCTTATGTTCCACATTTGTTAAATATCCTCCATCAGAATTTTGTCTCTAAAGCAGCTTCACATAAGTGATCACATTGGAGAGTCTTTTTGATTTTTAACAGTCTGCAAGGCATTCAGCCTTTTTTTTTTCTTTAGGAAAAAGATGAAGTTGTGTTACTAAGATATCTTCAAATATACCTTCAAATATTTCAAAGGGTGATGCTGAGAGCTGCAATGCCAGCTCAGTCAAACCTCTGATATTTGCCGTTATCTCGATGCATGTGTACAGCAGCTGACATATGAAAGGCCTGGGAATAATTTGAGTTTGCAGGCTATGAAACAATCCCATTTTGGATCTGAATCTGGCTGTCAAATCACTTTGTTGGGTTAATCTGACACAAAATGAAAGCAGACAAATGAAAGCAACTTTTGGCAAGCCTGAAAAGATGGGCACACATCTGCAAGGCGAGTGATTAGCTTAGTGGTGTCCTTTCAAAAATCACCTAGGAGCCCCTTCCCCCACCCATACAGAAAGTAGTTCTCTTTGTTCTTCAAATGTTTATTTATAGGATTATAATAGGGAAACGGAGGAGAGAGGGCTTGGGACTTTGATGATAGTAGAAGTCTGTACACCCCAAAGGTGGTAAAGTAGATAAGCATTATAGGATTAAATGGGCATGACAAATTTGTGTTTCAATTGGGGACACCATTTCAGGCAGAGACTTTACTTTGGCTGCAAAGTAGAAGATTTAACTAATATATTCTGCAAAGGAAAAAATCAGCAAGGGTGGGAGGTTTTTCATTGACAAATGATTGATTGCCTTTGGAAAAAAAAGGAAGGAATGGTGTGCCAGGGGGTGGTACTGCTCCTCTGTGAGTGCCTGGTGGTCTGGTCATATGTCTCACACTGTTGTTTACTTTTACACAGTGCCTCTCAGGCCAGGATGTGCAGAACAGATGAACATGTATTTGGGGGGTTAGAAGCGGATGAGGTACAAAATTCCTTTCTAGCAGTAAAATGTGCTTTCTCAATATCTCGCTCAGTGTTTGAAAAACCTTGCTTAGTGTTTGAAAAAAGCAGAGAAAGCAGAACAGGAGGAGAAAGGGCAGGTACAAATACATTGAAGATTATAAAGAAGACCATGAAATTCAAAAAATGAAGAGTGAAAAGATCATATTGGTAACGTCAGTTATTCTCAAAGATTAACCTTTCATTTCATGGTGGCTATGAATTCCCACAGGGGTGGTAAATGGTTTACCCTAAACAAAAACCAGTGTCCTACTTCTGAGTTATGTGCATCAAACATCAGCCTCACTGTGACATTGGGTCCATGCCACACCTACTGCAACAGGAAGCTGCTGAACCAGAGCAGAGTTGGTGAACAAACTTGCCTGTGTTTGATAAGGTGAACTATTGCACCAAAGGTGTGATCATCTTTTGGAAAAACAGAACATACCAGAAATACCCTGTGCTCTATGTCCTCCATTTCCAGGGCCTGCTAAGAAAGAATGCAAATATTAAGGGCTGCAGCAATGGTAAATTAATTCAGCAGACTGTATACACTGAATGGGGACTTACGTTGCCTACCTTACTGCTGAGTTGAGTTTGACTGGTTGTCCTTCAGTGTAACAGGCAGACACAACAGGAAAAAGCAAAACAGCAAAATAGGTGTTCTGCACACCCTGAGGATGCCTGTTCAGCTTGCTTGGAAATAAAGGCAGGAAACTTCCCATATTAGCTCTCCCAAACTCTGGTTTTACAGCAGAATAAAACTTTTTTTACTTCCTAAAAAAATATACTGTTAACCCAAAAAAAACCACCCTAAACTAAAAAACTAAAAGTAACCTAAATTAAAAAAAAAAAAAAGAAAAAACCACAACCAACCAACCAAAAAAAAAATCAAAAGAACAAACCACAGCTGAATAAATTTTAGTTTGACTTGTGGCATGTCCATGTGACACTAAAAGTTAAAAAATACAGTAGTAAGCAGGCTTTTCTGTCTTACTCATAAATAGACCTCATTATATTTTGTTTCATTTTGAACAAAACATTTCATGTTAATATTAAATTCTACAATTATTTTCTAGACTTTCTGTTATTAGGAGTAGTGGGAAAAGGAAATAGATTTAGCAGGGTTTGTTTTGACTGCTCACAATTGTAAGTAAGAATCAGATGAGCTTTTATTTCAGCAGATTTAGTTACTACAGCACATTACCTCACTACACTATTACCACTGCAAACCTACCTCATTCTCTGGTTTATGTGGCACACCATTAATCTGCTATACAAAAACATACTGCAGCTCCAGATTCACTTGAAGATGGATTCCTAATACACTGGATATGCTGAAATCATGATCAGTACAAGGAAATAACAATGTGTCCATTGTTATGCAGGTTACAGCACAAAACCATAACTAAAGCATTAAAAAGAAAATAATATAACCAACCAGATAATAGAAAACACTAGAAATAATTGGACAGGGGTATTTCAAGAAAGGTATGCTATTTTTTTAATTGGCTCTTCCTTCAAATGTTTTTCTGCTTGCTTTTCTTTGTTCACTGCACTGGGTGTCTTGCTCTCGCTGTCTCCTGTTTCATTTCACTTGCTTTTACTGGGTGAAATGGGGTGGGGAAAGAATGAGGATAAAATAAATGGTTTTAGTTTCCATGAGCATTGTTTTAGGTCTTGGCAGGGGGTCTTACTAGCTTTCTGCAGAGTTTTTAAGCTTCTTCTAACATTATCCTCTAAAGAGGAAGTGTGTGCAAAAACTATCACAGACAAAAACAAGGGAGAGAAAAAAATCAAAACAATGTATTCTGATTTATGAATGTTTTGTTTGCAGCCTTCCTGAGGAGGTATTATAACAAGTGGTTGTTTGGAATTTCTTTGTTTTTCAGAAGTAGACTGAAATATCTGGACTGTGAGCCCTAAAACATGGTCAATATAATCTGAAATTTACATTTTTATGTGTCAATCAGGATTACTAACATTTTTGAGAATTTTATCATTAACTCAGAGTCTGTCATAATAAATATCAGGTAATGCTGTGAACATTCAATTGAAAGAGAAATGAAGACAACAAATGGCCGGATAATTTTATCACAAATGGTAAACTAGTTACACCTAGGACCCTGAGAGAACTTAATTCCATCTTATAGTTTTAAATAAAGAAAAGCACACACTCTGCTTTCTCTGCTTTTTATAGAAAGATTGATATCTTTGTGGTCAGTGATGATGTTAATAATCACTGTTGTAATGTTATAATACTTTTACAAAGGCTTTATAAATAATCTTTGAGCAGCTTCATACACTTCAAGCAAGTCAATTTGCTTTTTAATCAAAACTAGTATTTCAGGATGTGTTCTGAAATTTGATTTTGCAAGAAACAGGGTTTATTGGTAACCTGCTCTTGGAAAAAGAGTCTACAAATCACAGGCCCTATTCCCTTGGAGACCCTGATCTGTAAGCTGAGTTGACATGGATAGCTCCATGTCAAATTCAATATCTAACGGGCTATAGTGTGCTTTCAGTTCTCAGCCTGAGACAGCATTAAGAAGCTGTGTGCAGCTCTGCATGTGAATAGGATAAATAAATTAGTGCACTAAGGCATACCTGTCATCTCTTGAAAGCTCTACTGTAAACAGAAGCACTTGTCGAGGAAGAATACATTTTGAAATGCTCTTAGAAGTTGCTGGACTGGAAAGGCTTCACAAAGCAAGAAAATGGGAAGCCTAGGAGGGGTGTAACACAAACAGGTTTCACTTTCATATGTCTTCAAACTCACACTTCAGTAACCTTGTTTTTCTGATAAGCCTGTGACCCTAATAAATAAAAAGCTAGGCTCAGAATCATATTGTTGACTAATGTCTCAAATGCAACAGTGAATTTTAGTTTCTTCAATGATAAAAAAAATTCAATATCTTTGAAACAAGAGCATGATCAATTTAGTAATTTATTCTTTTGATTGACTGTGAAGCTAAACCTGTCAACATATATCAACTTACTGCCAGGGAAAGGAGGTGTTAAAAAATCATATAAGGAAGAAATACAAAATAAAAAACCAAAATTGCAGCAACAGACACCCATGGTTATTAGCCCATAACACCTCCCAAGGTTAAAGCGACTTCTGCAGCTATACACAGTCAAGAAATTGCCACAAATCAGCTGGGGCCAGTAGAGAGCTGTCAATCTTTCTGTCAAAAACCCTCTCAGACCTTGCTTTCATGTCAAAGCTCTAATGCTTTGACCTTCTCAAAGGAAGCATGAATATTTGTATACAGGGCCTTGGAATAAGTGACAAAATATTTTAATTTAAAAATTATTTTTAACCCTGCAAGCATGAGTTTCTATGTGAAACTAATATAACAGCAAGCAACTTTTTTTTTTTTTTTTTTTTTTTTTTTTTTTTTTTTTTTTTTTTTTTTTTTTTTTTTTTTTTTAATGGGCCAAGAAAGAATTCCACTAGAATGAGGGCTTGGATTACGACAAAAAAAATGTTTGTCATTGATTGGAACTGTTTGTGTTGATTATGATGTAATAACCTTAAAAACAAAACTTGATGTGTAATACTAGAAATACAATAAGAGAGCAAAATGTACTGTTTGAGATTTTCTTCTTGAAGTATATCTGATTTGTATTGAAGTTAACATGAGACAATGTTTGCAGATGCCAGACCAGTGAACATCATTGTATGAAAATCTAAGACTATGTAATGCCAGTAAATTAGATGGGAACATTGCATTGTGTTAGACTTTCTTCCAGGGAAAGTCATATCACATCTTGCTAATGTCTAAAAGATGTTGCACAACTCTGAACTGCACACTCTTCTATGCCCAGGCCACATTTTACATCCCAGAAAAATGTTCCTTCCACCAATCTGCTTGCACAGTGTGTGCTATTTAGCACCAAATCAATCACCACAGTAAGAAACCTGAAGTACACATAATTTGCTGAGTGCAGGCTCCAAAGAAAAGAGCCGGCCAAATTACAAAAAAATGGAGTGTGGAGACAATCTGCTTCAGAGAAAGTCTCCTGTCCCAGACAGCCGGAAAATTTTATGTACTATAATTTTTTGTTCTCTGTACATTATTAAGGCTTATTTATTATACTTGTGCTAGTACATACAATTTTTTCTTTCCATCATGACTGTCACACAGGAGACATTGCAGTTTTCATGGTGTTTCTTGATAGTGCAAAGTGTTTGGTATTATTTGCCATGTATGTTGTAGACAGATAGTAAATATCATTAAAAGTGCAAAATGTCGTGTTTGCAAAGCTAACATCTGCATCTCAGCTTATGGTAAAAGCCACAGACCTCTTTTTCTCACAAAGTAGCTAAATAAATATGCACAGAATATAGCAGGATCTTCCAAACTTTTCTTTCAGTGGAAACTGTATTTCAGGTTGAACTTCTGGAACAGTAGATCCCCTCATGGCTTTGACTTGATGTGATAGGAGAATGTCCTCGCTCTCTTCTCTTTGTGTCATCCATATGAGGAATGTGGTGGGAGAACTTGTCATGACATTTGTCCTATGGGCCTGGATCTGAGCAGCACCAAGGAGGAGGAAGGGAAGAAAATGGTGTAGCTCATATAAGGATTCAGAAGCCTTGACACAGCACTACATATAGATGTGGGATGTTGGAGTAGAAACTGCATTAAGAGCTGTGTCATGTCCCCATCTCGACATTCTTTTCTCTTTGCACTCTAATTCTGTTGTGAGGTCCATTTATTCAAAGTTTTCTGGTTTTTTTACACATAGGCAAGTAGCAGGCTGAAGGTTTTCAACCCTGATGAATTATGTATAGCACAATAAATGTTGGAATAGTCAGCACGGAAATGTTGTGAATATATGCTTGCAATTACCATTTCTAGGTTAAAACTATCATGATAGAGCAGATTCCCTGTTAATCAGAGTTTTTACATGTATATAGAGTGAGATTTTTTTACCACTACTTCGGAAGGAGATAGTTCTGGAATTACTCTATTTTCAGGGACATGTGTCCTCATTCGAGCGCAGAATACAGCTATACTCACTGAGCCTTTATTCAAACTTCTCATCTGATTCTTAATATATATATATATAGCATGTGACTTGGTGGGAAACAGTGCACTGGGTTTGCAGGATTAGCTCTGAGAGAAATAGGGTTTGGCATGTCTCATATCCACTGCTTCATGAAGAATATGAATATCTGCTTAATTTATTGCAATTTAGGCTTAAGGTTTTAATATTTTTAACACTGAAAAAAAAATTACCTTTGACAACATTGAAAAAATAAATAATCCCCCTTGACTGGCTCATTTTTTGTTAGAGGAAACTCCTTCTCAAGGGAAATCTTGAATGCAGACTTTGTTTGGAGAAAATTTTATATGTCATAGTTGCACAGTTCTCAAAATAAAACCTTGTAACAGTAAGCCTGACAGACCTTTAACTATAGCACAGTGGTGCTGCCAAATGCAACACACATTGCTGCTTTCCCCTGGCAGTAAAACTGATGTTTTAAATGAGTTTTACAACAGGATTTCTCTACTAATTGCAGAAATAGATAACATATGCCTTGAGAAGCCATTATTCACTTGACAGTAATTTTTCTTAAACTGTAAGTGGCATTCTGCTTCAACAGTGCTTGAGTGTCTGATATTCCCAAAAGAAATATTAAAACTCTTCCATTAAGGAAATCACTGACTTGTGGATTCTGGCTTTTATAACTAAAATTACCTGAGGTGGTGTGTACTTGGCTTCTTTTAACCAGAGGGACCCATATGCAAAGGTAAATACTTTCAGAGGCTTTTTTCCCCCTTCTTTCGGAGTATTTCCTATCCTATTAGCATACTATATTATTTAGCCTGGAAAAAGTATTTAAAATGTAAAAAATAGAAACATCCATTTTAATTTTTCAAAAAGGTGAATTTTTTCAAAGATTGAAAAATGATTATTTGATAGGAAATTAATAAGAATCTACTCTGCAGATAGGATAATTTGATCCTGTTGGATCCCAGGAGTAGCAAGATAACTATCTTGGCTTCTGAAGGCTCTCTCAGAGGTAGAGGAACTCTGTCTGGTGTGGAGTGCTGCCTCAGCTCTCAAGAAGCAAATTAGGTTTTCTGCCCTTGATTTTCAGGTCCCTGAGTTGCTACTGCCCAAATGTGATCTGCAAGACCAAAGTGTTGCACATCCATTTTTTATCTCCATCTTTTCAACTCCTTTTGCTTCATTGCATGAGTGACTTGAGCTGTTATATCATATATGTTAAGAATATGAAATTTGAGTTCACTTGCTTGCTCAGCTAAGAGTTTGAATTTTTAAGCAAGCAGACAGAACATAAAAAACTTTAAATAGGAATTAAAATCCAATTAACAGAGAACTTTTTAAAATTTTGTGTCCCCATTTAAAGAAGTCTCAATTAGGGGGAGATATATATCTGAGTATAAACTGTCAATGACTCTGTGAAACACTACTGCTCTTCTATCAAGGGTATGAGATGCATGTAAGAAAATTACTTTAAAATTAATAATAAATGACAGTTCAGTAGATTAGGAATAAAAAATTTGCATAAGAAAGTGCTACAGGGGAATTAAAAGTTACATAAAATAAAAAGAATCTGAGTCAGAAATCACTGTCTCGTCATAAAAAAACTTTTTTTATGAAAAAATAATATATGAAACTCTACATCTATCTTTGCACTTGAATCATTGCTTAAGATGCAATTGCAAAGAAATGAAATGGATGATGATTAATAAAATTTACATGAGGAATTATTAAATTATCTTCACTATAACTCTAGAGAGAGACTGAAACACTTTAGAGTTTAAAGTAGTGAATAGTGAAATGCTGCATTTCAGAGCTTCTGAATGTTATTAATTGGAAATGTAGTCATAGAATTCCATGTGGTAACATCCCTTTTTGAAATCAAGACTAAATAAATTGTGATTACTTACAAGAACAATAGGTGATTAAAAGTAGATTAAGATTTTTTTGCTTCAACACTTCAAATAAAACCATAGTGTTGGAGAGGCTTTAGCACTGTCAGTTAGTCTTTAGCATTAGAAACTTGAAAAATGAACACAGTATGAAATCTCAGAAAGAGTGTTTGTCTTAAAGTAGTATTATTATGAAATAAAACTTGCTGTAAAAGTGAGTAACCACATGGAAACCAGGGAAAAAGACTACCATGCTATGCTCTAAAACATAAACTTTCAGCTAACTGAAAACATATTTTGAATATGTACCTCAGAAATCACAGTACAAGTAAGAAATGATGGGAAAATGTGTTTTAAAGTATGACTTGGCAGATAGGTGCCTCGATGAGTCCTGTACCTCTTTAATCTGCATTTTGCCTTGGCAACTGAGCCCAAAGCTGCCTGTGCAGAGTGCCATACATCATGGACAGAAAGATGGTCCTTGTCCTAGAAAGCTCATAATTAGAGCAGAAAAGAGATGCTCCAACCATTGAAGTGTGTTATGCTAGACTGAGAGAAAAACTGGTGCTGATTTAATGTGAAGTCTTACAGGGTTGGCCACCACAATGTCTGCTGGAATCAAGAGTCATCAAGCCAAGAAAACTAGTATGGGAAAGGTTAAAACTTAGAATTATGTCACTTTGGCAACACATTAGGGAAATCTTTTAAATTAGCACAGAATCTGCTGAATGGAAAAAAACTATTCTAAATTCACACCCTTCTGGAGCCATGCCCCTTTGCTCAATAGAGGAAGTCCCTGCTTGAATTTGCAGAGAGAAAATCCCCTTCTGGACTGTCCTTTGTCCCCACAAGGCAAAAGAGGGGCTGACAGAGAAAAGCAAATAAACAGGGAGTACACACTTTTACTAAATATTATGTGGAAAACTCTGAGACAACTGCAAGTGTTGTATTTATGAGAAGTATGAGTGAGATATCTTATTTAGAAAGGATAAAGTTATTAATTTACCTAGAACTTAAACCCACATTTTTCTGACAATGTGACTCTGAAATTTATGGAGTTGGAAAAGTCTTTCATTAAAGAGTTCATGTCTTCAGCAAAGAGACTTCCTGTAAATCCTCAAAAGCTGGCTGTATCTCAATGTTTCATCAGTTTTTAGCTTCTGACATGAAGTGTGAGGATACAGTGATAAGTAATCTGTATGAGGCCAGGCTAATATTGTGCCAAAAATATATTGGTGAGATTTGCTCATATGAAATCTGTGAAGGATATTGTGTCTATCACATCTCTTTAATTTGACTCTGGGTCTAAGGGTGGAAGTGAAGGCAGTCTGTGATGCTGGATGAAGAAAATCTCCAATTTTTCACATGATGAGTGGATGCTGTTGCCATTTCTGAAATACTTGGTACAGGCATTTGCAATCTGATTACCTTTTTCAGGCCTCTTCAGGTTTCTTGGGACTATTTAGGTGTCTTGATAGGAGTTGGCAAAGCAGCATATAATTTGCATAGTTCCATTAAACTATTAGAAAAAATAACCACAAAATCAGGACTCTGCATTATTCCTAACCCTCCAGCATTACAATCAAAAATAGATTTGCAGCTTTAACAGCTATAGACACTCACAAACAAGATCTGCAAGGATAAACTGTACAGCAGCACACAGTGAAAACTGCACAAAGAGATGAAGAATACTCATGGGTGACTCTCTGTTAAGGGTTACCAAGGCACCCATACCTGCTGGCCTGACAGGCAGCCAGGAGAGGTATTCTGCCTTCTGGGAGCTAAGGTTTGAGAAGGTGCTGGGAAGCTGCCACAACTTCTTCAGAGTACAGCCTGCTATTCTTTGTTACTTTTTCACAAATGCTACTGCAATCTGGAGTTTGGGCAGATGAGGGAAAGCTTCAGACCCCAGGGAGTGCAAGTGAGAAGTGCTGGTGTCCAAGCTACCTTTTCTTCTGTTTTGTGAGTTACAGGAGAGGGTGTAGTCAGATGTCGAAACCCAGAATGTCCCTTGGACATTCTTGGATGTTCCGGGCCCAGGTCAAAAGAATTTGAGACCCTGGAATGCAGCCACAGACCCCTGTGGCTTTGAACTTGATCCATGGAACAATTTACCAACCTTGCAGGAAGAACAAGAAATCACAAAAGTTTAGATATTATAGTAGAAGTAGTCACAAAGTGAAAGGAAGAACTTTTGAGTGCTGTACAGGGAGGTTTTAGGCCTTGTACAGAGGGGTCTGAGTTTTGTACATGGGGGTCAGAGGTTCTAAGATGGAGGGACTTGGGCGTGCCCTGTCCTCCTTCTTTCTTCTTCCTAACCTTCATGTTCTTTGTGATACTGGCACTCACAGATTGGTTTAGAGTAGAAAGTCACTGTTCAATATAGGTGATGGGCATTGGAGAAAAACCATAAACATTTAACACGTAATGTATGATATAAAAGAGGGCACCAGCCCCCTGGACGTTGGAGTGTGCCCTTGCCTGACTGCTGAACGGACCGCAGCAGCTCAGGGAGAAAATCTTTTAGATAACATACAATAAACTACCTTGAGACCGGACGGCTGAAGACTACTGAGTCTTTCTTTGGAAGCTTGGGTTGGAGGAGAGACTTTTCCACCTTTCCGGGCCACCCCAATCAGGGAGTGAGGCCCAACAACAACAACAGACCCTGCAGTCAGAAATAGACATATAATGGAAACCAACTTCCAGAAGGGGCTGGTGCTCTTTTGAGGGTTTTGGTCTTTATGAAAATGGGGCATTCTATCATGACTGTAGACTGTCAGGGCAGGATGGCATCCACCTGTCTCAAAGATGCAAAGGAACCTTTAACAACACACTGACGAACTTCATGAGGCAGGCTTTAAACTGAAGGACTTAGGGTACAGGATCCAGAGTAGCAACACTCATATTGCAACAGACTGATGAATAGATCAGGCCAACCAGAGCTGCAGAAAAGTGCTACTTAGCTGCACCCCAGGATGAGAATTAGACCAGCTACCTCAAGAGTATTCACAGTGAAACAATCAGGCTAGGGAAGAAACAGGAGCAACTGGAACATCAGACACAGCGAGAGAGTTGCATTGTAGAAATATCTGAAACATAGTGAGACAACTCACATGACTGGATGGCTATAAGTTGTTTTGTAAATATAGGCTAGGAGGAATTGGCGTAGGAGTAGCACTTTATGTTAAGGAAAACCTTGAATGTTGTAATAGGTTGACGTTGTCTAGACAGCAGGTGCCTGCCAAGCTCATCTCTCTCTCCCTTCTGCAGCCTGGATGTGGGAGAGAAAATATAACAAAAGGTTCATGAGGTGAGGTGGGGATTGGGAGAGACAACTCACCAAACACTGTCACAGGCAAAACCGGTTAGAATTAGGGATATAATTGATTTTTTTACAAAAAAAAATCAGAGAAGGATAATGAGAATGTGACCTTAAAAACACCTTTCCCCCACCCCTCCCTCCCTTCCAGCTCTACCTCATACCCCAGCAGTGCAAGGAGACAGCAAATGAGGGTTATGGTCATTTCATCACCTGGGGATTCTCTGGCTGCTGAGGGAGAGGAGTCCTTCTCTTGCTCACTGTGGGGCCCCTCCCAGGGGATACAGTTCCTCCATTAACTTCTCCAATGTGCCTCCATCTACAGTCCTTGCCAAACTGCTGCAACATGGGTCACTCTTCCATGGGTTGCAGTCCTTCAAAGACAGGGTGCTCCAGTGTGGGCTCCTCTCTCTACAGGTCTCCCATGGAGTCAGAACCTCCCTTCAGGCATACCCCTGCTCCAATATATGGGCTGCAGATGGATCTCTGCATCCTTGAGATCCTCCAAGGGCTGCAGGGGCACAGCTGTTTCACCATTATCTGCACCGTAGGCTGCGGAGGAATCTTGGCTCTGGTGCCTGGAGCACCTCCTGCCCTTCTTTCTCCACTGACCTTGGCATCTTCAGAGTTGTTCCTGTCACATATTTCCAACCTAATCTTCTCTGGCTGCGATTACAAGTGCACAGATTTCTTCTTCTTCTTCTTTCTTCTTCTTCTTCTTTCTTCTTCTTCTTCTTTCTTCTTCTTTCTTCTTTCTTCTTCTTCTTCTTCTTCTTCTTCTTCTTCTTCTTCTTCTTCTTCTTCTTCTTCTTCTTCTTTATCACAGAGGTTGTGGTATAACACCATCATTTCTAATTGGTCCAACCTTGAACAGTGGCACATTCTTCTTTGGACAGGTACCAAGATGGAAATATAAACAAATACTATTTAAGAACTACAAGGTCATTGCCAGAGTATGCAGAGACGCAGTTAGAAAAGAAAAAGCTCAACTTGAATCAAAATTTGCCCTATGAAAGGGTTCTTCTGGTACTCAAAAGACAAACAGAAACAGAAGAAAATATTGGTCTACTGTTAAACAAGAGATGTGAATTAGTCTGCAGCAATGCTGAAAAGTGTGAGATTATCAATACTTCCTTCACCTCTGTCTTTGCTAGTACTCTAGGGTCTCAGACATTCTGAGAAGAAGAATATTCTGGGAAGAATATTCTGGGTTGTTGCAAACGTAGATCTAACAGTAGAAATGTAAACATTGGTATTTGAGCTATTACAGAAACTTGACCTCTATAAATCAATGGGCCCTGACAATATCCACCTCAGGGTGTTAAGAGAGCAGGTTGACATAGCTGTGAGGTTACACTCCATAATCTTTGGGAAGTTCTGGAGGTCAGGGGACAGCCAGAAACCTGTGAGAAAGCTAAAGACACCCCTATGTGCAGGAAGGGCTTAAATCCAGCAATTTTAGTTCCATCAGTTTTGCTTCTCTCCCTGGAAAAATTATGGAACAGTTTCTCCTGGGAGGTCTTACAAGTGAGAAGAAGTACATTTCTGGGAAAGGTCACCATGGATTTACCAACAGCAGATCATGCTTGACAAACTGATTTCCCTGTACGACAAAGTAACCTGCTTTTTCAGTGTGGGGCGAGAAGTGGGCATTGTCCATGTGGATTTCTCCAAGGCTTTCAATACAGTTTCTCAGAGCATCTCCTAGATAGATCATCCACCTCACTGACCACATAGACATGTGGTCAGTGAGGTGGGTGGGGAACTGGCTGCCTGGTTGCACCCAGGATGTGGTGGTATAAAGCTCCTTTAAAAATTCCCAGCCTGTCACAAAAATAAGTGATTTGGAGAATGGGATCAAGTGTACAGTAATGAAGTTTGCTACTGATTCCAATCTGAGTGGGGATGTGGGCACTTCGTAAGGGACAGGCATCATACAGAAACACCTGAATAAGTTGGAAGAGTAACAAGAACCTTAGGAGATTCAACAAGGACAAGTGCAAGGTAATATGCCTGGGAAAACATAAGCATAGGCAACATCTACTTGTCTGGGGAGCAGCTCTGTGGAAAGAGACCTGGATGTCCTTGGGCAGCAAGCTCAGTGATCAGACCTGCTATGGCAGAGAAAACCAGTGGGATGCCAGACTCCATCAAGGACACCACTAGCAGAGATAGAGGAATCATTGTCTTAGTCTACTCAGCACTCTTCAGGCTACACCTGGAACACTGTGTTCAGTTTTGGCCTCTGCAAAAAAAATGTGGGCTGGCTAGCAAGGGTCCACGGAAGGGTCAAAAAGATGACCAAAGGACCAGAAAACCTGCCATATGGGAAGAGGCTTGTAAAACAGGGGGTTTCTGCCTTGGGAAAGAAGGCTTAATAGAAAACTAATCACTATGTTACAGTATTTAAAAGGTTGGCTGCAAAGATGATAGAGTTTCTCTTTTTACAGGAGTCATAAAAGTTGAGGAGTGATGGGTTGATTCCTGTGGAGATCTCATTTGGACACAATAGGAAAATTTTTCTCAGTGAGAATAATCATCCACTGGAATGATCACAGGGAAGCAGTGGATTCCCTAACGTTGGACATTTTTAAGATTTGGCTGAACCAGGTGCTGGACCATCCTGTCTAAACTGGGCTTCTGCCAAGGAAGGCTGGGCCACATGATCATTGATGTCCCCTTCCAACAATGAAAACCTAGAAACAGTATAAACATTTCACTGCTAAACCTAGTTAAGCCTGGTGAGGTTCTAGATGGGCTAAGAAAGACGATGCCTAATCCAAGTTACTTAACAGCAGAATAGAGATCTGACGCTCATCGTGCATGCACATCATTGTCAGTACTGTGTGTCTCGCCTACTGCCTGTATGCTTTTGTTCTCCATCTAAGAAGGATTAGTAAGGATAGGTACAGTTATAGAGAGGTGCACAAATGTTGTGACAGTTGTAGAGCATGCTGTTTAATATAGAATAATGGAATGTTCAAAACAAATCTAAGACTTGACTGTAGCACGGGGTGATTTTCAAAATGTGTATTTGCCATATAGTTCCATGAAAAATAAAAGTCATGATCCAAACAATTTTCAGATCTAAACAAATATAAAATTGAAAACTGTTAGAAAATAATGAAGTGCAACAAGAGGGCTTGATTTTGCCAGTTCTCTCTTCAACAGTCTGCATTGTTATGAGCTCCCCATCTTAAAATAAAACAGTAGAAAACCTAGTAGAAAAGGAGAATCTTCAGAAAGGGACAACAAGGGTGATAAAAGGCACCAAGCAACTTCTGTAGTATGTCTGTGAGTAAAACGGTACTCTCCAGTTGGGATTAGAAGAATTTTGGAACGCAGGTCCACAAATCATCATTCTATGTGGGAAGCAAATTGATTTTCTCACCACCTCCAGAACATACTAGTAGGAGCCTGGTTCAAAACAACCAAAGGTGTCTCCTAATAAGAAAAATAGCAAGCTGTGCTCTCTGTCAATTTTGTTTTATTGTAAAGTTCACAAGTTCACAAGTTCTTGGAAGAGCAATTTATTTAAAGGCTTGTGAAAAACATATGGTTACCAAATAAATGTACTAATAACTCAGGCGGCCTCTGTGCAAAATATAGTTAAGTATGAAGCAAGTGGTCTTAGAAAGAGGAGCACCATGGTTTGCCCCTTCTCACTTTTTCTAAGTCATTTGTCCACAGATGCAGCTGGAGGGAGAGCACAATAATGTGAACCTCTGCACTGAAATAGGACAGCTGCTCTGTTATGTAACCACAGCTCAAATTACTAAAGATTAAATAACAATTGCATCATATGACTGAAAAGAGGGGCCACCATTTTAGATATCTGAAATTAAATCTGAAAAATTCTATGCCTCCCATCAGTAGTGTTGGGTCCTACTCCTGGATTTATTTCACTAGTTCAGAAAAATAAAATCTAATATCAGTCATCAAATACTTCCATAGGACCACAGGCCAAACAACAATAATAGGAAAATTTGTTTATGAAACCAGGGAGGTGTGCAAATTACTGTGACTGAAGTTTTTATTTTCCATTATTTAATAGGTAAGCAAGTGAAAAATGATAGAGTTAAGCATGTTAATAAAGTTTTCCTTTCCAATGGTAAGAATGCAACAATCTGAAAAATTGCTTGGATGCCCATAAACTGTTTGAGTCCTTAATTCGGAATGACAAAGGGAACGTTCTTATCAAAATACTGTACCTCAGTGGAACCTAAGAATACACAAAATTATTTCACTCAGCTCTGCAATGACATTTGCTATAATTAAGAAAGCGGTGATTTAAAAAAAAATATTTTCTACTTTGTTAATGAATTCATATTTTTAAATCAGTATTTTAAAGAAAGAAAAATTATGTAACATCATTAAGCACTGTAGTATTGATATAAGTATATATATATATATATATATATATATATATTGCATTTCCAGCGACTCTTCCAGCTTTTTAATTGTAGTGTTTTGATGGACTCACTTTTTGGAAAGTGTTGCATGAGGTTAACATGGTTTGGGCTGTTGTGTGTGTTCATTAGATAAACAAAAACCTGTAAAACTTTTTTTATGCCTTCCTTCTTATGCCTTTATGTGCTGTCATTTTCTGCTCCCTCAATTAGAACAGATATAATTTGAATTTTGAAGTCCCATCTTTCAGATGTCCTGTGTGTAAAAGCATATGCTAACATTAATTTTGATTAAATATGACCTCTGAATACTCATCCTTCCATTATTTTTAGCAAGTCAGCTTCCACCTGCACCTTTTCTGAAAGGCATCAGCATGTGTATATTAAAGTTTGACATTTCTTTAGTTTCCCTCTACACAGGGAGCCACTTTCGAAGTGGAGGTTAGGAATCTGTTTATGCATAGTGTTAAAATAATATCTTTGATTTATCCCCTTGGCCCCTAAAGTGAGAGAGAATTAATTTTTAATTGAAGGAAACAGAGAATCAACCATGGGAAGGGTGGTTTTGAATTTCTGAGGGACAAAAAATGAACAAATGAGCCTGTGAATTCTGCTTTCAGATCTGTATGTAATCCATTTCAAATTTATAAAACTTAAATCAGACAAATGTTTAAAATTCATTTTTTCTTAGCTCTAAAATGGGGAAATTTTTCCTTTCTAATACTCCTCTGGCATTTCAGTTAATGTATCCTGATTTATACTGGTGGAACAACACAACTTTTTTACACACCGGATTGATTTTTTCTCCCTTCATCACACACATAATAGACTATATCCAATGCCCAACAACAAATTCTGCATTTAGGTACACTGAACACCCCACACTGAACACCCCCTCACATACCAGTATGTGGTATGGAGAGGAATAAAATGGCTAGAAAAGCCCTGAACTTCTGGAAAGGGAACTGTTGATGTTTTTCTGTGTACTGTTTCCAGGAGACCTCTCTGCACTGTCTCAGGTGCAGGTGTCTGAAGTGTGACTGGAATATAGAAGACTATATTAGAAAGGAAATAAGACCTCATTTCTTTTATGCTAAGAAAAACCAGTTCCAACTAAATTGGTATGAATTACAACAGTACAACTGGAGGCTGTTCTTAAAAGAAAACTGGGTGTGTAACGAGGTTATCACTCTGCCTTCTAAATGAAAAGTCAGATATCCATTCCTTCTAGAATGCTTCTTTTGATTTCTTGCCCTATGAAATATAATTAATTTCAATGATTTTTGCAATGCTGACACCTTTTAACTAGATCCATGCTTTGTACTCTGTAAACATTAGCTAAAGCTCTCATTTCTGATTTCAGATTATTTTAAAGCACAAATGTGACTTTCATGTATATGAAACATGTACATGAAATGGTTCTCATGTACATGAGAACCATTCCAAAATTATATTAATTTTCATTTAAATGGACTTTACAATAAGTCCATTTTGATGTTATAAATCATCAATATCAACTTATTTGAAATAATGTAATGTAAAAACATTGAGGTGATTGCAGAAATTGGAAAAACAGCCAAAGCATTTAATTCCATTAAGATTAAAAAAAAAAAATATTTCACTGAATTGTCTTGGTTTTGATTTTTTTTTTTTTGTTCCTTCTGTAATATGTTTAATCTGAATAATAAGAAGCAGTAGAAAGCTTTTCTTCTGATAGGAAGGTACAATCTGATGGGGAAATACCTAAAATTTTCATCCAAATGAAATACATGTGGTAAGTAAATATAAACAACTAAAACATAATATACTATAAAAATTATGTGACATTACACTAATCTAATATAGCCAAAATAGAGATCTTATGGGGACTTCACACTACACAGCCAATACTCAAAATTTCTACTCCAAAAAATCAAGGTTAAAACTTGTCTGTGTTTGGGATCTTACCTCACTTTCTTTGTTATGTTATTCCTCATTACAAGATAGGTGGGAAATACGGTTTCACTTCCCCAATACCTGCAGGGAGAAATCTTAATTTAGTTGGACTACAACACAGAATTCAGATTTATTAGAATGTTCTTTTGTTGTTAAAATGATGGTATTTGATCATATATTTTGTTTAGCCTGTCATGCAGGTTTGTAAGAGAGGACATGCATGTAGCATTTTATCCTATTTTTGTCATTGATGTATTATATTTAAGACTGACAATAAAAGCTTAGCTGACCCACAGGAACAACTTGCATGATACAATAGTATATGAAATTAAAGTACCTCATAAAATTTGTTTAGTTATAATTATCTAATTTTCTCTGGAATAAATTTTCTCACCTAATTGAGGTGAGGTGTTCCATTATCTTTCACTCAACTGCTATTTGTACTAATGTAAATACAGTTTGATTTAACACTAAATCAGAAATAGCAGCAATTAAAATGAAGCAATTTCAGAACAATTAGTGCCAAATCATGAAACCTGAAAGCAAAGAAATATTGTGATTAGACATACTGAGTCAAAGCAGTCAACAAGCTTGCTCAGCTTATGCTTAGTCTAAAATCATTCTTTATGTGCTGATGAACAATTTATCAGACTAGCAGATGAAGGACTTTTATACAATGTTAGCAATTGAGTACCTCAAGACTGCAAGATTTCTTATGTAAGAGTTAGATGAGTGTTTCTGTAAAGCAGCTGTCCTCCAAACACCTGTTATCTAACGAGGCATGTAAAATCAAGATATAATTTATATTCTTAAAGGATGAAGGGATTCTTCAATTAGCAAGTTATCAAAATGCAAAGTATTAGCTTTATAAGCAATTTGTGTTGCAATGAGCAGATGTAACACAGATAAGGGCTTTCTGCAAACCTCTTTATGGACAATCAATGTAATGTTTTTTAAGTCCTTTTGTAACATTGTTGGGAAAAACTTATTATATTTCTCTTCCATCTATTTATCATTATCATTTGCTGTAGTGAATCTCGTTTAAATCTCACTGAACTGGGTCCTGTTTTCAGATCTGATTTATGATTGCACTCAACCAAACCAATCAGCAGCTCAGAGGTCAGTGCTTATCAGGGTTTGAACTGAAAGATCAGGAGGGCCGCCTCTGCTGCCAGAAAAAAAAAGCCGTTTTCAGGGACTCCCCAGTAACATTTCCAGTTAGGGAAATTCTCCTCATGATAATGCCATGAGAACTTTAATGGATCTGTTGCTGTGCCCTGAAAGTCACTCTGTAAAAACTCAGGAATTATGCTTGGATTGTCACTCCACTGCATCACCAGAAGATGAAATTAGGGATGCAGGGCTGACACAGGCTTCAAATCCTCCTAGCTTTGTGTGGGAGGAGGTGAAAAATGACAAATATCAAACCAGTTTTCTTGTTCTTAAGTTCCATTAAAATTGTTTTGTGTGGATGGCAGTTATAATTCTGAGAGATTTCAGGTGGGTTCCTCTGCCTGTGAATGTACATACATGTGGTCGTAACCTTCTCTAAAACTGAAAGAATTGTTCTTGCTTTTTTCAACTGTCTTTGTGTCCTGATGATTCATCCTTTCTGCTAAGGGTCAGATAACTTCCCCGGCCAGGGACAGCATGCCCAATAACAAAAAAGAAAAAGATTGCTGAGACTACTACTAGTACTGCTACTGAGCTAGCAGTACTAGCTTTCCAATAAAAGAGTTATAGGTATCCAAACTTTTCGAATATTTCATAACAAGAAGCAGGAAAAGTATGAAACTAGTATTCTTCAAGGAACAACTCTTTAAATAAGGGAAAACTCAGAGAAATGTATCTAGGACAATTCTCAGGAAAACAAAGTAGACGAAAACCAGACCTAAACCCAAATATCTTTCATTGGTGTTAGGAAACAGAATCTTGCAAGTATAGTATGAAACTCAATAATGGTCTGTTACTTCCAGGTGATAGATAATTAGCTTTCACATAAATGCTCATTATTGTCCATCTAGAGATCCTTTTGGAATGGAAAAAATGTGTGGTTGTTTTCTTGTAGTTTTGACTTATGCAATCCTGTTACTTTGCAAGTGTGCCCTCAAAGGCACTTAAGAAATCTCAGCTTTTATTAGTTTGAAAGCTTTGCAATGTTAAATTTCTTCCTGTTAGCTGGCATTTTTTTCAGTGATAATAAGAAAATAAAAGAAACTTACTTTTCCACAGATTTAAACCCCCCCCCAAAGAAACAACCAAAGAAACTGGTAGTATTTTATTTAATGTCACTTCTCATGGAATAAATGCACCAATTAAAATGGAATTTTATTACCTGGCTAGAACACAAGGACATGAAAAATCTGTTTGACGTTAATAGCAATGATGAAACTCTGGGCTAGGACTAGATTCACACAGGGGTCTTATTAATCCCACTGGCTACAGGGGCTATAGATAGACCATTTCTCAGTAAGGTTCACTTCACTTTCCCTTTTGTCACTGACACATAATGCTGAATTGTCAGGGAGAAATGTCCTGTTTCTGTACAGACTCCAGCAGGGATGCGCCATGCTGGTGCTATGTGCATAGGCACCAATGAAAAGGTCAGGGGTTGGATGAACCCTGAATTCATACAAAGAATGGAGGTGCAATGTTGTGAAACCTGCAGCATTACCTCTAGATGCCCCTATGAGCACAGAATATATTTTACTCATAGAGATGGAACTGAAAAAAACACCAGGTCTCTACATTCTCACTGGAAAATTTCTTAATCTGCCTATTAATTAAGATTAATAGATTCATAGTATAAGTTTCATGCGTCTTGAAATACTTGGTTAAAGAGAATTGCATAAATACTAATCCATCTTTTTCTCGTGCTGAAACACCACAATGGAAGAGGAGAGTTTAAAAACTTCCTTTTAAGAACATTTCCTTCCCTCATAGACTTAAGGTCAAATCACTTTAAAAACCATGTTTGTTATCTTTGTAATTGGAGTTCTATATCATTGTCAGATCACAGCTGAAGTAAGGAAGTCCCTTCTATTTTAAGATGTTTAAAATTGGGATATAGCTCCTGGTTTTCAAGTCTGCTTGAGCTCATGTGGAACGTAAGGACAAAGCAGAGCAAAAATACCAAGATGAATAAGGATGCTTGATGCCTTATGTCAGAGAAATTTATTTCTTGAATGTCTTCTCCTCCAAGGAGAAGGCTGTTAAACAAGCCTGTTTAAAAGTTTGGAGTAGCTGGCAAACTACAGCCATAGATGGTCATTTCCAGAGCTGTACAGTGGATGCTGAGAGGGGCAAGCCTGGAGTTGCTCGGTTTCTAAGACAGGTGGGCAGTCTCACAGAAAAACCTTGAAAACTTTGGCAACCCAGTAGCTTGGTATTTCATTTCCAAAAATCCTTATAACAGATGTAATAATTCAGCCTATATTTACTATTTTGATGTATTTACAATCCTGATGTGCTGTGAACTTTTTTTGTGTAGGCTTAAAACATATTCTCTGTAACGTGAGACTGGAAATACCATTGCCTATTGATTTTAATATAATTTCTGTATAAAAAAAGAACAAGAACAAGCTGGAGAAAAGTAAGCTAGTGGGAAAGAGAAAACATTTAAATTTCACAGTGTAAAAATTGACAAGGTTTTATGTAAACTACAAACTATCTTTCCTGGAGATGGCTTTCTCACTGCATGTATATCTGGCTGAAAATTATTAAAGGTTTTTCATCACAGACACGGCCCCTAAAATATTCACTTGTGTTTGACTTCCTGACATACATTCATTTTTCTTTTTTGGAATTCAAAATGGGTAAGTCGCTGCAATTCTCTTTGTTAGAGAGAAGAGAAAATCTGTTGTGGTGGGACCTGAGCTGCTTCTGTATGGTGTTCTCTTCTGACTGTATCTTTGAGTGTTGCTAGAAATATTTTATGTCTCAAAAGCATGGATAACAAAGAAAAACATTAGCTACCTAACTTTGTTCTGTGCTGTATGGCATACATTTGTTCTCAAATCTTCATTGGACTGTTCTATATTTTAGATAAGGATACTGATTTATCTGCCTTGCAAACTGACAATCAAGGTTCAGTGGAATCTTGCAAAACATGGAGAGCATTTTTTAAATTTAATGTTATATAAAAGGAAAACTGAGATACCCCAAAATCCTTTCAAAAATGTTTAATGGTTTTTAGCTTTGTACTCAACTCTGAATCATTCAAAGAAAAGACATTTAATCAAAGCTGCAGTCTTAGCTTGAGTAAAAAATATGTTTGTATGCTTAACTTATGTAGTGAGAACGCAATGTCAAGAACTCTCACCTTTTTGTATCATCCCTGTTCATGTAAAAATTAGATCACAATTAGACTAACTCAAGCCCTGGATGCACAGGAGGAGATAGAACAGAATCTGATTTACATGAGATAAATGTGTATGTGTATTCTGGGATGTCAGAATCTATTCTTATGGGTATAATAAACCCAACTCTGTCTTTCTATGCTTGATGTCGAGAGCAAGTCTTCTATCATTACTGCCTTAAAGAATTAAAAATATTATATTATAACAAAAAAAAAAAAAAAAGTGACACGTGTACCACCAGAAAGGAGTAAGTTTTTCTAACTAATCTAACTGGCCTTGGAAATGCCTGTTTCCATACTTATTGCACAAAACAGTTGAAAGCATCAAAATTTAGGTAATGGGGCAGATTAGCAAGTCAGCAAAATAATGTTTTTGCACAGGGGACCTAAATGTTGTGTGTAGGATACTAAAGACTGATTGCTTTAAGCCACAAATACATAGTTTTCTCCACTCTGCAGTAGAAAAGCGATAAGATGTTTTATTATGTGGAGCATGAAATTATCCTGAAAAACAGAGGTTCTGGTAAAGATATTTCAGGGTTATTTATTTGAAAGTGCTCATGTAAAACAAAGTAGGTATGTTCCCGAGGGTTACATTCACAAGAAGCAAATTATACTAAGTCAGATGTGTCATCTTGAATATCCAGGTATTCCACTGTTTTGAAGAAATGGAGCCAAATTAACTTGAATTATTTTCTGTATTCTGCTATTGTGTTGTTGATTTGTCTTTTCTTTGCCTAGGTATGTAGTTACTACAAGGAATCAGCATTAAGCTTTTTTTGGTGTTTGTTTATTTTGGTTTATTTATTTATTTTTTTTTTAAACATAGATTTGAAGTAGCTAGGTAATTGTTTACCTTGTTAAGGATGTCTTGCTGCTTTGTTGTTTCATTTTTCTGTAACATGCTGGAACTCAAAACTTTGCATAACAGTTTAATTGAAGTATTTGATTTCAAATTGTCACTGTGAATTACTCCCACTGAATAGGGGCGTTTTAAGTAATTATAAATAGTTATATTCTTTATGTTATAGCTTTAATCTGGTTTAGTATTCATGATGACTAGAAGTAGAGTTTTCTGGCAGGCTGAAATATGCAAAATTAAATTGAATCTGTTGTGACAAAAAAGAGTGACTGGGCTACTAAAATGTTAGCAATGCCTAAAAGGCTTTGTAGCTTCTTTGAACTCCTTACTCATGTAATCATATGAAAGTTTTAAGTCACAATGTAATTCTGAAAGAGGATATGTTCTTGTTAATCATGAATATACTCTGTGACAGCATGACATCATTTGTTTAACTGAAATTGCTGCCCTAGATCCCTGATAATTTTGTGTATGAGAAAAAGTATGATTATTAGACCAAATTAAGTGATAATAAATTATTTTCTAGGTCTGACTACAAATTTTTGAAATACAGAAAAACCTACATCCCATCTTAGCTAAGTCCAAGAAGAAGAAAATCAGAGTTAATATAGAATTTGTATATAGGCAGATCTGCCTCAGCAGTAGCACACAGGCATCTTTCCACCTGCAAACTCTCTCTGAGATAGTGATGTCAGTGGTGGGTCCACACAACAGTGAAAACACACTAGGCCTTCTCTCTTTTTTTCTATCCTTGGTGAACCCAGACTATTTGTTTCAATAATTCTCCTAAGATTTGGAGGTGTATGGGACAAGGCAATGTCTGAAAAACAACAATATATTTTAGAATGTAAAAAATATATCTAAATTAAGTTGCCTGATGCAAATTTGCCAAAGTCACTGGTGATGTTTCCCCAAGACTTCAGATGAGATTAGAAGACTTCCCAGAAGAGTGGTTACCACTGACAAGGAAAGGCAATGCAGATCCTTTATTTATGCCAAAGAGCTTAACTTTATACTGCTAGCCTAATTGAAATACAACCATCTGCTTGTCTGCTCGTAAATGCTTGCTTTTGATATGCAACCAGTAGTATCCTTACCAGACCCCTCTTTACTTTCAGCTCAAGAGAGCAGGGACACTCAGGTGGCAAGTAACAGTCTGTCACTTTTGGGCAGATGTAAAATATCTCCAACGTAACTTTGACTCGATGTTAATGCTGAGAGTCAGCATCTAAAGACTTCTCTACTTCAAAGATATCACGAGAGTAAAAGGGTGGTTAAGAAGATAGGAAGTGAATAAATGATAGGAAAAAGACAGATCTACTCCACAAAGCAATAATGAGGTTTACTGTTTTCTGAAAGAATTTCAGACAAGAATGATGGATTCAGTAGAGGAGGAACTTGGAAAAGAGGTGAGCAATCCATCTGTTTTTGCATCTGTTTTTGCTTTCTTTTCCAGATTCCTCTCTTCTTTTCAGTCGAGGATGTTCCACATCCACTGAAGTAAGTTTAGACAAAAACAGAAACAGTGCTTTTTTTCCTCATTTGCAAAAAATCCTGATAGAGCAAGGACTGCCCAATCCTTTGAGACAAAAGACCATGAGGTGGGAGCAGGGACTTCCCATTTGTTTTGACACTGAGCATGCCAGATACCATCTACATTAGGGGAAGGTTCACGTGTACATGGGGCCTGATCAGATGCAACCCAGAGAGCTAAAGGAGCTAGGAGATCTTATGGAATTTTCTCCATCAGCTACCAAAGGTTGAGGAATCTGGGGTATTCCCTGCTGTCTGAATGCTGGCCCATGTAATTTCAATCAACAAGAAGGATATAAGGGACGATCCAGAAACATACAGACCTGTGAGTCTAACCTCAAGACCTAGAAAAATTATGGAGGAGACAGATAGAGACTGGGTGCCATCAAAAGTTGTTTAAAGGACAACATAGCCATCAGGCACAGTCAACATGTGTTCACAAAGAGAAAGTCCTGTTTAACCAACCATATCTCCTCCAGGATAAGGTCACCTGCTCAGTGAATTGAGAGATGCAGAGGATATAGGTTTTTTGGCATTTACTGGTGCTTTTCTCACTGTCCTTCACAGCACCCTTCTGTAGCAGTTGCCCAGCTGTGGCAGTGTGGGCCGGTGGAGCACTGGGTAGGGAGACACTGCATAGCAAGGCTGTGGGGTTTGGCCAACAGGCTGGTAAGTGGCCATCAGCTGCTCCTCAGGGCTCAACACTCCCTCCAGGGCTGGGTAATAGATCCATGATCCGGATTCAGATTCAGCAAATTGCAAGACTAGAATTAACTTTGATCTTAGGCAAACATGTTTTTAACCAAGCAAAGATAGCTGAGTATAGCTTAGATTTCAGTTCACTATATACCTCAATAATAATTGTTTGATAGTATTGCACTACTGACCCCAGGTGAACATATTTCTTTGTACTAAGTGTCTTGAGTAATTGATCTTTACAGGCTACTTTACTTTCATCTGGTGTGAATGCAATTCCTTCCTGCTGAGCATTTCCTGTACTTTTGTGGCTTTTTTTTTAATCTCGTCTGTAATCAGAATTTGTAGAGGGTGAACAGTAATGGAGAGCTAAGGTGCTACAACTTGTCCTTAATGACCAACAGATCCATTCTCACATCTCTGAAACGAAGAAAATATTGCTGCACAGTTCCAAGCTTGGTTATTCTGAGATTTATCACACTTACAACACTTCGAGTGCATCTACTCTTAATAAATGGAAGTAAGGGTAGAGACAGGTCCTAGTCCAAAATCACTCAATTAAGCCAAAGTAGGAAAGACTTATTTTGACACCCTTTGGACATCCTTTTTGACATCCAGAGTAATTATGCCTTTCTACCAAAGAGTACCAAGAAGACAGTGCTAGTTACAGGTTCAAGGTTTCTATTAAAGCAGTGTTGAGGTAATCTTTTAACTATCAACTACCCTTACATTAATACCTCCTGTTTCAGTTCTCTTTGATGCACTGTGTGGCCTTGATCCAGTCCTTGCCTAGTAAAAACCCAATAGTTTCAGGGCCATCAGGTCCTGCTAAGAGACTGAGTATTTTGCCACCACAACAGTATTATGCTGACAGAGCCTGGTCACTCCAGGCCAGAGCTGGCTAACATCCATCCAAGACCATGAGCAGAGAAAAGACATCTCTTCCTGTAACCTTGTGTGTAGATGTAACCTTATTAGCAGTCTTCTTCCCATATGTCTCTCTTAAAATAGAATGCTTTATGCTGCACATAAATTGTATTTAGAAGGTTATTCTATGAACATTTATTTTAAAACTCTAATGACTTCAGGGAGGGGAATGTCATTTGCTATCAGTTTAAATAGTGCTTAGCTTTGACCTGCTCTGCTCCTTACACCTGCCATATATAGATAAATAAATATTTTCTTGTTTAATAAATGTCTATAAATCAGCAGTTTCAAGCACAAATAGAAGTAAAAAAAAACCCCATAAATATGCTCTTTCAATGAAATGAACTGTACAGTCTCCTTTTTCCCCTTTAAACCTCCTTTTGGATGTAGGGAAAGGGCAATGTTTCTGTCGCTGCTTCTGCCAAAAGGATTAACTCTTCTGATCACGTTATTTTCTTTTTCCTAGTTATAATTCGTGGTGTAACAAGAATAACTCATTGAATTCAGTTTTAGAGGGGAACAGGAAGCTTTTTATTTCCTCAATTATATGCCCTCATATTACAAACCAGCATACTAACATTGTTCTCTGACTGTGTTAATGATCTCTATATCTCAGCAGGGCTAATTAAACAGAAAACAAGGAGTGAAAGGCAGTATCTACAGAAAATTTTATTCTGGGTAGCATTCCAGCATCTTGGAAAGATTTTAATAATTGTTTTTGTACAAGTCCAGCTGTTGACCATGCAGCCTGAGGCGAAGTCCTTATTTATGAGAAGAACTCTTCACCACTGATTGTAATCATATACAAAATGGTCTTTTCAACTCATGCTCATGAATACATCTTTGTTAAACTAAACAAGAGCTGCTGACTCGACATCTGCCCTTAATGTGTGCAACTCACCTTTTGATCTCAGCATCTATTTGGGCAACTAAAAGGAGTTTGTGCTTTGAGGGCACATTTCCAGTAATTATTAGGACTTTTTTTTTTTTTTTTTTTTTTTTTTTTTTTTTTTTTTTTTTTGTAAAACAGGAAGACATTTTTAAAGAAAAATGGTTTCCTTTGATATCCTTGTAAGGCACAACATTTAATATATTCTTTCATTAAATTACACTTTCTGTAACTTATTAGAGACTTTGTGTTATGAGTGTTATATATTGAAGGCAATGAAGGGTGAGAAAACATCCAAAAACTGTAAGGAAAGCAATAATTTATTATATCCTCTGGGACTCAACTGCTTGTTATAAATTCATTTTCCATGTAAATGGGCTTTAAAAGAAGATTAAACTTGATGCTGGTGCTGTAATTATTATCACACAAACTTCAAACAAATTTCATTTTTTCTCTACTCTTTAATGCTAATGTCTAGAAAAATCAAGTTTTGTTTTTTCATTCTTGTATTTGAAATGAACCTAAACTTGCTGCGGTTAAGGGATTTGGATTATTGGCATGTCTGACAAAGCATATTTTGTACACAGAGATTTAAAGAGGTGACCTCATTTAACTAAATGTTCAGGGGTCTGTTAACAGATCTGACTACTTAGGTGATACATATCACACAAAAATTAAGGAATATACATTGAACACTTGTTCTAACATTATTCTTCTATGCATCATCTGGAAAGTTTTAGAGGTCTTCAGGAAGTAGCCTGATTTGACCTTGTTCCATGATCACATCAGCTGTCAAACTCCTTCCTGTGATCCAAGATGCAAGTCTGGATGCAAAAGTCATACTGGGATCAATGGTCAGAGAAGATGATGGAACCTGTGCAAGGCTCAGCTTCTACTGAACTGCTGGAAAGGAGCTTGGTACAAAACAATGCGTGCTGGGTTTGCCCGCTTTGGCATCCATTGCTTCCATCTCTTGCTTGATGGGCCGTCTGTGCCATGTAGAACTAGCAAATGGCAGTCAACATTCACCCTGCTGAGAACGCACCTGTAAGGCAAAACCAGCACAGTTTCTCAAAGGGACAGTAAATGAATGCATAACCCTTAAACTAAGAAAGTCCTCTCTTAAAGGGACATGATAGTCATGCAGGAAAAAGGTAGGTTAACTCAGTTAAAAGCAGTTTTCCAGAGCTGCTCTTTTCAACTTAATGAATTCATAATATTGTCTTGATTGTCAGCAAAAACAGCAACACATTAACTTTGATTATTTAGAGGAGAATAACAGGGTGAGTTGTAGTGAGATTTAGGAACTCATATTTGCCAGCAAAGAAGCATTGGGAACTGGGTAAAAATTTGCTCCTCAGCAGCTAAGTCTGAATATTTCCACTCTTCTGTAAACTGGCTGTAGTTTATTATTAGAGAAAAGCTGGTAAAAATTTGGAGCCTGTTTTTTAATGAACTTACCAAAGGTTTGAACAAAATGTTTTGTCTTTATAAAGGGAATATTAAAATTCCAAGATGTTTTCTTCAACAAATGATCAGAAAATAAGCAGTGCTCACATGTGAAGTTTCTCAAATCATTGCATATATTTCCCCAAAAAAACAATCTTCTCATAGCTTCTTTTACTTTAAAGCATTGAGAATAGTCAAAGGACTATCATTTTTAATGAGCTAGAGGTTGGTTTAGTACAGTTGTTCTTGATTAGCTATTTTTTCAGTATCTTTCAGTTAATATGCATCCTTGTTAACTGTAATGAGGCGTATCAGAGGTCATGCAAAACTGGTTGAAATGATTAATCTTTGTCTTGATTTGTGTGGTTGCTTGAAAAACCCTGAGTGTTCTATTCCATGGTTTTGTTATTCTTAATTTATGAACTATCAGATATATGTTCTCAATTTCCAGATGTTGGAACAGGCAGTCCATTTCAAACTACTGCCATGCAACAGTAAGAAGGCTAATTATATACACAAAATAAAGTTTTTTCAGGTGTCAGAGCAGAAGCTGTTAACAATTGAGCCATGCACCTCCACAAACACTTCTAAGAGTATTCCAAAAAGGAATTTCGTAAAGTAATGTAGGCTATGGCCAGATGCTTAAGATCACTTGTGCTGTCCTTATATATTTTAAATGTCTAGACCACAATGGTTATTTATAAACTCTTAAGATATATACTAAAGATAATTTGCAATGATTACCAGCTGTTGGTAATCTGTACCAGTGCAAATTCCAAATCTAATACTTCAAATGTTGTGAATGGAGAAGATATTTCTACAAAATATGTTGAGGTTCACACACAGAGTAGACACTTTCTATTCATAATTTACTAATAAGAGAGTTTTGTTGCATAGTAGCCCCTTCTCAAGAATTTGTAGTTATTGCCCATTACAGAGAAGGGAATGATTTAACAAGGAATCTTCTCTGTCTTTCAGCATAAAAAACTCCCATAAAAGTTGAGATTCAAAATCATCCTCAATCTTTAACAACAGAGGATCATGTTGTAAGTGTGGTAGTCATTTTTCACAGGATTTAAACGGCAGTATTAACCGGGACAGGTCTCATTATGTTGCCAGATTAAAGCCTCTCAGGTTAGGTCAAAGATATTTTCAAGTGCTGTTATTTTCTAGAGAAGACTTGGTAAACTTTTACAGTCATTATAAATATCACAGGTATAGTCTGGGTCCAAAAGTCCCTAAACAGTCACAATTTTATGCAAGTCCCTTTGCATCCCAGTCAGCTCTTGAGAAGAGGTGCTTGACCAAATGCTTGGTGGATACTTTCAGGTCTGCAGACTGTCACAGTTTCCATACTTTAACTGGGATTCTTGTCCTAAATAGATGCACACAGATAATTATTTTTTCCACCTGGAAAAGAGATTTTTATTATATACTAGGTCAAATTTGAAATGCATAGCTGCTCTTCCTCCTGTGCCTCCTCTAGGCTCATGTATCATTGAGTAACCAGCTGGAAATAGCTGTGTAAGCACAGAACTAGCTGAACCATTCAGTCGGGATTCAAGGATACATGCAAGGGCAGGAATGCATCTGATTAGTTCACGAATGATGGGAGCCAAGGTCAGGTGCTCTCACATTTATGGCCTTCATCACTAGATAACTACTGCCACAATTCTAATATATATTAAAGTTGTGTGAAATATTTGTTTCAGCAATTAATCTAAGCCCATTTGATCTTGTCTTTCCAGAGCAAGGCAGTCTTTTACTCTTGGCTTTATATAGATATGTATATTCAATTTATCTGAAAGGAAACATCATTTCCTGTCTTTAGGTATCTTTTTACAAAAATTTTCAGAGAATTGCTTAATGAACACAGTAATAATTAGTTTCTCAACCTCTATGTGCAGGAATGAGAGCAATTTCTTTCTCTCAGGTGGGTAAGGTGGGAGGTGGCAGTGCTATACCACTCCTTGCAAAATTAGTCCGGTTTAATCAAAATTTAAAAATTACATCAAAACTGAAAGTAACAAAAGATAAAATAATAGTCAGATTTATGTGACTTGAAAGTTAGAAAAAAATTTCAAGTGCTGTTCAATCACTTTAATCTATCTTTAGGGGTTTAAAACACTTCTCATCTTACAATATTTTTTCCCTCAGATCTGATGAAAAAATAAACTTCACATTTTTCAGATAAGCCAGAGGCTTTTTGCCTCACAAAGATTCTGACCTATTCCAGTTATGGTTGTGAAAATAACTCATAGGGAATGACTTGGCAGGTTTTTAACAATGTCTTCTGAGATTCAGATACTAGGAAAATAGTTGAGATTTAGGTTTTTAAGCTAGGGTAATATGGTTCTATTGCAAAATATGATTCATGGAGGAATATAAATTATAGAAATGGAATTGTAAACATTACTGTTAGCTTTCCTTGTTTTAAAATTATGCATTTTTTTAAACACTAAATGCTGTATATGGTGGATACTTTCTTCTGTAAAATATGTATTTTGATAACAGGAAATCAAAATGATTCACAATTCAGACAAAAAAATATGTTATCTCGTTCTGGCTTAGATATCTCTTGTCTCATATCTAGCCATACTTGTTATTTAATAGAACAACAATGTTCACAGAATTCTGTAGGGTTTAATAAGATTAGGTTTTGTTTTAGAAGTAGTTTTTTCAATTTTAATTTTTGTACTAAAAAATGCTTTCTTTTAGGCTTTAGTCAGCAATAGACAGAAACATTGTTAATAATTTAAATCTTAATGCATCTAGTGGCTGTAAAATCTTTAAGCAAGATGCTGGCCAAACCATTTGTCCTTTTTTTTTTTTTTTTTTCTTTTTTTTTTTTAATATTTCAAGTTAAAATGCTGGCATTTGTAAACTGTATTCTCTGAAAGTTCAGGCCATTGTTTATGTCGAGAAGCCCTCAATGTTTCTTCTTTCCTACATTTAATAGTTTTGGTACTTCTGAGACTCAATTAACTTCAATTCTGGGGAAACTACATTATAAGCAAAATTAAAATTTTCTCTTGTAAACCTATTTTATACAAGTCATATTTTTAAACAACTGTTTCAGGAAGGATAGAGCACTCCGACACAAATCCATGGCACAGATATTTGTTTTATAAATAATGGTTTTCTAGCATGTTATTTCTTTTTATTTTTCCTTGTGATACGAAATGATTGTGAAGGCTAAATAAATCTGTAAGAGATGGTAACCCTACAGATTGTTCTACTCAGTTAATTCACGTTTCCCAGCATAATGACAGATAAAAATATGGTAAATTAAAATTAGATATTGTTGGGCAATTCTTGTTCTTATATATGTTCTATTAATCTGTAGAATTTTTCTGGACATAAATAAAAAAGGCCAGGAACAGGTGAATTTTCACTTGCTTGCTTTATCTAAATTGATTATGGGTCAATTTTGTTGTCATATATGAGTACTCAATTGCATAATTCTGTTGCATCTTGCAATTTAAAATAAGCAACAATTACACTATTAGAAAATAAAGAAATATAATTAAAACTAATGTTTCTTGCCATTTTTCTCCAAAATTTTGGATGGACTGTAAGAAAAAACTTCTTGCAAAAGCCTAAACTCCTCAATTTTCATCAAAATATTAGCACTACTTCCTGATATTCTGAAGCAAAAGCTGATATTACAAGTCTAAAAAACAAACAGGACTGGGCTTGCTCCTGTTTATTTCATTTTCCACTTTAAAATAGTAAGTTGTTGCTCTAGATAGAGGATGCTCATATAAAAAAGCAAGGTGAAGAATGGAAAAAATCTCCCACCTGTTTTCCATTCTCCTAATTTTATTCAAATATGTTTTGCTTGAGTAAAAAAATGTGATCAGACTGATGAAGACACGGGGAAGTGTAACAGCAGAGGGTGAATAGGGCACCTCAACCATCAGATGTGGTAAAAGAACAAAAGAGGTCAGTGCTTCAATTGGAGCGGAAGCAGGTAAACAGAATGATAAAGCTAGCACAATATTACCACAACAGGGGCAAAAGCAAATGTTATCAAGAAAAAAAAATCTGCAGATATTGCTGTTGCAATAAATTGAAGCAAAAACAGTCATTGCCATCATGATCAAGGTGAAAGAACAAAAGAAGCAGGGAGAAAGCATCAGTCTTGCTAAAAAATGTAGAAACAGGATCTTTTCTATTGCATTTGTAAGTCCTTCTACTGCTTAGAGAACCACATAACTCATGGGAAGTGTATAATCTAAATGCTACCTGCAAGAGTGTGTGGTATCATGAGAAACCAGCTACAGTGACTGCAATAAGCCATATCTGTATTATCCAAAAGCCTCTGAAATCAAACAGATTTTTTTTTGTGTATGGATTAAATAGATTTTGAAGAACAAAAGATCCAACCATAACAAAATCCTTTAAGTTCAGTGCTGCAATAAGTTTTCCATATTTTAACCTTGGGTTAGTCATGCCTCACTTTTACATTAAGAGACTTCTGGAAAACTCAAAAACTGGAGAAGAAAAATAATTTTGAATCTGTACTGGATCAACCCTAGGCTGTTTTACAGGGTCTAATCCTTGTGTGGTACCCTGGAAGCTCAGGGCAGACATAAGATTGTCTATTCTGATGATTAATATTGATTGTATTTATGTGAGCTTGGAAGACATAAGGTCAAAAGCTGCAAGGAATGAAAATGCAATTGTTAAGGACTTCTTCACACATCCTGTGCCCTAACCCTAGATGTAGGGAGCAGTCTGGTCTCCATCTAGACCTTTAGTCTGGGGTCTAGTACAGGCTGAATGGGTCCTTTGACATTGGGGATTACTCAGTGCGAGTTTGGGATGTGACCACAATCCTTTAAGTTGCAGTTCAGATAAGTATTTTGTAGCATCTCTTTTCTCCATGAGGGGATTCTCTAGAATGGCTAGTCCCATGAAGTGCCAATTTATCATTGAAATTATGTATTATTTGAGGTTATCTATTTTAAAGAATTACAATTCTACTGTGCATCAAGACTCTTTATTGGGCTTTCTGGTTAAAGAGTAAGTGTATGAAATATAAACTTTAATATTGAGCTATAACAACTTTAAAATGTCCTTTTCTCTCCTTCAGTTCATTAAGCCTCCAGAGAAACTTTCAAAGCTCATTAGTTAATTTCAGCTTGGGTTTCTCATCTCAATCTTAAACAGCAAGAAATAAGATTTAATGACTTTAGAGGTCATAACTTCTTTGTCATAGACTGTCTTGGTTTGTTGACCTGCTTCATTATGACCAGAACTGTATTACTTGTTTATTCCCTAAGCACTGAAACTTAAAATATTATCTTTCTCACTTTCAACCTTTTAAACACAGCATTTTTTTAATCATTATGAAATGAAGATGTAAGCTATTTAAGCACTTTATTGAAGTTCAGAGTATCAAAGGCATGTTATACTGTGTGATTCAATTTATAGTTTTGAACTACAATCAAAAATGTACTCATGTTGCTCACTGTCATTTCTGGTGGAAATGTGCATCAAGGTAGTATATAATCTAACAGTCAGGTATCTGCATTAGAAAAGAAGGAAACTGTAACAAAGTCTCTATTTGTTAAAGTAGTTAAACCAAAAATCCATCTAGAAACTTCTTAGTCTATTGAAAGGTAATCTTTTGTCAGAATTTAGTCCAGATACATTATGTAATTTCCCCTGCCCTATTTAGTCATTAGTGAAGTGCACCTCAGCAAAAGATTGGTGTTCAAAAGTGCTTGTTATCACTTGTTACAGTAATAACAACAAAAAGGTAGTTTACCCGATTCTGGGTGTTCTGGAGAGAACTGTAGCTGTCAATATCCCATGATTCACAGAAGAACCATTTTAGCCTCCTAGGCAGTGTCAGCAAGTAAGATTAAATCTGTTCTATTGATTACACAGACTTCTGTGTACATTAGATTTCTCAGTGCATCCTTGCCCCATCTCTGGATGCATCCCACCCACACTGATCAGCTGCCTTTGATCCTGATCATTAGGAGAAAATCATTGCTCACTCTTCATAGCTAGACTACTAGTTTGTATTACCATTGATTCAATAGGACCACAGAAAAATTTAGGTTGAAAAAGGCCTCTGGAATTCAGCTAATCAGTCTCAAAAGCAAGTTAATGTGACAGTTATATCAAGCTGCTCAGGGCTGTGTCATATCAAGTTTAAAAAGTCTTCATGGATTGAGATGCTTTAGCCTCTCTGGACAATCAGTGCTTAACTACTGTCATTGTCCACAGATTTACTTAAAACCAAACAGAACGTTCCCTGCTGTAAACCATTTGTGGTGCCTCTGGTCCTTTAGCTTTGTAGCTCTGAGTACAGTCTGGCTCTATCTTAACCCAGCATTGTGCAGAGGAAGGCTGTAATTAGCTGGCTTCTCTGCCAAACAAACCCAGTTTCCTTGTCCTTTCGTCCTTGTCCTCAGATGTCTTCTGTCCCAGACTCCTAATCAACCCTATGGCCCTTTACTGGTTTCACCCCAATTTCTTTGCACCAGGAAGTCTAAAATTGGACACAAATATTTCAGAGGTAACCTCATTAGTGTCAAATAAAGGGAAATAATCACTTCCCCAACCTGTCTCAACTCATCCCAGGTTTGCTCCAGCCTAGATCCATAATTTCACCATGATCACAAATTTCACACAGCTCCTGTTAGGCCATTCCTCCAATTTATTGCAGGGAAATTGCTTTTATGTCCTGTGTTATCAGTTACTCCCCAAAATCTGGCATCCAACTTGATAATATTCCTACAAAATCATTGAAGAAGTTGTTCACATTTTGAAACCTTGAGCAATATCACAAAAATCTTCCAGCTATGCTATTCTCTAGACTCAAAAACTCACTTATTTTGCCTACTTTGAACAGTGTATCTCTTTGAAATAACTATTTTATTACTTTACTGAAACCCTTTGTGACATCAATGTAAAAAGCATTCTTTGTTCACCATATTTTTTCTTAAACTGTAACCGATTTGTCTCTAAACCAGGTAAACCGAGCAATATAGATCCAGCTATTGGATCTATTTTTAGTATTGGAAAATCCAGCCCAGCTGTTCCTAATTGCCTCCTTGTCCTTTTGTGTTTGGAGATGGCTTCTGTGAGGATTTATTTCTTGATTTTCCTAGGAACAAAGGTTAAACTGAAGCTACCGGGCCTGAGTTTTCTAAGATCTTCCTTTATCATTTTCTGTTTTCCACTCATATGCTGATGAAATTACTCTTCAAAGTTGATAAGGAATAGCCTTTCAGTGACTAGGGGATCCCTTTCAACAACACTGGATGAACCCTGCAGATGCATATATCCATTTAAAAAGCAAGAAAATGGATGTTGTCTTTACTGTCATCCAAAAGGCAAAAAAAAAAAAAGAGCATGATTAATGTCAAAGTTGGATTATTCTTGATAAGGTATTAATTTCTCCTGTTTTCATCAGTGAAGCAGCCTCCACAAGACTGTGAAACTTGTCCATGCCCAATTATACAGGCTTGTACAGAAGCAGCAGTTAACACAACCATGTGTTTGGGACCCCAGATTCCACAGGCTGAGCCTCAGCTGGCTCGTTTGGCTAGTGAGAAGAACTGTTCAGGCCTTACACAGTTTTATGCAAGAGAATGAGAACAGTGTTTCAGACAGACAGGAATAGTTCTTGAAGGAGAAAAAGTATAACTGTCTGAGTTCAGTATAATTGACTAGTCCCCTTATAACCGAGATATTTTTGATTTGCTTGAACTGCAGTTGAAAGTCTCAAGAGAAAGCAAGGTCATAATAAGGGCTATATTTTATTTTTAAATCAGATAATTAAAGCAATAGCTTCCTGGACTTTCCAATAGCTGGAAAAATGACATTTTAAAAACAATGTGATCTCTAAAATGATAAAACACTTTTAAGAAAAACTTTTTGTTTGGTAATATAGCCTTTCAGGCACTTTATTAATATATGGATAAACCCCCATCTGGGTCTTTAATCTTAGAAAATTGATGGAAACATGCTTTATTAAAATATACAGGGTATTGAAGGATACTGTTTTAAATAAAGTTCAAAAATTGGCAGAGTTTTGGGATCTTAAACTGAGCTTCAGGCAGAGATAAATATTATGATATAGTGTTTTGTAAATGGCTTTATATTTCAATAAATAAGTCTGCTGTACATTTTTTTAACTGAACAGATTGAATTAATATATTCTTAAAAAGTGTATACATTATCTACAGTTGGACTAGACATTGCTTCTTTGTCTGAATCATTATTATTAGCAGTTTCCTCTGTATAACTCTCAGTAGAATAAATTGAGAGCCCCAAATATTTCACATAACGAACTAACTGTCTGCTACTAGTCAAGTCCTTGTATTTTGTCACATTCAGTATTTCAAAGTGGATGTCAATTTGCTTGCAACCATGGGTAAACAGTAAGGCTGCTGTACTTCAGAATAGTATTCTCCAATTTAGTGTTCCCACTGAAACCACTCCAAACCATGTGTTGCTCACTAGTTCACCTCTTTCCCTGACCTCCACTGGGGCAAGCTGGAGAGGAGAATTAGAGGCACAAAAGGTAAAGATCATGAGTTGAGATAAGAACAATTTACTGGAAAAAGCAGTGAGATGACCAAACAAAGAGTAGCAACAACAATACTAATGGTAGGGGGTACAGGAAAGAGGCAAATGATTCACATGCAATACTCCTGAAAAGACCCAACTACTTTCTGCTGCCATGCTGCCTGGAAGACAGCCTTCTCCCCCATTCCCAGAAAATCTTGTGAGGTGGTATAGAATAACCTTGTGGTCCTGGACATACCCTCTCCTGGCTACTGCAAAAAATTTACCCTGGCCTGGCTGGACACACTTCCTTTATTTTTTCTAAACCACAATGAAAAAACTTGCTGTTTCTGCTGACTTTATCATTAGACTTGATCGCTCTGCAGTATCACTGAAGTGTTGAAGCTCCTGCTAGAAAACAGGTACTGTTACCGCTGTTTGATTTCACTTCCCTAAAAGGAACTTCCACACTTTTCTATCTAAACATAAAGCTAAGTTTTTCAAGAAACAGCTACATTTACCTTAATGTTATTTCACAGCAGAGCGGTGGTATTAGAATCCAAGATCTCTGAAGTTGACAGTCGACAGTATACCAACTAATGGTATATTTCCTTTCTTTATTAAGGAGACACAAAACAAAATTCAAAAAATCCCAAAACAGGCCTCCAAAAAGTTGATTGTCTAAGTAAGGTTCCAACCTACAGATGTTTAATCAGAAACCATTTCAATCAAAAAAGTCCTGAAACCAAATACACTCCTATAAATTACTGGGATTGTAAAACAACTAGTGTAATTCAGGATATTTGGTCATGTAAAAATTGAGAGAATAACTTGGAATAAAATCCACTATCCTCATACCAAAGCCCTTATATCTTATGATAAACTGTTATAGTAACTCAGAAAATACAATCTGACCCATTGGAATATTAATCTTCTTCCTTGGATCTTTTGCACAAGCAAAATAAATGTATTCTTTTGAGACTTTTATAGAGGAACTAAATTCTGTACTAAAAAATATATTATTGATGTGTCTGTGAAAAGGAAGTCCGCATTTCTTTACTTTTGAGTAATGAGGACTTTTCTCACTGCTTTTCCCAGAAGACCATACCAGCTTCATTGGCTGCAAAAATGTACATCTCAGTAAGATTTTCAAATATAGATCATAAGTAAGGCCATGCTTGTCCATAATGTAAACAGATTTCTTCATAGTAGCATTGTCAAGGCACAGCCAATACAAACAATAGGTATTAAACATCCTATGAAATTAACATTGAGAAAAGTCACAAAGTATATATCATCTCTGTGAGATCAGTAATTACTAAGTTCTATCTCTCCATACACTTAGAACATATTTATGAAAAACATTCACACAAATGGATGTATGTATTTCAGGAATGTGCAGTGTTTAAAAGAAGCTATCACAGCTCCCCTTCCCCTTACTTTTCTGCCTTATATTTCTTTTGTTTCAACAGCCTAGTGGCCATCATGTTTGTGTTTGGCTGATGAGTGATTTATCCCATGCCTGAGGTCAGTATAATGCAGCCCCAGCAGAGACTTTGTTCCTCTCTCGATGTGAGGCCCTTTCCCTTACCTGCTTTCTCCTGCACGGTTACATTGATTCCTACAAAATCTTTTCTGCCATGCAGAGATTTGCAGTCTTTGCAGGAACTTCGCAGGGGTACACATAGGGATGTAGCCTTTTCTTCCACAAGATTAAGGTCTATAGTACAGTGGAAGTGGATCTGATGTCTGACGTTACCTTTTGACCTGGGATCAGCATTGCTCAGACTCCTCAAAGCTCTTCAAATTCTCTTTGAGGCTTTAGCACTTGGCCACTGCAACAGTTACTACCCCTACATTTTTAAATCTGTATTTATAACCGACTTGCAAATCATCACAAACTGTCTTTCAACCCAAATTAAATTGAAAGGCGTATAATCCCTAGGCAAATAGGATTGATAAAACTGTCAGTATCTACTTTTCCCTTAACTATAAGATTTTGTCACACTAAGAGACTATGTGTTTTTATTTCAAAACAGGCTATGCCTTGAGCTGGTTGTTGCTTGATATTATGAATTAGAGAGGACTCTAAAAATTATCCTCCTTTTTTAGTGTGCCTATTTATTGCTAATAAAATACAAATGTAAGCATTAGTGGAAAACCTAAAGTTTGGTTCATTCAGGAATTAAATTCTCTAAAGGACCTTTCAAAGTTTTAATGTAGGGAAATGACTCTGATTTTGTGCACACATATCAAGAGAAAATGGGTTTCTAATTTGGATTTCCTAGCATAATCATCCACATCAAATACCTAGTTATGTTTTTTGGGTGATAGCTCTTCTACTTCTCTTATTGAATGGCCAAATAATGTGACTTGCATTGAGAGAGAGGAGGAAGGACTGTCTCCTTAATGGCTGGAAATTGGTTTGGATCTAATAACATTAATGCACCTGTACTCAAATACACTAATCCAAAAGGGCCACTAGTGCCAAGGGAAGGAGAGAATGATATGAATTCACAGATCCATACAGTGGGGTTTTTTTGTAGGACAGAAGTTATCCAAACTATAGGAGATGAAGAAGATAATTTGAGAAAGCAGAATTTGCTTATTGGAATTTGGAAGCAAGGTACGCTGTATTATCAAGAAAACAATGAAAACCAAATCAGCTGTACCTTCTCTTGTCAAAAAACACTCAAGTATATTTTCATTGGCTTTCTTGCGTCTTGGAAGTTTTTCAGGTGTACAAATATTTTATTTTTAAAGAAAAAAGATATTTCGTATCATGTTTGTATATTGTGCAGATGATGGCCTGGTCAGCTAAGACTTCACATGTATAGAAGTCGAGCAGATTACAAGTATTTCTGTGATGGAATTAGAATGAATTTAGTCAAGTGAGTGGATGTTACTAAGCCTTTGTGTTTTTTGCAGATGTAGTCAGAGAAAACATAGATTAAGGGAAGTACCTACAACACCTTTCTCTCTTTACCCTGTTTCTTTTTCATGGGTGGTACAATTCTCTGCAAAGCCATAGTGAAAGAGAGCATTGTAGGCCTTCTAGAAGGTCTGTTTGCTGTCCACAGTACCCACATGCTTCTCACAATATGACAGGACAATAGCAGCTCCCTAACCAAAGCACTGAGGAATTTCTTGTCCTCTTTATCTATTTTTTCACACCCTGATCATGTGTGGTTTTCATGAAAATGTCCACATGGTGATGACAAGCTTAGCTCCATAAAGCAAGATTTGCACCCTTTTTTATTGTTTGCTAAAAGCTCTCAGAGGGCCTTGAAGAGAAAGAATGGCTTTGAACCTCAACAGGTTAGTCAAGATTTATGAATTATATTTGCTTTGCTCTTAAGCTTAGTTCTTGGTGAAATCATGTTTTTAACATGCATAATATTCATGCATCTCTTGATGTAAATATGAAAAAAAAATAGTAATTATGAAGGAGTAATTGTTTCAATTTATATTTTATCTATTTAGAATTTCAATTAAATTGTTCAAATTAGTCATTCATAAAGATGTGTTTTAAAATATCAAAACCTTAATATTGCCAATGTCAGCTGTATTAATTTCTGAGCCAAGTACCAAGAGCTAAAGATATACTTTAGATATGGGTTCATCATAACCCCACCTTAAGATGAAGTTAATTGTGATGACAATTTTCCATACAGTATCTTTACTTGAAAATCTGGTAAACTTTTATTCACGTCTTCTGTAGTTACAGAAATGTTAAGTTGCCTCAGAAATCCTCCTTTGATTAATTTTTATTACATGCATATGTGTCTTTATGGTATTACATACACATGTGTCTTCATTGTTCTGGTTAAAAATGGAATGGAATATGATGAATGTGATAAATACCCAGCTACCAGTCTTCAGGAAGAAGAAAAGCTTGCCAAACAATTTTCAATCATTTACCTGCAGGCCTGTCAAACAGAGAGGATAGAAGTGGCTGAAAGTTAGCAAATGTGATGCCCACTGACAAGAAGGACAGGAAGGAAGATCCAGAAAACTACAGACTTTCCAGTCTGACCTCAGTGACGGAAGGCAATGGAGAAGATCATCTTGATTGTCATCATGTAGCACATACAGCATGACCATGGGATCAGGCTCAGGCAACATGGTTTTATGAAAGGCAGGTCCTGCTTGACCAACCTCGTGTCCTTCTGTGACAAGCTAACCTGCTTGTTGGAAGAGGGAAAGGCTGTAGATGTGTCTGCTGCCTTCATCAAAGCTTTTGACACTCTCTCATGTGGCAGGCACATTCTTCTCTCTCTCGGGATTTTTCATAGAGGAGCACAGAGAGAAGAAAGAGAAAACAATTTCTATTTCTGCTCCTTGTGTTTCCCATGTGGAATGTGTTAGGAGAATGGTTTACCTGGGGTGATTGCTTGATTGGATTCTGGTGAGGATTGTTTAAGCCTGATGGCCAATCAAATCCACCTGTGTCTGGACTCACTCGAGAGGGTCACAAGTTGTGAGTGAGTTAGATATGGTAGTTAGAAAAAGTAGGTATGTATTTTTGGTATCTCCTTTAAATAGTATATTAATGTATTATAGTATAGTTATAATAAATCATTCAGCCTTCTGAACTAGAGTCAGACATCATAGTTTCTTCCCACCGGGTTCACCTGCATTTACAATACTCTCACTCTTATTTTCCCTCAGAAACTGGCTGCTCATAGTTTGGATGGGTGCATTGCTGGCTGAGTTAAAGACCTGCTGGATGGCTGGTCCCAGAGTGTGTGATGAACAGAGTCAAATCTAACCTGTGTCCAGTCACAACTGGGGTTCCCCAGGGCTCTGGGTTGGGGAAAGTCCTGTTCAATACCCTTATCAATGATTTGGATGAGAGGATTGAGTGACCTCTCATTTGCAGTGTTGGGCAAGTGTTGATCTGCTGGAGGGTCAGAAGGCCCTGCAGAGGGATCTGGACAGGCTGGATTTGTGGACCAAAGCCACTTAGATGAGGTTCAACAAGGTGAAGTGCTGTATCAGAAGTTCATGTCACAACAACCACAGTTCTAAAGGCTTGGGAAAGAGGGTCTGTAAAGACACTGATGGAAAAGAACCTGGAGGTACTGGTCAACAGCAGCTTAACATGAGCCAGCATGTGCCCAGCTGGCCAGGAAGGCCAATGGCACCTTACTGTGCGTCAGCAACAGTGTGGCCAGGAGGACCAGGGCAACGACCTGTACTGGGCACTGGTAAGGCCAGTGCCAGGGGGTCCTGTGTCCAGTTCTTGTCGTTCATTACAAGAAAGATACTTGAGGTGTTGGAGAATGATCAGAGAAGGGCAATGGAGCTGGTGAAGAGTCTGGAGCAAGCCCTGTGAGGACACTCAGGGAGTTGGGGTTGTTTAGCTTGGAGAAAAGGAGGTTCAGGGGAGAACTTATCACTCTCATCAAACTACTTGAAAGGAGGCTGTAGCCAGGTGAGGGTCAGCATCTTCTCCCAAGTAAAAATTTTTGGGAGAAATGGAAATATCCCCAAGTTGTACTAGGGGACGTTTAGGTTATATAGTAGGAAAATTTTCTTTACTGGAAGAATTGTAAAACATTGGAATAATTTTCTTGGGAAGTAGTTGAATCACCATCCTTGGAAGAGTTCAAAAGTTGTGGAGCCTGGGGACATGTTTTTGTGGTGAAGACAGTGGTGCTAGCTTAATGATTGAACTTGATGTTCTTAGAGGTCTTTTCAAACCTTCTAGGTTTCCATGTTTCCATGAAACAGAAAATATTTTTTCCTTCAGGTTTCCAGAAAGCAAAAAGCAGAGGGCAAATAAAAATTTCATAAGCAGTACAAATTTATTTGAAACTAGCTAGGGAGATAATAGAACACCAGCTCTTCAGTATTCTATACTAAACCCAAGGAAAACAGAATGTTTGGATGCCATGCAAAGCAAGCAATAATTGTTTAATACATACAAACTGCTTATTGTAGAGTGAGAAGCTATTGCATTTTGCTTGATCCATAGAAATTGCCCATGTACCTACTTCAAATTTTCATTAAACACTAAATAATTCAAATCAAATTAACCCCAGAAGAGGAACTAGTATTTTTTCTTAGTCATTGTTACTTGTGCTGACTTTCAGGGTTCTGCAGACAAGCTCTGGAAAATTCTTTACATTAAAATCAAAAAGCTGCCTTTTTCCAATAAAAGGATATCAAGGCAGAGACATCTTGGAAAATTATTATACCTTTCAATGGAATGGGGCAACAAATGCTGTAACATCCAGTTGTGTTCCACAGCATATTGCATCCAAAACTCAAAAACATTCAAAACTCATCCAAAACTCAAAAACCCTGGAAGCTGGACAGGCTTATTTGAGACATGACCTTTCAGTAAATTTTGCAGAAGGTGTGCTAAACTACATCAGGAGTTGATAAGAAAACATCTGAGATATTCTTTAAATTCAGTAAATATTCTCAGCACATAGAGACACCATTATATTTTATTACCTAAAACACAGTAGGTAAATAGCATCAGCTCCTAAAACTCTCTCACTAATCATGAGAAGATTGTGATGTCATGTGATCAGATTATTGGGTTTTTGAATCAAAATTTCTGCAGGGTATTTCTGTATAATTTCAGATGACTGTGCAGAACACAGGTGTGCAGAACTGTGTAGCTGGGGTGTAAATGATAGAGTAGATTCAATTTTTTTGTGAAACTGGCTTAGGGGTCTAGATTGACAAAAAGTCAGGGAAGAGTTTTCCTCTGTATTTGATGCCCATTTGCAAAACAGGCTGTGGATAGGCTGCTGAACAGACTGCTGACCTGTCTCCTGATTGCCAGAAACTGCTCTGGTGGGAGCTAATTCATAGCTGCAATACATCTGCAGTATACACTGTAAAGTACGTTTCACACCATTTTTTTTTCTGCCTTTGCTTCCTGGACACTTAAATTACTGTTTCCAGTAATATTGCTCCATATTAACAAAAATTCTGTCCTGGCCTGTCGTGGTTTGACATGGAAGTGAATTCTTTCAGGAAGTTGGGTCAAACCAATCAGTGGTCAAGTTTGGATATTGGCACCTGGAGTGACCACTGAAGGTATGGATACGCCTCTGAGAACACAGGGGGTTAAAAGCGAGAACTCCCAGGAGCTCACTCTCTCTTTGGTTCTGGTTGGAGTGCAGTGCAGACCTTCCCTGCCCAGCCATGGGCTGGGTGGGAGAGGGGAAGCCATGCGGCCTGGTTGAGGTGAGCCGAGGGGGCTGAAGGACTGGAACCAAGTCAGCTCCTGCGGACGGAAGGGTGGAGAGAAGCGAAGCTGCTTTTGTCATTCCCCCCTAGAGGGAAGAGAGAGTCCGGACAGCACCTGTAACTTTGCCAGTGCGGAGGAGAAGGGGGGGCGGGGGGGAAGGTGCCCAGCCTTGGCCTTGGGAATTGGCTTCTGGGCAGAGATTTCAGCCATCCAGGGAGTCTGAACTTTTAACCCTTTCCTGAGAAATGAAGGCTTTGTAAAATATTACTCCTCCTTGATTTATAGTGGAAGAGAGACAGTCCGGGACCTGAGATGTTAGAAGAAGAATTTTTTAGGTGGGAGGAGATAATGGAGTGGCTTGTGGCTGGATTTTTCTTGTTAGCCATAGACTGAACCAAATTCTCCTGCAACCGAGACTGCATTTAGGGGGATGCAGTGGTGGGCCAAGAGACCTGTTTCAGTGACTACCAACAGAGGAATGGAGAGAACAGAGGAAAGCTGAAGAGGGTGTGGAGAGGCCCTCTGTCTTCAGAGAAGAAGAAGAGAAGAGGAAGATCTCTGTTCTTGGACCCTCGGCCCCAGGGGGAATTGAGGGGACTGTAGTCCCAAGAGGAGAAACTGAACTGCTGTTTTTCTTTGGTCCTTGGCAAAGCATCCTTGAAAAGAAACCCTATGAGCAGTCTGTCCATGCATGGTGGTGAGAGCACTGTGACATGGAAAGGAGAGTGTCACCATGGCAGATTTTCTCCGGGTGGTTGCCATGTGTGACATGGAGACACAAGGGTGGCAGTTGTGTTTCCTGGGGGGTCTGTGGCACAGGAGAGACTCCTGTCTCCCTTGATGGACTGAGTATTGATCATCTGAAGGGTGGCAACTTGATCAGGATCCTGGGTGATGTCTCACTGTGGGTTGGTTTGGAAATTGGGTGGGAGGAGGAGGAGTGTTTTGGAAGGTCTTCATCTGGGATTTAGTGTTTGTGTTTTTATAGCAGTAGTAGTAGTTTATTAAAGGTCTTTTCCTTTGTTATCAAGCTTGGGCCTGCTCTGCTCTGTTCCTGATCACATCTCACAGCAATTATTTAGAAAGTGCATTTTCATGGGGGCGCTGGCATTGCACCAGTGTCAAACCATGACATGGCCAAATGAGTAAAAAAGCATTTGAAAACTATTGTGTTGAATGCAAAATCTGGGAGGCAGATAAAAAACTTTCAGAGCGATTTCCATTTTTCATCCTTTGGCTGCATTTGAACTTGGGTGTCATGAGTCCTCCTGGATTGTGTTGTCATTGAATATCATTTTAAAGTAGCAATGTAGTTTTGAAACAGAATTCCCAATATTTCAGCCAACCATATGTTGCTTTAGCACACACAGACTAAACTCCTTCTACAGGAAATTTTTTAGAGTTTAACATCATAGTGATTTTCCTATCTAAACAGGGGTGTTTAGACATCTCTAAAAATTAACAGTTGTTACTTTCTCTCTTATGTTTATCAAAGTATTGCCAAACAGAAGAAAATTGTGGTGGACACAGCAGCCTGTATTTACTACCTAAAGACGTTTAAAAAAATAGTTGGCAATAAACTCTACAAGCAGTCAAAACATGCATGAAATAAAGGTGCATGACAGAAGACAACCATAATCTCTCATATTGTGTGATTTTCATGACTTTTACTTCAATTGGGATGGTTCTAGATGGCATCTACTGATGTTATGTATCAAATCTTAGCCCACTTAAAGAGGTTCTGACATTGACTTCTTAAAGAATGTATCTCTAAGATACATTCAAGCTGTGACCATATAAAACTTCATTTCCTTTCCAAAGGGCAAATTAATAGGTCAACACAGTGGCTGTTTAAAAGGTAATCTATTATATAATTTTTCTTGTTGTAACAACATTGTTGTGCCCTTGCACATGTCTGGGATATATTTTATCAAGTTTAAAAGTGTTTTTATGTACACTATGGTGACAGCACATTATAATTGCTCCAGGGCTTTTCAAAACTGCTGCAGAAAATAATACTTCATTGAATGAATATTTTGGTGAAAATGTCCCTTTCAGTAGTGTAGCTCCACTGGCACAACACCAATACAAATGTTCTATAAAGGCAGGCATGAGGTACACAGGAACATAAGCAGAGGGAAATTTTCACTTGTTATCAGTATCTTGCCAACTTCTTGGGATAACAAGACACCCTGTTACATGATGATTTCCATTCCATTTCCAACTTATAAAATCATAGACTACCATTTTTCCTTGATAACATATCACCTGTACAAGAGAGATAAAAATTACCTGAAAAGAACTTACAGGCAATATGTAAAAAAGTAACAAGTAACTGGTTTCTACATCAACAGAAATGAACCAAGTATTCATCACAAAACTATTGCAAAATATACCAATTTCTGCATCTAGGATTTTTTTTTTTAATTGGGAATAAATGCCAACAACTAGAGTCAAAACCAAGGTGATTTCTTTGATTTTGATGGGAACTTCACTGAAATGCATTTTCTTTTTACTATTTGTTATCGATTATAAAGAGAGTTCTTTTAGGGGTAATGTGGAAACAATTACAGGCAGGCTAGTAGATTGCTTTTGCAGTAAACTATTTGATGTACTCCTGGTTTTAAATGAGAAAATATCTTCTAATTTAAATATAGCTACCCACCCAAGTTTATCACTTTATATCTGCTCTTTTGAGGACTTGCATATTGGTATCACCCAAGGCAGAATTACCAGTTTTATAGAGAAAAATCAAGTATTAATAACACAGTTGATGAAATCCTGATGCTCCCTTAGGAGTTTCACAGTACCCAAGGAAGACTTTCTGGATCCAAATAAGTTACCAGCCATAAAGGTTGCTCATTGAGAAGCATTTAAGAAGCATTGAGAAGCTATTTAAGTAATTACATAATTTAACAAAAAAGCAATTTTTTTTTCCTCACAAATAATGGTAAACATTAAGAACCCAAGGAAGACTTTCTGGATCCAAATAAGTTACCAGCCATAAAGGTTGCTCATTGAGAAGCTATTTAAGTAATTACATAATTTAACAAAAGCAAAGCAATTTTTTTTCCTCACAAATAATGGTAAACATTAAGAACTGCAGGGTGTACAGGTCTGCTTACCCACCAGACCAGATTCTCACAATATGTTTGTGGTAATTAGAATATCTTATTAAAACTAATTCCCCTCCAGTTCTCTCAGAGAAATTCTCTAAGCAATAACTATAGTTCTGCTAAAGCAAATTCCTAAATTATATCATTCTCTCTTGGGCAATCCCTTACAGATATTATTTGATCAGTTTGATTCAGAAGAATCCTACAAATGAAAGGGAAATATGTTAATATTTTAAAGCTCATCAGGTTCAGAAATCAGTAAAATCAGTTTCTCACTTGTTTCTCAATTACCTCTTTCAGATTTTGGTAAGCTTTCCCAATACTATTTATCTCCCATGGTATATTGATTTCTACAGATTTCCTTTCATTTTGCCTCATTTCACTAGTCTCTAATGGATATTTTCCTGCTGCTCTGTCTATCATCTCCAGAGGTCATTCATGTAACAGTCCCTGTTACCATACTTTCCAAGACAAAATTTATTAACACAATGTAAATGAATGGTATAAATACAACCCACACCCACAAGTATCCTGTACTACGTGGAAAACAGAATGAACCAGCAGAGCTTACCTGACGACCATCCCATAGCCAGAGGGTATTTTCCAACCTTTGTTGAGTACTCTTCATTCCTTATTCTTCCTAGAAGTGCTGTCTTACAAGAAGGAGACAAAAGAGTTTTTAAGCTCCAAATGAATATTTCCCATCCATTCCACCCTTTTTTCTAGTTCTTGAACATATTTTTTAACATAAATTTGTCTCCTACTTAGCTTCACGTTTTTTCCACACCATAATATCTTTCACTCTAGTACCAATAACTGTCAGCAGCAACACACTGATTTGTCTCCAGCTAAAAATCAATATGCTCCGTTTTGCTTTTCAGGCTACCTGTCTGATTTCCTTTGCTTGTAATCTTGTCCAGTGGTCTACAGAGAACTCATATCAGCTTGCTACTGCCCATGCCCTGCCTATTTTTTTAGCTTCAGCAAATGCTTGCAAATTGCCCTAATCCCTTAGAACACCTTTTCTTTTTTTTTTTTTTTTTTCCTTTCCCTAGTAAAAGTAAAGTTGTTTATTTTTTTTTTTTCCAAGGGAAAATGTAAATTTCAACCTGAAACTCAATCTGTCTGCTTTCTAAAGTGAGTTGTCTTGCAGCATTTTGGTATGGCACCTTGATCAATGCTTTCTTACAGAAACTTCTGTTTGTGCTGAGTGATTTTTGACTGGGAAATTAATATCTTTGTTGAGGTTAAATTCTGAATCTTGCAGAACTAAGTATTTCCAACTGTGTGGCCTCATTTTTAAGACTATCATGAAATCAGCTCAGGTAAAAGGCTCTGTTTCCCTCCTGCCTTTTCCCACCCTCTCTGCACATTCTGGCTTGCCGATCCTTTCTCTTTAAGGAACAGCCTCGAGCTTTGTACTTGAGTTAGTAATTGAACACAGTCATGGTGTTGAATGTTTCTACATGTCCATGGAGGCATTGTGGATGTTTTGGTCAGATATTTTGGGGAAGATACAGTCAATGCTCTTAATATACACACACAGAGCACGTATGCCAGCTCCAAGGATAACTGAGGCAGTAAATTCTATTCACACTCTAAACAACATAAGCTACATGTAATTTCAGTTGTTCACCAGAGTCTCTGTGGTACAAACTGGAGAAGAATCTTTATGACCCAACCTGTAACTTCTTGCAGTTTGCTTAAGAACTGTAGAATTATGAGCATCCTTTTTGTGTGTTTTTATTTTGAGACCATAGGAGATCAATAACTATACTAGCAAATGCTACTTTTCATCTTGGGGTAATATCCATACAATTTTAGTGGATTAATTTGTTTAGCCTAAAGTTTATTCATTGTTTATATCATGTTTTAAGACAGAGAATAGAAATTATATTCATAGGACAGAATCTGCTCTTGCCTAGACTCTGTGAATAATGAAAATATACTGTTACCCAAATCATCATCATATGAGGCAATAACTTGATACAGACAATGAGAAGCACTGCTCTAAGTGAGCAGCCAACTTTTATTTCAATGCTCAAAGCACACATGAATTGAAGCAAATGCACTGAAACCCAGCAAAATGAGCTGGGAAATTTCACTGGATTAATTTTTTTCAATGGGTCTGATTTTCTGGAACTTAAAGTGGAATGCAAAGAACTTATGCTCTCCTAAAATGTTTAACATTTTCAGTTTTGTGCTTTCAAAATTAAAAAAAAAAAAAAAAAGACAAAATAAAGCATTGACTGTCACTGGCTACGATGATATCTAGGGCTAAGATTCCTACTAGTAGGAGCGAGCTGGCTTCATATTCTTACAGTTTATTTATTCTTACTTATCTTACAGTTTTCTATAATCTCTCTCTATTGATATTTCTCCCTACTTCTGATTCTGACTGCAGGCATGTTATTTGCTGGCTCCCTGTTCACAAATTTTACATGAACAGTCAGAAAAGGTCAAGTTACGGTGGGGAAAGGGAAAGCCAGCATCACCTGAGTACCTCTCACCTCTTGCCTTTTTCAGTGATAAAACTGAAATCATTGACTGCCCTACTTGCCTGAAGTACAACAGGGTACAGTTCACAGTGAAGTCCCTTAATGGGTCAGACCATTAGAGTGCACAACTCAGCGCATTCAGGCATGTGTCTCTCATTCTAATTGCATACAATTAAATAACAAGATCACTACAGACTCTAAATCATTTAGGCTTGTTAAAATGCTACTGCTAAAACTCTTTGTGCCATTTTCAGGATGGAGCTGCTTCAAGCTGTGATATGCTCTAGAAATAAAATAAGAAGGAGGAGGAGAAATATGAAATTTCCTTTGCATGTTTGTAAATAAATGTAATCTGTTTTCTTAGCAGTTATATTTCATCTGTATCTTATGTCTTTTTTGTAAAAGTGAATGGTGCTGGTCTAGGGCCTTTTTTTTTGTTTGTTTGTTTGATTGTTGGTTTTTGGTTTTGGGGGGTGTTTTCTTGGGGGGGGGGGTTGGAGTTATTTGGGTTTTTTGTTTGTTTGTTTGTTTGATTGGTTGATTGTTTCTTCTTTCTGTTGTGGTTCTGCTGAGAGAGCTGCAGCTCCGAGTAGCTGCCAAGGGGAGACTGTTACATACATATGAAACATGTAATGTATTCTCCGCAGATGCAGGACTCTGACCTACTCTCTTCCTCTAAACTCCTCCAGCTACCTCTAAGGACCAGAAAGCTTATACTTCTCACATCCCCAAAGCAGTTCAATTTGTTTAAATGTTTTGTGATTAAATTAAAATGTATACTATTGTATTCACAACTTAGTTTTTTAGCAATAAATATTCCCCCAGTGAATAAATCCATCTCATCCTCATCTTGCTTTCTACAGCTGTGCACCTCTGAAAGACCAGGTCGTGTCAGGTAGCACAAGTGCTGAGCAGTGACCTCGAGTAGAGATAAACTCCATTACCTTCTCAGTGGTCTTCCTGCATTTACTGTAGGAAAGGCTTCAAGTGCATTAGCAGAGAATAGAGGGAAGCTAACAGCTGAATGGTAAAATGTTTCTAGCACTTTTCCCCTTTCTCCTGATAATTCAGGGAACTGAAGGGACAGGCATGGTTACACTTCCATTAGACAGCCTGAAGTTTATTAAAATGTTGGATATTCTGGTTACTGCACACAAGATTGCTTTAAAAAGCCCCATCTACATAACCTTTTTGAATAATCACTATTGAACAATTAGCAGTCATTAAAATACCCAAAAGGTAAAAATGTGAGTCCAAATTTCTTAAAATTGCAATGGTGACTTACCTCCTGACAGATTCTTTTTGTTTAGCCAAAGTGGTAAAGTCACTCTGCTGATAGTAAAAGATGCAACCCTAAATTTTGTAAATTTGCATTAGTAACAATGGTCTGAAAAACAGAAATCAAAGGGAAAAATAAAGTCACTGTTGTTTAAAATGTAGTGTTTATAATTTATTTTTTAATTACATGTTTGCTTCCCAGTATTTCTGAAATATCTTTTTAGTATAGAGATAGAAAGAGTCACTATGATACAATTCTGATTAAGGTCTTCTCTTAGGTAATATGTAAGTGGAATTTTGCTGGTTCTAGTTCTATGTATAATGAGGACCTATGTACCTGTTCATGTATTCATATAAAATATATATTTTTGTGGGCATATTTCAACACATAAAAAAGAAATTTAAATGCCACAGACACGAAATGCCCCATAAAATATGAAAGTATCTACCCATCAAGTGTGTAAAGTTATGTCTAAAATTCAAAGGTTAGAAACAGAAATTAGTTTCAAGCCTCTCAGGCACTATTAGAGAGGAGGGGCAGACTCTTTCAGCCAGAATGAATTTCAGTTTTGTGCACAAGCTGTAAATCAAGCAGTGGTCTTCAAAGCGACCATGTCCAGCTCTGTCCAAAGCTGTGAGAGCACCAGGCACTGTCCTGCCCATTGGATGTGTGCCCCTGCAATGCTGGTGTGAGGGCTACTTGCAGTGAATAATGTTGGACTCTGTTAAACACAGGGTGGAAACAGAAAAGCATCAGTATTCCAAAGAACAAAAACTACCTCTGTTCAAAACAGTCACAGTAGAAAGGAAATTAATGTATTTAAAAGAAGGCAAAGCCATCAATATATTAGCTGTTGGGAGGGCACCTGAGGGCTCTTCCTGCATGTTAGACTCTGATTTACTGAGGGCTGAACATGGTTTTGTATCTGTGTAACTGTTGCTTTTCCCCTCCACTCCTTACCTCTTCTATCACAGCCCTTTTTACTTGTAAAATTACAAGGATGTTTCTGTGAATTGATATAGGCCCCAAATTGTTCAACTAGTGCAAATAACGTTCAGTGTTGACAAATTGTCTTAGAGCTCTCAGATTAATATGTGTAATCTGTGAAGACATTTTCTCCCAAAAATTTTTCTGTCATGACCTTCTCACTGCAAGTTTTAGATGCCAGACCCCGAAGCCAGAGGGAGGTGACAGCACTCCCCCTGGAGCCCAGCAGCACCAACGCTGACATGGTGTGCATCCGCAGCTGTCAGGGATGGCTGCGGGCACACAGCCTCCTTGGGCTGCGTGGTTGTTTTGTCTCCTCCTTGCAGAGATTTCACCTGAGCCTGCCTTGAAAATGGCACAGCAAAGGTGATTTTTAGGATACACAGACAAAATCACCCTCCTCAAAAACCTGACAAACTCCCACTGTGACTCCATGTTATCCCAGATTTGTTTGATGCAGATTGATCATTTGTAATAAATATGACAATTATGGCCCAAATTTTATCTAAGGCTTTGAGATTACTTAAAAATCATCAAAGTAAATCATATTGCTCTTATTAGGCATATCATACATCTGGGTACGCTAAAGCACAGGTAAAATAGAATTTTTGCTTTTTTCAGATTCAGAAGTTTTAAGACCAGAAAGGATCATTATACCATCTGTCTGTTTATCCATCATATTTCATCCATTTCTCACTCAACAGAATCTATTACAGTTTTTTGTAACTAAGAGTAAGCTCATATAGTTACAAATATTTGAATTACCGTGTTTGAAAAAGCCATCACATCCCAGTCAACATGCTGATACTAGTCCATTGCAATACTTTGGGTTTGCCACTTTGTAGCATATTTACAATAAATGCGTCTGAATTCAGGATTAGTTTCTATGTCATTACAACTTCCAGCCAATAGCTCATAATTTCTCTAAATGTCCTGTGTCTCACACCTGCAATTATATGCAAAAGCCAAAAAAAGCATTTTCCAGAAAGGAAAATATAGACAATCCCTCACTTTTATTGGTAGGTTGTTTTCCTGAATAATCTGCATCATTTAAAAATGTGCTGTATTAGTCATTTGAATGTGACTGGCTCTAACTTGCAGCAATTCACTCTTGTTATGCACTTCACAGGTAGTTTAAAAGGCTCTTTAGTTTCAGGTAACTTGTCCCCCTAAAGCACTTGCACATGATAATCAAGCTGTCTCTTCACTGATATGATGAAGTAAATTGATTAAGCTCTGTATGTTTCTCACCAAAAAAACAACTTCTCTTGCTCTTGAGTGTGATTATTTGCTTTCTCTGATTTTCCACCGATTTTTAAAGCTATGGGGAAAAAGTCCTCTACATAATATTTATGGACAGTGATATAATATTTCACACCTAGAGGTTTCTGTGCCTTCTTTTCTCTCCTGACTCTTTATTTCCCTGCTTGTATACATGTAAATATCACCCCAGAATTTAAGTCATTGAAGTCCACACAAAATTATTTGTCTCCTATGACCTTTAATTCTTCCAGATCACTGCTTTCAAGAATATACATGACCATTCTGTATAAGAGAGTGGTATGTTTTTTTTTCCCCTAGATATTGTCTTCTGGGAATTTGCTGAAATTGTTTTGTTCTAATAACCAAAGTGTCCCTCTGCTGATCTGGCTTGATTTTATCGATCTCTTTCTGGTGTTGGGGGTCATAAATTGTGTGCGGTATCTTGGTGTTGACTAGTGAGAGCCAAACCAGTGGAGAAAATCCTATCCCTAATGCATCGTCTCTCCGTGTTTTCCCAGTCCCCGAGCATCTCCGGCACCTAGAGCGGCGCCGCCTCCCTCCAGGACCCGGGATCGCCGCGTGTTTCCGGGCTTGGCTCCGTGCTGCAGTCTGGGGGGGTGTGCCAGAGGATTCTCGCCACTGCGAGTGAGAGACACCAGTAAAGAGTGAAGGAACGTCCGCCTTTCCCACGCTTGCAAGGCTGAAAGTCCTTTATTGCCGTGGGGAGCTGTGCTGAGGCACTGCAACCCGCTCCCAGCTTGTGCGTGAGAAAACACGGCCTCGGGCACCCCGAAACACGGGATTATATCTGGGGCAGGGTGAGGCGAGCAGGGGCCTTCCCGCCCAATGGGGGCAGGTGCCATGGCGATGACGTGGACCACGGCGCCCAATGGGGACACGACAGGGGTGGACCGCAGGCACTGGGGCAGACGGGGGGATGGAAATTCGGAGTGAGGGGCACTGAACCCTCCGGGCAGGACGGGGAGTGGTCACAGGATTGGCTCTAACAGCCAGGGACCCAGAGTGAACAGCTGCGAGGGGAGGGAAAGGGGAACGGACACAGGGGGTGAGCGGGGGTACACAGAACACGGCTAGGTAACAGATCAGAACCTCTAACCTAAATCCCAAACCGCGATGCAACACCCTAATTCACTGGCTAGTTCAGAGTCCAGTTGGCCTTAACAGCTGCCAGAGCATATTGCTGCTTTCTGCTCAGCTTCCTGCCCACTTGATAGTAAAAGGGTTTAAAATCATGGGGATTTGGGGAGTTAGAAGGAAAACTAAGCTTAGTAGGCCCTGGGAAAATACCCTGGGAAAGTATAGGCCTTGTACTTGCTAGAACTGCATCTGTGTAGCTGGTATATGATAAATGATGGAATTGTTAGATGTGACGATTGTTTAGTAAATAAATATAATTACTGTTTAATTGTAAGAATAATCATGGGAAACCGTGGTCAGGAGCTTGAGAAAGATCATGAGAAATTCATGCTTGGATAAAGTCAATGTACACAATAGAAAAATATAAGTTTAATAATTAATATGTAAGTTATATAACGATAGAATATAAAATACGTTCAGCTCAAAAGCCATGTCGGAGTCAGATTTGGGTCTGTACTCCTGATTCCCAGAGCTCTGCAATAAAAGCACCTGCATATAATCATATTCCGTGATTATGTGTGTTCCTGAACACTAACATTTTGGCACCCCAGATGGGACCCTGCGAGTGTTGCTGAGGACCCCGCGACCCGATCATGCTCCAGCTGGCAACAAGGGATTCTCGCGGGGCCCATTGGCACTGTGACTCTCCGCCGCCCACAACGTCCCCTGGAGAAAGGTAAGGTGCTTTTACTCTGGTCTGGTACCTGCCAATAAGATGCAGCAAAAGCTACGCTCGGTTGGGTTAAAGGAATTACTGTGGTATTGCCTAGGCGCCGTCCATTAGACATCGCAAAAACGTTGCAGGTTCGGCATTCTGTGGTGTCTTGTAGCTGTAATATGGAGAAGCTTAAAGGCCTTTTGGGCGGCAATGCCCCCATGCTGCGTATTTCTACTTTGTGGTGCTTGTTAGCAGATTGGAAACAGGGTAGTTTTGGGCAAGACTTATGTAGGGGTAAGTTACTTGATTACTGCAATACATGGTGGCCAGAATATGTCTTGGAGGGTGGTGACAAGTGACCAATGAATGGGACTTTGCAACATAACACTATTTTGCAATTGATGTAGTTTTGTAAGCACGAAGGAAAATGGGATGAGGTGCTGTATATTGATTTGTTTTTCTACTTGGGAGATAAGCCAGAATGGCAGGTTAAATGTGGATTGATGGTGGTTGGGGCATCTGCAAGTGATAAGCGTGGGGCTTGTGTGAAGGAGAAACATTGTTTAGAATGTCTTGCGTTGAAAGAAAATTTGAGTCAGAGGAATGATACAGATGTTGATTTACAGGTAGCCCTGCAAGACCAAGAGAACCTAATCCTATCCTGCCTGCCCCTGCCCCTACTTCATCACCTGCTTCACCCAATCCTATTTTGCCTAGTCCTATTTCACCCACTCAACCCCTCTCTCCCAATCCTCCTCTCCCACCATCACCTGACCCCTCTTCCCTGGGAGATGGTCTAAATTTAACTGTGATACAAAGAATCGGGGAGGATGAAAGTGAAGGAGATAGCAATAATGGAGATGAAAGTGAATCTGAGATACCGGTATCTCATAGGACTCGAAGTCAGTCAGAGCCTGCCCCGGTTTTGGCCAGAAAATATGTGGGTAGACAGAAGCGGACTGTGATTGCCCCCTTACGACAGGGAATAGGAGCGGAGGGGCCAGTGTTTGTAAAAATACCCTTTTCGCCTGCGGATTTAGAATTTGGAAACAATTGGCTGGAACTTACAGGGAAAATCCTGATAAAGTGGCAAGGGTGGTAAAAATGATTATGAAAACTCAGAATCCAGATTGGGATGATATACAAGTAATATTAGATACCCTAATGGATTCTACAGAGAAAGAGATGGTACTTAAAGCAGCCAAGGAAAGGGCAAGGGAGGATATCGGAAACAGGCTTGTAATGGAAAATCTAGATGATAATTTTCCAACCGAGGATCCAGGGTCGGATCCTAATGCACCTAGGCATATGCGGAGGCTGAAGAAGTATCAAGAGTGGGTCCAGACATGGATTCAGAATGCTGTGCCTAAGACTATAAATGGGTCTAAATTGTATGAGATAAGGCAGGAAAAGAAAGAATCCCCTACTGCATTTTTGGAAAGGCTTAAGGAAGCAGCGAGAAAATACACAGATCTCCAAACAGATGCACCACAAGCGAAGATTCAGCTCACTCTCATTTTCCTGGGGCAGTCACAGGATGATATTAGGAGGAAATTACAAAAACTAGAAGGGGAGGAATTAAGAAATCTGGATAAATTGGTCAAAGTAGCCTGGAAGGTATATAATAACAGGGAAAAAGAGACCAGTAAAAGGCAACAGCAAAATCTCCTGGCATTAATACAAGGGAAAGGAAACCCAGGCATCAGATGGAGGGGTAGGGGTGGCTGTGGACTGGGGAGGGGAGGTGGACTTGGCAGGGGACACGGGGGAACTATTGTGCCAAGACTGGGATTTAACCAGTGTGCTTATTGCAAGCAGGAAGGTCACTGGAAGAATGAATGCTCGAACCGGTTTTACCAGGGCAACCAGCCAAGCCAGGATCAGGATATTTCAAAATTAATGATGCTGGGGGAATGCAGTAGCTGACTAGAAACGGGATATACAAAGGAACCTGTAGAGACCATACAGATAGGTGATAGAGCAGTAAAATTCCTGGTGGATACAGGGGCCATGTATTCTGTACTAAATGATTTGCAAGGACAAATTGGGGACAAACAAACAACAATAGTTGGGGCCACAGGGAAGGAGGAGAATTGGCCATTCCTACAACCCCTAAATTTGTGTTTTGGAAATAAAGTCTTAACGCATGAATTCTTATATATCCCTTAGTGTCCAGCTCCCCTTTTAGGGAGAGATTTATTGACAAAACTTGATGCGGTAATAACCTTTGAGAATGGGGAACTTTTGATGAAAATACCTGAATCAAAGACGGGACAAATTTTAATGATTAAAGAAAAAAACAGATCCCTCTATTCCTAGGGAAGTAGAAGATGCAGTAATTCCTTCAGTATGGGAAACAGATATACCTGGAAAACCTAAATTAGCACAACCAATACATGTTGAATTAAAGGAAGGGGCAAAAGCAGTACAGGTCAAACAGTATCCTATAAAATCAGAAGTACAGCAGGGAATAGTAAAAATTATTGATAAATTCTTGAAATACCAAATTTTAGAAGAATGTGAATCAGAATATAATACACCTATATTTCCAGTGAGGAAACCCAATGGTGAGTATAGACTAGTGCAGGATTTGAGAGCAATAAATGAAATAACTAAGGACATTTATCATATTCCGTGATTATGCGTGTTTCTGAACGCTAGCACTCTCAGATCCCAAATCCTTCTGCCAGAGCTCCTCCCAACCAAGCAGTCTGCTGGAAGGATTATCCCGCTCAGGGGCAGAATTTCCATTTTTCCTCGTTGAATTTCCTCATTGAATTCCTTCTCCTAATTCAGCATCAGCTTCAAGCTTGATATGACTACAGCGCCTCTGCTCCTCCAGGTTACATAATCACAATCAGGACATATCCCAGTACAGATCTCTACAGTAGTCCCCTTGACAATGGCATTAACCTGAGTTCAACATCCAGCCAGGGTTTCCTCCATCTGGTAGCACACACATGCAGACAATAAAATTCTTCCTTGGATTTGAGAGTACTATATGAAAGGCAGTCAAAAGCTTTGCATGTATAAGTACTGGATGGGAAGGAAAGGAGAAGAGGGGGCCAAACTCTTCCCAGAAGCACACTCTAACAGGACAGTTAAAACATGTTAAACTATATGTGAACATGAGAAGATATCTTTTTCACTGTGCAGGCAGTCAAACACTGGCATAGATTTTCTAGAGAGGTTGTAGAGTTTTTTTGTTTAAGATACTCAAAACCCAGCTGGACATGGTCCTGCACCACCTAGTCTAGCTGATTCTGTTTGAGCAGAGAGACTGGACTGGAAGAATGCAAGAAGCCCTTTTAATTCTAAATCATTCTGTGATTCATCAATTTTAGCTTTACGTTCTGTCTTTTAACCTAAATAAATGATGTATTCTTTGATTTATAAGCATTTTCTTATCAAGATTGTCACATAGTGTCTGCCTATATCTTTTTAATTTAAATTACCTAAAGGTGGGACTTCGTGGCTAGTTTATTCATGTTGAGAAGCTCATGGTCAGAGCTGAGGTGCACAAAGTCTTGGGGTTAAGCACTTTCAGGTTATGAAAGTCTTTCACAGGTTATGATCTTTCCAAAATAATACTAATGTCTTAAGCATATCTAATCTTGTGGTTTCTTTTCCTAAGTATTTTGTATTCATGTAAAATGCAATGGGCACTTAATAGTGGTATGGCTTTTGTGTGTTGGCAAGGTTTTTTTCTGATGCAGTTTTTGACCCAGGATTAACTTTTCAGGAATAGAGTTGTTAATTTGTAGTTTTTGTTAGATATAGGCATGACTACCTGAACACATCATTGTTTCACAGAGGGAACAGTCAGACACAAGGCACTCTGCCAGAAATACACATTCTCCCTATGGGACAGTTACACACACAGATAATCATGGCTATACAGTTGTATTTATTTGGTTATTTAGAATTGTTTCAGCTCCCCACTGTATCCTGTAGCTCCATTGAAAGATACAAGGAAGACTATATAAACACCTAAGGATGAATCTTTCAAAGCTGGTGAGTCAAGATATACACTAGATTAGAAAGGAATCTGAGCAGGGAGGGGGTTTTGAGGATTTTCTGATTACTTAAAAAACCCAAACAGGTGCATCTACTTTCAGAGTGCCTCCAGATATGTTTGCTTGACTCAGCTTCCTTTTAGCCTCAACCTATACTCTGTAAACTTCAGGGTAACAGTTGACTTTACAATCCCATCTCTAATTGCTCTATCTAACAGGCACTTTGTTTCTAGATCCATTTGATAACCCAAGGTAATACACCATGGGAAACCCCAAGCAAATCCAACTGACCTCCCCTTTTCTTCCCATGTAGGAGCAAGGCAGTTAATGTGATTTACAGCACTGCCTTCCCTGTTCTGGTTGCTGAGCTACTACACATTCTTTCCCTCCTCCTCCTCTATTCCACATTCCTAGTGCCAACCTGCAGTGCCACTCAGCATTTTCTGCCCCTGGAAAGTCTTCCACACTCTTAATTGGCTTTGTGAGTCTCTTAAATTCCCTGTCAGAGGAGCTATCTTTTCTCCTTGTATTATAACCCCCAACCTTCTCTCTAATAAAACAATCAAATCCTACTTTCAACTTTCCAACTGCTCAGTCTCCCTTGCCCTTTGCTACCCTCTTTACCCTTGCTCCATAGTTTGCAGAGGCCATTCCTTTCATATATCTAATGAATGTCTGAGAGTTAAAAAATTTATATAAAAGGTACTGATTTTCCGCCTGCTGTAAAAGAAGAATTTGACAAATTTGTTTTGTCTACTTTCAGAATAAAAGACTGTCAAAAAAGTCTGGAAAACTCACCTTAGTACTGCACATATATTAAGTGTGCAGATGTATATATCTTTCTATCTGTATCTGCTTTTTATGTCTAATCCATTAATTGATGGGTACAGCAATGATCCAAGCTAAGATTAGCCACAGGAAATACTGATGTTTTTGGAAGTGTTCATCCTGTCTTTGCTTCTCTACAGTGCAATGGGAGTGCAGAAACGTTTTGTTTGGTGCACCTTATTTTGTTTGGTGCACGTTTATGAGGCCTGATACATTCTCTTGTGCCCTAAACCATATCCTCTTTAGAGCAGGAATTATGTTGAGCCATGCCTTTGTTTGAAATGGGATCTACAGGCCTGGTAAGGGCTTTGATGGGTCTTTACTCACTATGTACAACTCTTGAGAAAAATAGTATGCTAAACATATGAGGCATTTCTACCTTTTATTTTGTGGGAAGTTTGATAAAATTCATTTAATATTCTAACTTTCCTCAAAACATCTTGTTGTCAAAGGAATTAAATGTTCTGCAGACAATTATTTGTTTGTTGACCATAGACTGAGAGCCACCAGTAGGATGGCTCTATCAGACATCTATACGCATATATTTTTGTTTCCATTATAATTAATTTTCAGACTTTTCTGATGCAAACAATACAAAAATTTAATATTATTTATTTGTTATTCCAATGGGTTTTTAAGATGCAATATTTTGATATTTCCTGATAGGGAAATTAAAGTTATCCCTTTGGTTAGACCATTTCCTCTTCTCCTTACTCCATTTACTTACAACAGCCAAGGAGCAGAAAGAATGCCAAACAACAAGGAATATACACATGAAATGCTGATGGAATATTACTGAATAAAATCACTAATGAAAATTATACCTTCAGAAAAGGAAATTTGTTCCTTAAAATCCAACTTTTGAGTGCCTGATTCCTGAAAATGTCATTGTTGCCCAAGATGAAGAGTCCAGACTTCCTGTAGAGTTCATGCAGTAGACCCCACCATGTAGATTATGACCCCTTGTCTTTGTTCCCCAGCAGAAGTGCAGTGCCTCCTGTGGAAGCAAGGCACCTTCATCTATCCCAAAATTCATCCCTTGTCCTTTTTCAGGAAATAGGTAAACCTTTCCTTGGGGGAGACAAGAGAAAGTCACTGTCAGTGTGGCTGCTAATGGCAGCAAGTCTCTCTGTCACTTAACAGCTGGTTTTAAAGTGAGTTGGAAATTGTTACAAATCCCTCTGCTCCACACAAAGTAATAAACTGAACTAACTTTGGATTAAATAATAAATGTATGGTTATGACAGCTTGGAAAAATATAAAATTAGTGGTCTTGCAAGAATATCTCTTATACTTGTCTTTCAAATAAAACATAAACTGAGCTGCTTTAACACATTTATTAACAAAAATATAATTTTAAATTTGAATTAAAGAAATATCAATATTCTTAAAATAGAAAGCAGATTTAGACTTCTAGGATTCTCATTTACAACTCAGAAGATTGCTCCTTTTTCTTCTATATCTCTGAAAATCCTTATCTAAAGAAAGTGGTTTATACTTTCTTCATTCATTTCCTTTTCTGCCTATAAAGTCATAATCCCCTTTCTATAAAGTCATAATCCCATTTCTTTAAGTATCCTAATTAGCAGGTTACACAAATAAACAAACAAAAAGAAACTTCAACTTTTTTTTTTCTTTTGCTTTGAAAGTTTTCTGGAATACAGTGAATAGCACGGTTATTTTTTTTCTTCTTTCAGTTCACACTGATTGCTGAAAGAACTGGAAATCTCCTATCATAGAAATGTCTGGACACGGTGATGCATTAATCTGTAAAGCAAGATTAATTCTGCGGTGACAGAAGGAAGAAATTAGTAAACAAATCACTTTGAGAATGTATAAGAAAAACGTGTTCTCAGAGCCCTTTTATTACAACACAGACTGAAAAAAAGAGATGGCCTCCGAGCTGTAATATGACAACAAGAAGGGGGGAGGTGTTCCCTATGCAGGTTGTAGCTGGTCAAACAGATGGAAAACTCCACTGAGTCCTTTACCAGCCACATGCCAGCCTCTAAATGACAGCACGAAGTCTGGACCATCCCTTAATGGGACATTTGTGTCTCTCTGTATTTATAGCTGCCACACCACAAGATCACACACTGGAATAGCCTGAGACACTACTTGGACACATACCTGATCATCATTGCAGTATTGTTCTTGCATGCCAGAGCTTTAGAAGGAAATGAATAAATGATAGCATATACCCACCACTAACTAACTGCTTATGGCAGAATGGGGACTTTTGAGTGGCTGGCAGAACATGATTGTAGTCTAAGTGAAACAGATTTGGTAGAATAGTTTCAATTATGTACCTAAAGAAAGGTTCTGGACTGAATACAGCCTTATCAAATGCAGTTCACTGAGTCTGAAAGCAGCAGTAAATTCAGTGGCACTAGGAACTGCAAACCATGTAATCTGAAAACGTTCATCATCCAGTATGCCCTACAGAATATAGACAAGGCCATTTTAGTGAAACAAGCAATTCAGAAATGTCTCAAAATGATGGCTATTCAAAAGGGGTGAAACAATTGTTGTTACCTATTGCTTTAAAAACCTCACAATTTAGTCCAAACACTTGCAGGGATGTTAGGCTGAAAGTTGAACATTTCCCATTGTATTTACTCCCAGGCTCCATAAATTTTTGTCATTTTAAGTGGCAGAAAGGCTGAAATCGATACAATGAAAAACAAAAATGTGCAAAACCTGCCAAGCCTTCTCCCTTGCACATAGTCCTTCATGGTTTATTCTGAAGCATATGCCATTTTAAAACTGTTAGGAGTCTCTTAACATCCCTGAGTCCCGCAAATTAACAGCCTGCACCACTCCTTGAATATAGGAGTATGCAAGAGAATCCTGTAAGAAACAGTAGAAGAGTGAGCAGTAGGAGTGCAGGAGTTCAAGGGGAGTGCATAAGGAAAAAAAAGTCTCCTGCTGAGGTTTCCAAATACAAAGTTTTCCACTAAAATCACCATATTCATCTAGTGGAAAAAAAGGGCCCTAAAAAACTCCCACAGATATCTCCTAAATACTGGCTTTGTTTTAGTTCCAGCAGGGAAGCTAATTTACAGTGATTCTTAGAGCACAGGTGAACTAAGATTTTAAATGGAGGGATTATTATTATTATTATAAATAAATGGAGGGAAACTCCAAAAGATTGCATACCTCCACAGTACTTTCTTTGAGGCCTAAATGAGGATTGAAGTTTTTAAAGCTAACTGTTCAACTGAAAGTCAGGGGCACACATACGTGTTGAATTTAGAAATATAGTCAACCCATTCAACTCTTCAACTTCAATTAAGCTCAAACCACTCTAAAACAGTGTTTTATGGTGACGTAGAATTGATTTCTTCATAGATGTATTTTCAAGTTTGTTAGGTATTCTTAAGAAATTCTATGACTATAGATGAGAAATCTACATAAGGAATTTACTTGTCACAATTTTTTTTTGTCTTAGCTGGCTTTGCAGTTTAAAAGGAGCAGAAAAGGAAAAAATATAAAATTATTGTTCGACTTTCCTCTTCAGAGTACAAACTTGAGTTCCCGTATTTCATCAGGTGTTATAGATCAGTGTAGGATAAAGGCAAAATGTCCCCATTGCCTTCCCATATATAATTTGTTTTTATTATTCTAATCCCTAAACTCTCTCATGTTAAGTGTTTGCAGGAAGACACAGAGATATTCACAATCTAAAGCCAATTAACCAGACTTGCTTCATTGTATTTATCAGGTGCATAAATTCTGGGTTATTTTTACCCAAATAAAAAATTAGACAGTACTTGGTTTAATATCAATACCTTATGCTAGTCTTAGTTCTTCTCCCAAGATTTGTAACTAATTTTTTTTTGAGATATATTCAATGCAAATCTCAAAGCATAATAAAACCACTTTGTCCTCTGTGACCACTTTGTAGTAAAATGGAAGGCTTACAGACCTTTTGAATCTTTACCACAGCTTTATATTCCTGCTCATTACTGCTTCAGAAGTCTTTGCTCCCAGATTTGACAATCCCAAAGGCAGTTTGGTTTGGAACAGAAATAAAGAGAAGTCAGAAGAAGCTGCCTGACTCTGTACTGGGGTTGTCTGCAGTCAGTGCTTATGAAAAATAAAAACATGTACCTTCTGTTCATAGCACTAATCAGAGGTAATTAGAGCTAATTAGCTGTCTGTAGTAATAGAAAAAATGAACTCTCTTCTTGAGAATACTGTAAATTACCTGAAGAATTCATTCAGTATTACTTTTTACTGCTAGCACATTATTTTTAAATTATTTTTTACGAAAGAGAAAATCAGAATTGTTAAGTGCTTAATAAAAAAAATAACCCCAAAAACAAATAAACCCACAAAAACTTGGTGCCTAAGTTTCTCATTATAGCACTTTCTGCTAGAGTAATCCATATATTGGCTTGTGAGCTAGTTGAAAGACAGACTTGCACAGGCTCACACTACATATAAGAGTTTGTTTAAAAGTGAAGGGTTTTTAGTTTTGGGGCAGTTTTCACGGGCCTTTAGGAAGCTGGTTAAGAAAAAATGTTGCAAAATATCTAATTGTCAAAATAATCTGACCGCTGCCAGAATGCTTTAGAAATCTCTATTCCTGGAGATATTGTTTGCTTTGTACTTGTTTCTTCAGAGTCAGGAGTCCAAAAGATCTTATCAGGAGACTTCTCAGAGCTGGCTTCACAACTGAAGAGTGAAACCTTGTGGTGAAGAAAGCTTGGTGGTCCTGCCACAGAGAAGGTCACAGGTATATGCAACATGCAATTCCTTTTTTTAGGTTTTTGTGCATATTCTTGACCTCCAGGTGGTAGATACCCCTGTAGCTCACCAAGTATGGCATTAAATGAGGCCCTGGATAATCTGATTTTAATTTTTGCTTTCCGTCAAGAGAATATTCTCACACTGAGCTCAGATCACTTGGTTAGTGGAAATAAATTAGAGTGAAGCAATAAGACTTTGAAAAGAGAAAAAGAAAATAAGTATTTCAAAATTGCAGTAGTGCACAAATAACCATATACTGTTTGTGTGTAAAATTAAAATAGTTGTAAAGTGTCTTGAGAACAGGAATCAGGAGTTTCAATCATCATTTAAGTGGTTTTCCTATTACAAATTGCTTGTCTGACCTTGATGAATTTTCCATTCCTTGAAATTTTGTATCAGGCTAGGATGGCAGCAATTTAAAAGCCTTCAAGAAAACAGATATGGGGAACAATAGAATGGCAGTTAACAAAATTAAGATAACCAGCAAAGAGATAGAAAAGTTAATTTTGCTGGCTAGTTTAAGTGCAGTGATAAGTTCAGAAAAAGAAATTTGTAAATTCTGGTACTAACATCAAATCAAGAGAAAGTACAAAAATGCAGAATGTTTTTGATTTAGGCAACTGATTTGCAGAAGTTCCCCCTTTAATTCTTAGTATGCTGTGTATAGTGTCAGAGCTCTTGTAGTGTGGACCCTTCAATCCACCAGAAGCTATCAGAAGTCATCTTTATAGAGAGCTCACTTACAGATCCCTTGCTAAATTAATATGCATAGTGTCTAAGATGCATTATCTCTCCAATTTTTTAATCAGTTCATTTTATCAGATAAAAATGTGTTAACATTTCAAATTTCAGTCCAATATGGCACACTGGTTTAGAAAGGGTCAAAAAAAACTTTTATATATAAAAAAATTTGAATAGGATGCCAGTGTGTACAATAAATCCACCAGATATTTTGTCTAAAATAAAATGGAGATTTTCATATTAGTCAGACTTGAGACAGAATTTTGGAGCATCAACAATTTTTTTGACCAGGAAATACATACATTCGTTTACATATATACATACCTCTCTGTATATATATATTTATACACACACACACAAACACACACACACACACACACACACACACACACACAGATACCTATGTTACTCCTCTTTGGTTGCAAGCACCATAATAAAAAGTTTCTCTCTGACAGAACTGACAAAAAAAATATACTTTAAATTTTACCCATAAAAATCATAAAATGTTTAGGGTTTCTGGAGGGTGATGAAAGCAGATTAAAATGCTGCTTTTCTGTGCAAGCCTTTACTGAGATTGGGAAGATCCAGGCCTAGAACTGTTGTCAGTTCTCAGAAATACAGTGGGGGATTTTAAATGTCATTGTAAAGAGAAATAGCTAAACTACTTCACTACATGATCATAGAAACTGCTCCAGAGAGTTAGTTAATTGCCAGGGAGTTTCCACTGATTGCACGATGACTACATCAGTCATCAGATACCTAGAGGTGTGACAGTCGGAACAGTTGGGAGATATGGTTTGAACGATAAACAGAAAAGGAAATGATAGCACTCAAATTAACAGATGCTGGTTTAATTTTTTTACTTTACTTTTCAACTGGAGTCACAATTTATTTTCTAGTAAAAATAATAAAAACGTTCAAGTATTCCTCATGTTTAGAAAGAGGGAAAAATGAATTCTGGCAGAGAAAAATAAATGTTTTCTTTTTGTTTAGATTGAAATACCATCGATGTCCTGAAGCTATGTAGGTAAATGCAAATACTCCCTGCAGTTGCATAATTTCATGTTACCACAGTAGTAGTCTCCCAATAAAAGTAATAGCTGACTGTATGTTTTGGAGACCTGAGGTTAGACTATAATGTGATATTGGTAATTTGCAAAACCTGATACCTCCTCTGAATGCTGCCTGTCCCCTGAGGCCCTCCACAGACAGCAGCTGTTTTTTATCCAGCCAAGCCAGCCACACTGTCACCTCTCTCTTTTTCTCTGGTTATCTCTCAAATGTTTGCCAAATCATTGCCCAGCATTTCTCTGCCATTGCAAAGAAGCTAAAACTTACTCACTGAGTCTCTTGAGTAACACATAAAAATCAGATATGGAAGTAGTGAAAGTTAACATAAAGACATACTGTAAGCATATGCCATTTTCATTAGTCCCAAAATCTCTACACCTAATGCAAAATGCCTGCAATAACCATAAGCATATACCATGCTCAATTTTGATGTATAATAAAGGTAAAAAAAATCCGCCAATGAATATGCTCTCGCAGAAGTTTCTAATAACTGAAAAGGTAACAAAATATTATGACAAGATTAGGTTGTTTACAGCTATTTTAATCTTTACAAAGGAGATGGAGTGAAAAAAAAGAAACACCTGTGCTTGCTGCATATGTTATTTCAGATGGAGATGGTCACAGAGGTAAAGAAAAGGGTACAGGGTGTTTGTTTGTGAGACATCTGAGTTTTGACAACTAACTAGAGATTAAGTAGTATCAATAAAGTTTATTTTCAAGTCGAAAGTTTTTATTTGGTTTCAAAAAAATATTTGGTTTCCAAAAAAATGCTCAAAAGCACAAGATAATAGGTCTTTGGATTAGTATACACAGAAGATGCTTCTGATAGGATTCTTTTCATGTGAATCACCTGGGGAACTTCTTGTCAACTACACAGATGGGCTCAGTATAAGCACAAGTCATGATTGCTTTAATAATTTTTTCTACTTCCAACCTTAAACTTTGCCTCATAGAGAAAAGGTGACTCACAGACACCTGCATACTGTAGAATTTTGGCTTGACTTTTTCTGTCTTTAATTTTTGCAGCAAATTTTAGTTCTGAGTTCTTTTACTGGGGCCAAAAATCTGATTCTGTACAGTAGACATTGTTTCTTTAGTAGTACCTTCAAAAGTTGTCCTGATTTTAAGAACTTGTGCAGCAGGTCTGTCAAACTTTTTAGAAATATAGATACAGTATGTCAGCTTTTTGCCTTTATAATAATTTTGAAATAATGTTAGTTCAGGTTTTAGAATTTAAAGAGCTCTTGTATCAAAAAGACAACAACAATGGGCTGAAGAGATATGGTATTTAGAGATGAAATTAAAGTCTAGCTGGTAGTTCTCATTCTAATTGAAGTGACTGGTTCTGTATTTTGGTCTGTTCCATCAGTCCTGGGCTAAAACTGTTTTTTTTTCCTTTTCTTTCTAGCTTGAATCTCACATGTAACAGGTTGGTAGTTTATTGAAAAATGTGCTTTCAAAGTGCTGGTATAGTGATTTTACTGTTAATATTTTCATAAATAAATGCTCCTCTAAATTTTTTTTTTTTTTTGTTCTAATGCACAGTTTTACATGGCTTAGAACATAGATAGTTTCAGGAGTTTTCAGGCAAGCAAAATCTTCAGAGAGAATTGCATTTAGCTGCTGAGGGAAAGTTACACTCAATCTTGTTGATTGGATGTCTTTATATGATAAGAAAAAAAAAAAAGAGCTTGCCTCTGGTCCTGTCACTGGGCACCACTGGAAAGAGCCTGTCTCTGTCCTCTTCACACCCTCCCTTCAGGTATTCAGGTTTATTCAGAGTTAGACTCTCTCTGAATGCTCTGTTTGCCACACAAAATAGTCCCAGATCTCTCAGCCTTTCTTTGTATTAGGTAAGCTCTATTCCCTTACTCATTTTTTGTGACATTGGTTAGGCTTTCTCTTCAGTATGTCCATTTTTTTCTTATGCTTAGGAGCAGACTACTGGATACAATACGGCAAACATGGCCTCAGCAGTGCTGAGTAGTACCTTGAGTGTTTCTAGGCATGAGGTACCTACCATGTCTTTGAAAAACCCACTATTCTCATGTTTCACCAACCCCATTGCAAAAGACTTCTTCCTTATATCTAATCTAAAAAAAGCTTCTTTAGTTTCAAAAGTCAGGGAAGTTCAGTATCAGCACTGAGCTATTTGTTCTCTCCTGTTTGCTTAATCAGCATGAAGCTGTTTGCTCCCCCTGCTGCGTTTATCTGCATTCACTGAAAATCCTGGTCAATGAGGCAGCACGATAACAATATTCAGGTGTATGTGCCTATATCCCCTGGGGATGTAATGACAACTAGGTGTTATTCCAGTGAAGGGAATCATCCTGAACATCTTTACAGTGACAGCATACTTAGCTACTCCTAGTTATTTTCAGATAAAGGTCATTAGTTCTTAGCCTGGTGCTTCTTGAGAATATCAAGGTGTCTTAATTGTATTAAGTTGCTTAATATTTTACAATCATCTTAGTTTCAGATGGAACTGAGTCTTTGGTTGTATATTTAGTTGCAATCTATCTATCATTTCTGGGACATATAGCAGGTAGGGTATATCTTGCAGGTATGTAGGTGCTGATCTAATGTGTGTATACACAGAAATGCACACAAAAATGTATCAAATTGCATGTATCTGGAAGCCTTGTTCTCAGTGTTTCTTTGCAAGTTAGGGTACAGATGACCTCAAAGTCCTTAATAAGTTAAAAAGAGCAGTTTATGACATTGTGATTTCCTTAGAAGTGAAAATACACACTTTCAGGGAAGTAATTTTGTTTCACAAGTGAATGGCACCTATTTCATCAGCTAAGAGATTAAGTTGTTCTGAGACAGGAAATAAACACTGAGAACTTATCTGAAAATGCCTCAGGCTACAGATTCTCTTTCACTTAATAGATAGGGACTGGCTTTTCTGACATATGTTAGACCAAAGTGCAATCTATTCCAAGGAACCTCATTGGGGTTTATCATGGCAGCAAGCTAAGACGGAACAAGTCTCCCCAAATGGAAATAGCAGGATGTTGGTCAATAATGGCTTTGCACTCTTTCCTGCCTTCTGGGCAATGCAGGTAGTCACTTACCTGGCATGGAGCCCTGGGACCTGCACCTCACAGAAGAGGGCACCTGACTATGCGGAGGCTACCGCAGCTCCTGGATTTCCTAACATAACTGGACTCTTGTCTACTCTAACCAGTGCTTACAAGCAAACAAAAGAAGAGTTTGGGGGTTTAATTACATTTTAATTTGCCGATGTATTTCCACTTTTCATTCTAATTCTGTTGTTGGTGAGATAGTCCTCTTGAGAGAATTAATATTCCTGCTGTAAATCTGCTGTGTTATGCATGCAGGAAAAATATTGTGCTGACCTCCAATAAGAAAACACATAATAATAATAATAATAATAATAATAATAGCGGTTTCACGTTACTTTTCTCGGCTCTGGTCAGCTCTTGAGCGCCTGGCTTGGGCGTCTCAGCTTTTTGTCGGGGCCGGGGCTCGCCGCAGTTCCCAGGTGGTTTTGCTGCCGCGCTCCGGGGTGGGCTGTTGGCCACGCTTTGCCGTCAGCGTGAGGGAAGAAACAAAGAGGCAGGAAATTCGTCCAAATCCGTCCGCGTGGCGGCTGGATGCTTTATTGGCTGCGAGAGCTGTGGTGGAAAAGCTGCAGCCTGCTCCCAACTTCGCACGGACGCAAATGGCCTCGAGCATGCCGAGGAGTGGGATGAAATAGGGAAGGGACAGGGCGGACAGGGAGTCCTCCCGCCCAATGTGTACAGACATCGTGGTGATGACGTGTACTACAGCGACCAATGGGAACACGGCAGGGGCGGACACAGGGCTTTGGGGTGAGTGGGACCGTGAGAATGGGGAGATGGGCACGGAAACCGCACTAGGGGAAAACCTGGGGCATGCACGAGGGTACAGAGAACTGGAAAATTAACAAAGAAAAAACCCATAATTTGAACCCAAACCCAGGATGCAACAAATAATAATAATAATAATAATAATAATAATAATAATAATAACAATAATAATAATAATAATGTGGTCAGTCCTTTTAAGAAAAAAACAAGTTCACTGTCCCAAGACTGTGCTGTCATGGGGCAGCTGCTGCACTCCTACAGCCTGTTGAAGTTGTTGGGCTACCTAACCACAAAAGGCTATGGAACCCATAAACTGCTGTTTCTTTGCTATTACAAAGTAAGACTGACAAACAGCCTTTATTTCTGTATCCCTCCTTTCTTTACTCTCTTTGCGGTGGTTGTGGTTGTTTTTTTTTTTTTTTTTTGTTTTGGTTGGGAGGTATTTTTTACGGGGGGATTACTTCCTCTTTTTTTTCTTGAATTTTGGGGAGGCAACCTGGTGGACCTGTTCTTTCTCTGACAAGCAGTTGGATGCTGATTTTTTTCTAACACGACCAGACTGCAGTCTGAATTTTTTTTAAAGAAACAATCTTAGCTGAATACCAAATGAGATAAAAAGATATCTTTACCAGTGATTTTTTAATTTTTTTTTAATTTGCTCTTTTCCTGTCTTATTTTTATAAAATTTATTTCTTACTGGAACTTCATTAAGTTGTGGAGTGGTTTATCAATTCTCAGAATTTTTATCTTCCAGTTCACCAATAGGAAAAGGAGAAGGAAAAGAAAGGAAGAATCTTATGCTTTTTTTTTCTGGCTAAAAAGGCATATATTTAAAGAAAAAAAACGTATTTTGCAAGAAGGTTTTGTGAATGATCTTTAAGCAGTAATTTGCAAAGCATATATAAAGCTGCTCAGCTACGTATTTCTTGCTTGAATTTCTTACTGCTCTCTTAGTTGCCATTTGTTTTGCAACAAAATTACTAGCTTTGATTAATAAGTAATCTTGCGGCAGTTATTTTATTCCTTAATAGAAAATTCTTCCTTTTTTTCTTTTGTGTCTTAATGTCTCTCAGTATTTGATGCCATCAGAATATTTCCACCTGCACTTTTAGAGTCATGGTACCCAGAGGGTCACAAATAGCAAGAGGCAAGATCATAATATGGGTAATATGGGTTATTTGGAAAAGTCTATTTTTCTCTCTCTCTCTTTTTAAAATTTATTTTGTATTATTTTAAAAACAAGACATTTTCTCTAATTACAGTTATGATCTTGAAAAGAGAATTATCCTTGGTAGCTAAAGAATTACTGAATCATCTGCTTCAAGTATTAAATATGAAGATGGACACTCTTCCTCTATGAGAAAAATTATTAGGAGCAGAAATAATCTAAGGATAGATCCACACAAAACACCACTTTCAACAGAAAATTGACTTTTTCCCAGATTCTCCCAATTAAGTTTCCTTGGAGGCTGTTTAGAAAAGAAAACATGATTTAGCTCTTTGATTTCTTGAGTAGACAGTCTAAAATTTGTCATGTATTACACAAAATAGGACGAAGTTGTCAGTGGTAGTTGGATAGATGAACTTGCACCTAGATCACAGCAACATAATAAATTTTTAATATCTCTTACAACTTAAAATTGCAGAATAATGCAGATGGGATCTCAAGGGGTAGTGTTGTCTGACCTGCTGCTCACAGCAGTACCAATATTGAAATTAGACAGCATTGCTCAGAGCAACTGTCCCAGGATGGAGGTTGGACAGCCTTTCTGGGCAATCCATTCCAATGTGCAATTATCATCACTGCAAAAAATATTTTCTTTATTTCAGAACTCAAATATTTATGACATTTTCTACATTCCAGTGGCACACATCCTGGAAAACCTTCACCTTAAATCAGGCCTTTGTAGTGCTATATTTCATTAACTCCTTATGGTTACATTAATTCACTTCAATAATGCAGATCAGATTTATGTATAGATTTAGGCAGCATTTCAAAATAAAGTGTCCAGCTTTTTATCAGATATCCTGCAGAGACTCCTCTGTAATTCTAGTAATTGTTAATTAAATGTGATGAGGCTAATATGAACTAATCAGATAAATAAATTACAAGAAAGTCTAGATTCTTAAGAAATTTTTGGTTTTGTTTGTTCTTTGTCATCAGAAAATTCTGGTACTCTGCATCAGAAAAAAATTAATTTGGCTTATTTCACATAACATTTCTGTTTTAACATATTCTATAGCTAAAGGACTCTCACTGGAACAGAATTTTCTTTGGCCCCAGGAGTCACAAAGAGTGCAAAAAGTACAAAAAACAATCTGAAGAAAAACAGTCAAAATGAAACAAATAAAAATTAAGAAAATGCATTGGCTGATTCAATTCAAAACTTTTAATTTTCAATCTCTGGTTACATATGAAATGTAAACTTTTTTTCAGAAATGAAGTGATGATAATATAGAAAGCCATTCATAGATTTTTTCTTTCTGACTTTAAGGCTGATCAACAATATGCATGATTCAAGTCTAGAGTTTGTCTGCCCATTTTTCTTTGCCTCTCATTCATAACTTGATGGATTTCCAGCAATTGTCTACTTATTGACAGCTGAAATAGTGCAGATAATAGTGCTGTAAAGCATAAAGCATGGTATAAATGGATCAGTACTTCTCACAGGTTAAGAAAGAAATTGACAGGCAGAGTCAATTTTTTCTTACAACATAATTAGGTTTTTTTTTTTTTCTTTATGTTGCTTCACTATGCCAGCTCTCCTATTTAGTTCATCTGGACTATTTCCAGGAAATGTCTGTGCTCTTTGATTTGAAGACCACTCACTTTCACACTAGGAATCAGGGCAAAAGAAGGATAGGACCTCTTGTATTGATGATATAAGCTCACATGTATATCTAGGGCATTAGGAGAGTCTTGATTACCCATAAGTGGTCCTAAACTACTTTGGAAAATCAGGTGGAAAAACTCATTTTGGCTTGTTTATTGGCTCCATGCTGAATCCTTATACACTGGGATACTGACTTCTTGCAGTCATTTTCAGATGACAAAATCTGAAAGTGAAAATATCCAACAAATATACTTCGAAAAATTCTGAAAAAAATGTTAAAATTATTTGATGTTTAATGTTCATTTATTTTGTATTTATTTATATTCTAAAGAAAAAATGTGATCTCTTCAATAGAGGAAACTGCAGAGGAAACTTTTCTCTGCAAAATTTCTAAAAAGATTTACTGCATACATAAGATAACTTTACAAAAGTACAGATTAATTCCATGGTGGCTTCTTTTGCACAATGAAATGAGACTAAAGAGTCTTAGAAAGAGCTGGACTTTCTTCAGATTTTATATTGATAAAATACTCTGTATTCTAGCTTGCTGAGTCCATGTTTCTGAACAAGCCATAAATAACTTTGTGCTTGATGCTTTTCTGTACAGGCAGACATACAATGACTGTATGAAAACTATTGATTCAAAGAATTAGTAGAGGCTTTCAAGAGGTTAAAAAAAGCGAATAACGCAAAGGTTTCAGCACTAGCAAACTGTACAGGTCTGCAAAAAGACAGAAATAATGAATAAGGGTTTATGCACACAAACCAGCCATAAAAAGGACTTTCTTAGAACTGAGGCATCATAAGATGCATCATTATCCAAATAAAACTCACTGATGAGATTACTTCCACACTAATCAACCTTTCTAAAATTTATCTGGATAATATGCCAAACAGATCAGTCATTCCTGGCAAAAGGAGGTCTGAAATCTAACTTGCTGTCATGTAATAGAGCCTAAATGAATATAGGCTAAAATCCACAGTTAGATGGTGCATCGGCTACCTGCCACGACCTCAAGAAGTCAAAATGCACTGGCTAGCACTGCCCGCATGAGGCCGGGTAGCTGATACGTGAGTGCCGGCACTCCAGGGGTTTGGCGTCTGCCTCCCTGGTAATGCTGATCACTGTGGCGTGGGTAACGCAGCTTAGGTAGTTTCACGCTGAGAGGGAGATGAAGGGACAAGAGAAGGATACTTTGTTTGTGAGCCCAAAGAACTTTTATTCTCCCATGCGGGGTTGGAAGGAAATGCTCTCTGAGCGAGATGCAATTCGAAATGCCAGAGAACAAAGGGTTACAGCAGATTAAACAGGGGGTGGACGGACAGGAGTAGAAGCCCATCTCACTCAATGGGGACAAATGAGATAGGGTTTCACAACAGATGGTGACATAACAGAGGTGGGTACAGCATTCTGGGACAAATAGAAAGGCTAAGGTGGGGTGATTGATACAGGACTTTCATGAAGAAGCTGGGAGTGGTTACAAGATTGACACCTGGCAGGGAGTGAACAAACCTTGACTGATGGAACCAAATAAGGAGAAAACCAGGAGACGTGAGAAGATTGACAGGTAACTGTGGATCTGAGTGGTGGGAAATCTTGGGGTGAACAACTTGGAGCAAACCACTGTGAGGGAAAAGTAGGGGTGTACAAGGAATGTACCTAACTAACATTAATTAAACTCCTGACTAAACCAACCCAAACCACAACAAGATGGGAAGCCCGCACTGCAGTACTTTGCAAAGACAGCTAAAAGACTCATCATTTCATAAGCCATGCTTTGATGAGGTACCAAGCGGATGTCCTAAGAAAGAGGTGAACCATCTCTTGCCATACTTTTTTCCTAAATGATCCTTGTCCTGTGAATTAGTGCAGTCTAGCCATGCTGCACTGCAAGTACAGCGTGAACCTCACCATGGTAGAGCACCTGCATCTGTTCATGCTCACACTGTCTAAACCCAGCCCACTCCATAGTACTTTCCTTAATTGCCTTTTATTTCATAAGGAGAGGGACACGAGCGAATCAATGCTTTCGTCACCCTTAAGGGCCCATGGGGCAAGGAGAAATGTGAGGCGGGCTGCTCCCACAAGCACAGCCACCGTTTCCCATTTCCAAATTCACATGAAAGTCTCAGAGCCCAAAGACCTGCCAAGGAGGGCAAAGCAAAACTGGAGAAACATCAAACAGGTTGGCTGGTGAGTTGAAGATCCACTGTCCTTTTCTACTACTTGTAACATGATGAAGAATATGTTCTAATTATCTCTTGTTTTTCCCACACACAAAATGTGTGGACTCAGATTTACTCTAAGGGGTAATCTTCACTGGTCCACTGCTCACTAAGTAGTTCTTATATCAGCAATATCTTAGTTACTACAGCCTGTGCAAGTCTCTAATTCAGTCATGTTTTGTTTCCATATTTTCTATTTTAAATCCCTCGAAAGGAAAAAAACCCACATATATTTACTAATTCTAGACAAAAAACAACAGGAAAAAGAACACTATGATGACTTTTCAGAGAAAGTAGTGTTTAGTTGATGTATTTTCCCTCTGATGCATATTTCTACATATTTAATTAGAAAAATACTCCTTGAAAACTCATCTAAATTTTGTTTGGACAGAGATTGAAGTAAGTGAGGTCAAGATCTTATGGAATAGTGCCTATATGAATAGCTGTACTTATAAATCTGCAGAGAATCTATTGCATTAATTCAGTAGAAGGAAACAATATATTACGAAAACCTAACTGACATAGAAAAACAGACTTGTTCACAAGCACAACTTGAAGGGAAAGGTAATTTAATTTTCTTAGTCCAGAGAATATGGGTAAAAAACCAGAACAAGGCTTGGGATGCAAAAGCTCTTTTTCAGGTCTGAAACAGAAACTGGGTAGAATATACTCCTATAATTTCAGACACAAGTCTCTATGCTCAGAAAGTTACCCTGCTTGTCTAACAGATGGGCTTAGTTCTGTCTGCAAATCTTTTCTGCTCATATCAGCCCAAATTGTGCTGCCACTATCACTTCACATAGACAGATAAAAATCCAAAACAGCCAACTGAAAACCAGCCCTCAGATATGAGGCTGATAGAATAATTTAAGAATTAAATAGGAAGGTGGTACCTTCTTGCTTTAGGAATACCTCTTAAAAGAAATACTTTTGTATCAATACTCCTCAACATCTAGAATTATTTTTGCCTTTTTTTTTACAAAAACTTTCTACAAAAGTTTTTGTTTTATAAATGTGATGACAAGTGCTTCTTAAACCCTGCAGAAAATTTCAGGATTGTTCTTTCTTTTAAAGAAGGTGATAATTCAGTGCTTGGCCAAGCTACATGCTCTACTTTTTCTCTACATGTTCAGCTGTGTTGTCACATTAAAAATTAATCATAATCCACATAATCATCTTGAATTTAGATTTGGATTGCAAAGTTAATGCCTTATGTGAATATGAGTATCTGTGAAGGAGCTAGAATAACCATTTATAGACAGTTAGTGATTTAGAGGAGTGATTCTTCTAACTGTAATGTTAGGGGCTTTGGGGCTTGTTTTCAGCATTTTATTTTGTGTCTTAATCTAGCAAAAATAATCTCTTCTTGCTGCTAGCTAAATATCGGTAGAGAGATAAAACATGTCAATGAAAAACAGATTACTAAAACAATAACGAATCTAAAGGCTTCTTATTAAAAGTATATTTTAAAATCAAAATGTGAAAATATAAAATTCACCTAAAAATATAAGAAACAATTTCTCTTGACAGTTTGATAATAATTTTCTTTTCCATTAGTCTATAGAATGATCTGACAAAAATGCCAAATATTTCCCCTTCTTTTCTGATCTCCAATTAGGGGTTAAGAAAACTGATATAAACCTTGAGAATAAGTTTCTCGATTTCTGTCAGAGCTTAAAGAAAAGAAATTAGGTACGTTAATATATATAAATACAGTACACAGAAGAACACAATTCCTCCATGGTTGAATATTCTCAGTGTGGCAGAAAGGATATGGGAAAAATACATGGTATTGTAATAAGTAATCTAGTTTTGTTTCTTTGGGTTTGGGACATATAGACTATCCTAGGCTGACAGAAGGTATTGAGTATCACTGTTCCTTCCCGCTCACACTTTTAATTGAAGTACTGCATTTAATTGAATTCTGCATATTCTATAAAAATGTTTTTAAGAATGTTGTCTGCTGATTGACCCTCTCTGCCTCTCTGGCATAGCTCTCCTTTGTCCAGCAGGACTGCAGTAATTTGCTTTAGAAGTTGCAGCCTAGAAACTATAAGCCCTTTCATAGTAAAATCATGCTTTCAGAATGATAAAGAATGAACTTCACCTATAGAATAAATTCCCTACTCTGATGCCTCAAGAACATACTCTCTAACAAAAAAACATACTGATGGAATACAGTGATTCTGATGCAAAAGGGCATGCAGTTGCCTTCCTTATTGTTAGAGGTGACTGTACATGACCTAAAGATATTTCCTACTAATTGATCCATTTATGGAAAGACATTGACTCTTGTGTGGATTAGAAAAGAGTGTTTATTGCTGTTTCCTTGTCTGGCCTGTTTATAAAGGCTGTAGTTATCTGTTAAAGGAAAGGACTGCAGAAACATGGGATACTGAAATAAACAACAGCAGCTGAGAGAGTTAAAAGCTACCCCAGAAGGCATAGTATCTTGATTATTTTTAGAGACTACTGCTAAAGATTATTATTAAGACATTGTTTTCCAGTGTTGTTTTGGCATGCATCCCCCTCAGTGTTGTGGCTGTATCCCTTATTCAAAGTTATCTGCTATTTTACCACCTGCTCGCTCCTGTGGCACAATTGGAAGTGGCCAGGGTAAGATTAAGGTGTTGCTATACCACATGGGTCTTGCCTTCATCCCATACCAGCTCTGAGTCCAAACTTCTTTTGAGCTGCCATATCCCAAAAGCACCTGATAGCAACCTATAGTGACACCCCTCACTGAGAAACAAACCAGAAAATGAAGACTTCCAGACCAAATTGCTCAAAACCCAGGAAAAACACACAGGGAAAGAAGCAGTAGCAGTCCTCACTCAGGCAGCCATACCTCTGCTGGAGGCCACAGGATATGGTGTGGAGATGGCTCTAGTAAATTCAGGTACAGACATACCAAATTTAAGGGGCTTGTCAGTTCAATTTACCTGTATGGTTTGGGTAAAGCTCTCAGTTCCATTAATTTTTCAAAATAATCACATCAAGATTTAGTTTTGGCTTTACTATCCTTGTTGTCAGATTAATGTGATAGCAGAAATTATTACTTTTATGGTCTTGGATAGCTGAATTAGGTTTTAAAGGCTAAAAATAAGAAGCCACATAATGCTACATAATGCATGAATAAAAGTACCTTAGGGAGAGGTTAATGTTTAATATTGGTTTGAAGTTAATGTTTGGATTCTGATTATAGTTTGAATTACTAAAAACATGGGTTCAGCCAGGTACCAACAGCTGATCAAGGGGTTTTTTGTTTTCAAATTTGTAAGAAAGCGTTTGAAAAGGGCATTATTTTAAATACTTATTGCATTTTCACTGGAGAGCTCTACATAGAAGTGGTCATAATTTTAACATTTACAATTCTATGTTAGCTGGAAATTAGGAACTGGTTAATTAAAGCAGTGTTCTAGTACTGCATGTTTACAGTGGCAGCCCAAAAGAAGTAAATTATTTCAAATGAATATGCTGTGTTCAGAACTGGTAGCCTTGGTCATCTCTTCAGTCGTTTTATATCTCAGTTTTATTTGGCAGAGTGTAGGGCTAGAATTGCAGAGATGATTTCTTATGCAGAGGTGAGGCAATCATAGCATTTGGAGATTCTCCCCTTCCTGACCTGATGGATGCAATGTTCCTCTCAAAGTCCTAGTGAGATCTGAAGCTATTAACAACAAAGCAGCAGCACCAAAGCAGAGCCATTCCAGTCTACAACTCCCTATAGCCCAATAAGTTATTAAATTTACACAACATCAAGTTAATGTGGTCTTAATGTTCAAAGTTGAATTAATCCTTTGTGCAACTGATGTACAGCAACTACAAGCTGCTGTTTGCAATCAGAGGACTGAAAAGCAAGCTCTGCCAGCTTCTAGTTATTTTTGGTGCATTCTAATATGTACTTTACAGTGAAACACTATTCCCAGCAACATAAAATTATTCTTTGATTATTTATTATTTCTTACTCATTTTGTTCAATATAGTTTACAGATAAGTATTATGTAGAATTTATTTGCAATTTCATTAGCAATCCATGTAAAATTGATTTTAGACTGCAACTAAAGAAAGACTGATCAAAATGAAATCCTGTTTAAGAGAAAAACACTTGGCTTTCACTATCTCATTTCATGAAAAATAAAGCAAATCTTCCCCACCCCATTCCATTCCTGAAGGGCTCTATCTGATGTATTATAAATGATCTGCTGCTTTTTATTAATGAATGCTGACAATTTCTTCAGACTCATATGTGAACCATTGCTGAATGTTCAAGTGATCATTCTGTCATTACACTATCTCAGACATTAACTTCTGTTGAATAACTTTCCTAAATTTGAAGGTTATTTGAAAGAAAAAAACTTTAAAGAATGAAATAAAATCTCCATGAATAAAATAATATCCATGTGAAACAGCACTGTCAGCTTACAAAAACCCATAGGGTTTAAAATTGTACTATCAAGTAAACCAGAACAAAAATTACTTGCCTAGGAAAGTAGGAGTCAAGTAATGAAGGCTGTGTATACATTAACAAATGCACAATAACATGACTGTTGAGGAATATGAGCAAATGATACATTTACCAGTAAAGTCTAAGTTTTTGAAGAACAAAAAATATGTTAGGAAAAAATATAAATTAGTGTTTCTCTTCAGTCTTCTGTCTTAATTTTATTTTTTCAGCTCTGCACTCATTATATACAATAGGAAATTCAGAACTCCTCCGTTGAATACCATAATTGTTTTACTGCTACAGAAAGTCAGACAATAAAGTGTAGTGGTGTCAACACTACCTTGTCTTCCAAACACATAGATGTAAAGACCTAAGCCCATCTAACTATATTGTCATATTCAGTCTTCAAAGCAAAATCCTCTGACTCATAGCCACGAGGACACCATTCCCCTGCTAGAATGAGTGATAACACTGTTCTACTTGTGCATGAGTGCTACGCTCTATCTTGTGGAGCAACACTGTGCTCACAGAGTTGAAAACCATTCCTATTGTGCTGGGTGCAGGACATTGTTGTAAATATGACTCTTTTATCATAAGACACAGCAACTGTCACAATTAAGCATATGGGTTCAGTCCTTTAGGCCCATAGAAATCACGGACCTCTCTGTTGGAAGTGACATCAGGGATGTCCATCAGTGCCAGGTATGGAGGTGGTTTGTTTGAAGTAGACATCTGCCTATTAAAAGTTTGACTAAACCAAAGAATTTGTTTACTTTTTGTTAATTAATCACTATGTGTTTCTCCTATTCAAGTTCAAACTGTTTATGAGTTCTCCAAACTCTTGTTCTATTCCCATGTGGCTGGTTAGATTTCATGCTATATTTTCAACCCAACACTAGTGGGCCTGCCTCACTCCAGCTACTGATGAAAAAAAAATAGATTTTATTGATTTTCATCCCAGAACATTGACAATAAAAATCAGTTATGTTTGTTTTGGTTTTTTTTTTTTTTTTTTTTTTTTTTTTTTTTTTTTTTTTTTTTTTTTTAGTTAAAGCAATTTAATTTTCCATTCTCTGTTTTTGGTAAGGCTAAAGTGCCCTTTGTGGAAATGGCTTTTAATTATATCAGGTTTGCCCAACATGTCAGAATTGTATATCAGATACTCTGTAGTGGTACCGCAGTTCCTGAGGACTTATCTAGGTTACCAAGACTGACTTGCTATGAACAAGATTGCAGATTTTATGGAAAACTTGGGCAAATATTTACAGAAAGCCTTAACAGGAAATTGCAGTTCCAGAAATCAAGATTATTAAAAAAAAAAAAAAAACCTACTAAAAGTAATTTAAATTAGGCTTTTAAGTCAAGCACTTTAACAAAAAAAAAAAAAACTAATTTCTGCATGGAAATTTAGTTTACAATGATGTCTTTAATAGAACATGAAAGTTTATTTCTTTGGTTTGATTTACTTTTTATTTTAAAGTAATACATTTTTGGAACTCCATGTCCTATAATTCTTGTAAAGTAGCTGTGTTATATGCAGTCTGGTAATTTTTCATTCATCTTTAGGCATCATTTTGGTTTACCTTAGTGGTGTCAGGTAAGGACCAAAATAATGTATTGGCTGTGTGTTTAGTAATGCTCCACCCACTTCATGCTTCATGGTTCATATGATCTGTAGATTAAAAAGTTTTAAAAGTTATCAAAGTAGCAACAAATGAAAAATATTGCTGTCAATGAGAAAGCAACTGCAGAGATGCATCAAAAACCCGAAGTGATTCTGCACATAAATTTGCAGGAAACCTTCACTGAAGGTTTCATTTAGAGTTTGGTTATAAATTCAGATTTTTTTTTTCCTATTTTTTTTCTGTTACTCAATGGTACTTTTCATAGACATTTAATAAAGCCATTAGATACAGGATTTAGCCTATAAAATGGCTTTTTCACTTTAAAATACCATACAGGGCTGCGAGTGATGTGAGGAGTACCAGATAGTGTAAAGATTAAAGTATTTAACTTTGCTTTTCCCTTTTTTTTTTCTAGCTGGAAGGAGAAACCCCCCAAGGCTGGGAGGTAGAAGAGGTGAGAACATAGCCCTTGATTCAGGTTCTACTCCTCTGATTTTGTAAGGCAGGAGTTTGAACTGGAAAGTCCTGAAATCTCAAGTGCTAGATCCTACTTCTGGCTTTCTTACACAGTGTGAAGCATTAATTGGCATGATCTAATGCCTGCTCTGTTAATGAGGTGTGTGCAGGGGTGCAGATGTGTACACAAAAAAGTCATTCATGGACCTCGGCCAAATAGTTACGGGCCAAAGCTCTGGAGTAATGTTAATTTAGTGGCCTTCATAAAAGCATTCTTTTTTTATTAACTGGCCAAGAGTACAACCACATATTGCTACAACTGAGTCAGAAGAAAATAATGTGTGATTTCCTTTCTGGTAATACCAACATGAACCAATAGACCCTGAAAACAACCCTTTAAACTGTATTAAGTATAACTGAGTTAAAGGAAATACTCTGGGTTCTAACAGGCTAGACGAAGAAAAAATGGTTTTATTTTTGAGGGAAAAATAATTCATCAAAATGCATCTATTCAGTTCCTCTACAGGTGTTCCTTGGTTTTTTCAAAGGTCAGTCTTAGCATCTCAGATGTAGTAGCTGAGAATAAATTCCATGTGCAAGATGTGCTAAGTGGAGGAAAACATCCATGAACATTTGACAGAAGAAGGTGTCTGTAAAAAAAGTTAATATTTTGCAATACCGTTTCTTATTTATTTTAGTTCTGCCCTTCCCGTCTACAAATTATGCTACAACAAAAATAAATTTTCTAAATTAAACATTGATAATGTTCAATATGAAGTGCACTGCTGGTGCTATGACAAAACAAGTTCAGCAGTAACATATTCTTTCAAAAACTATATAGATTTCAAAGAGTTACTTACATTTTACTGCACTATTTATTTTGCTTTAGCATCCTGAATATAGAGAGAAATCATGAATTAATGGGAAATATATGTGGGTTCTTGCTCCTGAGGAGCAGCCTGGCTCTGCTCCAGCAAAGCTCTTAACTTTCAGCACTAAATTAGTCCTAGAGATTGAGTACAAAAGCCCTTGAAATGTCAGGCCCTACAGATTTACAGGGCAGGATTTTGCACGTGTGTAAACCCATGTAGCTTCCTTCACTGCTTTGGTGGGATTAGTCTGATTTATGAATGCTGAAGATTTGTCTCAGCACAGACTTTATGAGATCTCCCAGGTCTTCCCTACCAAAGGCTAGTAATCATTGTTCAGGAGAGCAAGGGCTGCAGAGGAAACTTGTTAAGAGAGCATTGGAGCTGAAATGTGGTCCAACATCATGTAAGAATCAGAGGGAAGGAGAGCGTTTCAGCTGGGTTTGACACATCCAAGAACTGCTTGGCAAATAGATTGTACTAAACACTCCACTCCATAAGCTAAGGACTTATAGAAGGAGGTAAAATGAAAATCATGCTGTAGCTAAGGAGCTTGTAGTTTTGTCATTAACATAAATATACTGAATATCTTTTCCCAGACATGGCTGTTACAAAAAAATGTTCTGTACAACATAGAGGATAAAGATAAAAAATTACACAGTTCTCAATGTGTACCATTTTCCTTTATTTTGCACAAGTTTTCCAGTATTTTTTAATGATACTTTTTCCCACTTTTTTGTGGGCAGCTATCTCTGTTTTCCTAAATAGAACAAGTAATTTAGAAAGGTCATTAAATAAAATATTAATACTGACACAACATTCTTTAGTAGAAGCAAAGAGAGACTTTTTGGCAATTTGTTACTAATTTAAACAGTACTTACAAGCGTATATGCATGTATAAATGCACATAAAGATTCTCTCAAGGTGTAATGTGACAATAGTAGAGGTATTAATGCACTATATAATGTGCTTGACTGGAACAGTAGTCAGAGGCTACCAAGATCTCCACTTAAACAGAATTGCAGAGCCAAGCAGCTTATCTGTAAGTGCTGGTATAAATTGTTTTGTGCAACATTCAAGAAACATAAAAATCTATGAACTGCTGAAGTGTTTGAAATGAGCAGCAGTTGTTTCACTGACATGTTATTTCAAATTGTCCCAAAGTTGAGATGTTATAGACAGGAAATAAGACAGAAACAAATTGTTAAAATAAAAAAAAAGCATTTCCTTTAATGAAATGAGCAGAAATTCTTGCAGTTTGTTATCAGTAATGCTGGACATTAAAAAAAAACATTAAGGAAAACATAAGAAAAAATTAAAAGCATTATATTTTATTAGTTTTAATTAAACATTTGGGAGGGTCTGTCAATTTTTTGGAGCATTGCTGAGTAGAAGTTATGTTTACTCGGTATTTAGATTAGACTCTGGAGGCAGAGTGTCAGACACCATTTTTGAATTACAATCCTCACTCCTTGCCCAAAGAAGTTTGTAATTTATTGGTCTCCTGTACTAAGAGTAAAGCACTATCTTTCCTTCTCCAGGATATCCTGCATGTTATGGTCCAGGAGCAGGCATGGAGTTACCATCTGCTCTGTTCTGCCTCTCTTGACTCCTTTTTCTTCAGGATCCCTGGAAGAAAATGGAGCAAAAAGCCACACTTCCTTCCATGTGACCTTCATGTGAAGACTAATTAGTAAGAACAGAGATCTTAGGCATAGGCCAAGTCACAATATAATTCATTAGATTTAGCTTCTAGAACACATCATGGGTCCTGTTATCTGAAAATAGTGGTAATTTAGTAGATACATTTGTGAAAAAGACCCTGATGTGAAGCCCTAGGTGATTATGCAACCAGGAAGGAAACAATGATCCCTACCAGTCTGTTTGAGAATATTTTTCAAAACACGAATCCCTTGCTCCTCCAATTCACCATATTTTCTGTGTTGCTTTAAATTTAAAAAATAAACCAACTTTGGCTTGGTTATGAACCGGTTAGCTGACACAATAAGCAAATTCCCAACTCCTTATCTTTTTTCTTATTTCTTTACCCAATGCAGTTATTAGTCATTTAATCTGATCAATAAACATGGCAAGATGCTCTGATAAGAGAGTTAAAAAACACTGTGGAGCATCTATAAATAAATTTTCATAAATAGAAATTTTCATCTTCAAAAACCACAAGCCCACAAAACCCCTTTTAGCACACAGAACCACTATTAACCTGTTGCACAAAAGTAACCTTCAAAAAAACCCAAACAAACCCAAAGCAAAATAAGACACCAAATCCATATGCTTCAGGGACAAAGAATAGGGAGTATGAAGGGCAGCTCTAACACTTTCAGTTGCTCCAATAACAAGAGAAAAGTATTTGTAAGGTGTAAATGCATAGAAGCAGTACCATTCAAAGAGGCAGTTAAATTTAGCAATTGCATGCTAAACTGATCATCAGCTTCATAATAACTCCAAAAATATTATTAGGGCTCTATATTCTTAATGTACACAGTTTTGACTTTTTCTGTGAGTATTTATTCAGGGTCTTTCAAAACTGGAAGCAATAGAATGCTGGAGTTTGGCTTCAATGATCACAGCCTATATCCATTTTGGAAAAACAAGCAAAAATTGGAAAGACTAGATTACAATGAAGTGTAAAGACCTAATTCATGTCTCTTGACATACTGTGAGGACTATTTCAAAGCTTTATAACTGAGCATATTCAAAAGCAGGAAGGCCAAATATCATCAGGGTTTTTTTTTTCCTGATTAGATTTTGAAGTGTTAAGAGATGCTTGCAACAGCCAATGCAAAACATCACAGAAAGGCTTTTCAAGCACCTGGAACATTGAACATCTTCAAGGGTAAGTGGCATTGGCAGCAGTTTCATTCAATGAAAATTATGAACTGGGCATTTGAACATGGAGGCCATGAATTCAATAAAATTCAGAGTCTGTGATAAATACAAAATGTCAAGGGAGAGAGGGAGGATTTTTGTTTTGGAGCATTGAGCCCAGTAACTCTGATTCAGCAGCATCAGTTACTCAATCTATTCCTCATGTGGGGGAAATATTTATTCTGGCAAGATCCTCCCACAAGGGCTTTATGCAGAGGAAATAGTGCTTGGCAGAAAATAATTTCTTACTGTTTTTCTTCACTGAAACCATTCTATTTTGTTGGCATGCCTTTTTAGTCCACATAGCATTGAATAATTTTTTCAAATAATTGCTTAAGCCTTACAAAGAAAATTTTACCATGATTGATTCAATAAAAATTGAGGTTGTCTCCTGTTATAATATCAACAAATTTGATGACTAGTGAAAATAGGCATTTAAACTGCACAGAACAAATTAAATTGAACTTTTCCACATTTCTTTGATCACACTGGACTGAGAAATGTCTTTCTTGTAGTCTATTGAAAACTACCACAATCTCACCTAGTTTATTTTGCTGTTGACCTAAATGTGTGACCCAGTAAAGAACTCTATAGGCCTGAAAATACACAGATTCTGCAATATGATGAGGAACAATATTAAGTAGCCTTCTTCCAATTAGCAGATGTAAAAGGGGGCTTTGTTTAAACTAGAATGTGAGATTAAACTGAGCAGTTCTTTTCCATGTCACGTTATTAACATATTCAGGGCGAGTTGAGAGCCCAAGCACGCTAGAAAATCAGAGTGGCACCAAGCTTACCTGGGCTTAGGCAGACCTGAGGCTGCTGTTGTCAATGCTGGTGTTTTAAGGAAAAAGCATTGCTCTGCAGTTGGAGACAAAATAACAGATTTTGATTTACACGATTCTCAACTTGAATTGCATACAAATTTGTAATTTGATTTATAACCTATATAAGAACTTGTAATTAATCAATATGTTGCTATCATCAGAAACCTTCTCAGAAAGGAGGAAACATCCTCTTAGAACTGGCAAAAAATATATATAAATCTTTTCACTGTAGTGCTATTAATTCTGGTGACAAATTATTAGTCTTTTAAACTTAATGTTATAGCCCAGACAGAGTTATAAGTGGAATTTGTAAAAATATTTTCTGGACCAATCCAGCATTTTTGCTAAGTTAAAAGCCTGAGTTTTTTCAGGTGGAATACTGTTCCTCCATAACATGGAAACTGGCTCTACTTTCTGTTTAATCAAATCTGACTGTTTGTGAACAGACCTTGAACAGATGCATCACCTGAAAATACAGCTATGTTTTTCTTGAATATTAGACTTCATTGCCATCAAATATTATGAGGACTGTCATCTATTTGAAGAATATTGAAAGGAATAGGCAGGCTGTGTACCAAATCAAGACTGGATTTTAAGGCTGGAGCAGTTGGTAGAATTTTGGGAGGTTTTAACCAGAAGATGGTTGTCGTGGTTTGACATGGAAGAGAGTTTTTCCAGGAAGTTGGGTCAAACCAATCAGTGGTCAGGTTTGGATATTGCCACCTGGAGTGACCACTGAAGGTATGGATACGCCTCTGAGAACACAGGGGGTTAAAAGCAGGAACTCCCAAGAGCTCGCTCTCTTTGGTTCCGGTCAAGGTGCTGTGCAGATCTCCCCTGCCCAGCCATGGGCCTGGGTGGGGGAGGGGAAGCCATGCGGCCTGGTCAAGGTGAGCTGAGGGGTAGAAGGACTGGAACCAAGTCAGCTCTTGTAGACGGAAGGGTGGAGAGAAGCGGAGAGGTTTCTGTCATTCCCCCCTACCAGAGGGAAGAGACAGAAAGTCCGGACGGCACCTGTAACTTTGCCAGCACGGAGGAGAAGGAGTGGGGGGAAGGCGCCCAGCCTTAGCCTTGGGAATCGGCTGCTGGGCAGAGATATCAGCTGCCCAGGGAGTCTGAACTTTTAACCCTTTCCTGGGAAACGAAGGCTTTGTAAAATATTACTCCTCCTTGATTTGAAGTAGAAGAGAGACAGTCTGGGATCCGAGATGATGGAAGAGGAAATTCTTGAGTTGGAAGGAGATGATGGAGTGGCTTGTGGCTGGACTTTTCTTGTTAGCCATAGACTGAACCAAATTCTCCTGACAGAAGCTGCACTTAGGGGGGTGCGTTGGTGAGCCAAGAGACCTGCTTCAGTGATTACCAGCAGAGGAGTAGAGAGAACAGAGGAGAGTTGAAGAAGGTGGGGAGAAGCCCTCTGTCTTCGAGGAAGAAGAAGAGGAGAAGACGACCTCTGTTCTTGGACCCTCAGCCCCAGGGGGAAATGGGGAGGACTGTAGTCCCGAGATAAGAAACTGAACTGTTGTCTCTTTTGATCCATGGCAAAGCATCCTTAAAGGAGCCCTATGAGCAGTCTGTCCATGCACGGTGGTGAGAGCACTGTGACATGGAAAGGAGAGTGTCACCATGGCAGATTTTCTCCGGGTGGTTGCCATGTTTGACATGGAGACACAAGGGTGGCAGTTGTGTTTCCTGGGGGGTCTGGCACAGGAGAGACTCCTGTCTCCCTTGAAAGATTGAGTATTTGATTATCTGAAGGGTGGCAACTTGATTAGGAATCCTGGGTGATGTCTCACTGTGGGTTGGTTTGGAAGTTAGGTGGGAGGAGGAGGAGTGTTTTGGAAGGTCTTCATCCAGGATTTAGAGTCTGGTTTTTATAGTAGTAGTAGTTTAATAAAGTTTTCCTCTTTGTTATTAAGCTTGGGCCTGCTCTGCTCTGTTCCTGATCACATCTCACAGCAATTATTTAGAAAAGTGCATTTTCATGGGGGTGCTGGCATCGCACCAGTGTCAAACCATGACAATGGTCTCTACACCACCAGGGCTACTAGTACTTGGTGGAAGTTTGCACAGGACCTAGAAGGACTCATTGATTGATCTTAAAACTAAATTGGAAAGTGGAAAGGCTCAAAAACAGTATTGCCAGGGATAAGTAGTGGGAGGCGCACCAAATTGTGAGGAACTGAATGAGAGTGCAAGCCCTCAATCTGATCTGCGATGAGGTATTGGTAACAACAAACCACAACTGAAACCAGCACATGCAGCCTGAGAAACACACAAGATGAGCTCAAAGATTTGGCCCAGACAAGTGACGCCATTGGCACAAGCAAAACCTGGTGGGAAGAGCGAGTGCTGAGACTGGTCTGGATGAGGGATTGGTTACAGAATCCTCAGGAGGGACAGGCAGGGCAGATGGGGAGGCACTGTGTTTGAAGCGGGGGCTGTAGTGTATGAAACTCACAGCCAGGATTGGTGTGATTGAGAGTGTCTGGATAAGCGTTAAGGGACAAACAAATAATGTGAATGGAAGATGATAGCGCCAATGAATTTTTTTCAAGGAACAAAGGAACAGCTCCAAATCAACTTCTCCTGTTATCAGGCATTTCAACTTGCCAGAGGCTAGCTGGGAACATCACACAGCTGGCACAGAGGATTCTTCAGGTCCAGAGGATTCTTAAAACACCTGGATGTACTTCATGATACAGATATTAAGGAAGTCAACTAGGAATGATGTCCTCCCTGATTTGTTGCTGTTTAACAGAGTCTCCTGAGTGAAGTGGTCGTCTTGGCCACAGTAAACACAAAGAAAGAAAAGCTCATAAATAGCTACCTATACTGGAAGAATTTTATTGAAGTCAAATTCCAACATTCCTAGCCTCTTTATCTGCTTCATTAATAAATACATTTACCAGGTTGAGCCAGCTGGCAAAATTAACAACTAAAGTAAAACATCTAGAGTACTTTTTGACATAAAACTAAAATTCAGAGGTGGACTAAAATAGGCAAAGATGAGCAAAAATTAAAAGGATTTAATTTTTCTTTAAATGCAGAGGGCTAGAATTTTGTGCTGTGGAAGGAGTTGACAGAGAAGGAAGATTCTTCTAATTCACAATGATACATCTATTGCCTTCTTTATACATGTCTCCCACCAGCTGTCTGTTTCTCATGTTAAGGTAAACACATTCCCACTGGTCCTTAAACAAAAGGCAGTCTCCTGTTGATTTCCATGGTCAGTTTCATTGAAGGAAGAGAAAAATTAATGAAGAAATGGCCAACAAGTAAGATTTTACATGTAGATGTACTAGCGCACTAGAGCATTAGCGCATTTACATGTAGATGTACTAGCGCTAGATGTACTAGCATTTTTAAATGTTTTTTATAAGGTAGAGATAGATTCAGTAGGGTAAGAAAATACTGAGTGTCTGCGAAAGTTGTTTCAAAAACAAGAGTTTGACTGCAAGTTATTTTTAATTTTCTTTTAATAATCCTAGAAAAATGTTCCAAAGACTATCTAAAGGTTTTTTTAGAAGACTGTCTTATGTTTTCAGAAAATGGGAATTCTTTGGTAAATGAGAGAAACATTTTTATCATAAGACTCTTCAGCTCAGCACTCCTTGCGGAATATGCTGAGAAAGAGAAGGAGAACATTGTTAGGTGAAGGGGTTGTTATCGATTTGGGGGACAGAAGCTAGAATACTGCAACTAGTTAATAAAATTTATCTGCATCTCTACATTTTTTTGCATCTAAAACAAAAGGTAAAAGCACAGATAAAGATTTCATTCACCAAAATAAAATGCAGTGATTTGTAGTTCCTGATATAGAGGGAATTCTTTCAGTATAATTTCAGTGATGGAAAGATATAGCATTAAGACTAGCTACCAGGAAATAACTAATGGTCACTTTACATTTTACACTATCATTTGAACTCATAATGGAGAGGATGATGTTCAAGGTGAAAGTTTTTTTGCCTTGGTGGAGTATTAAAAGGCAGGTAGAGTGATATCTTACTTTTTCTGGAATTATCTTCTGAGTGAAAGAAAAAATAGGAGAGATGGAAGGTTATTTTCTTTTTGTGGATCCATGTTTCAAGCATCATTTTTGTTTTCATCTGAAACAAATCATAGAATTATATAAGGATTTGGATTGAAAGGGACGTTGAAGATCATCTAGTTACAAATACCCTGCCATGGATGGGGGCACCTCCCAGTATACCAGGTTGCTCAGCCCTTTCAGTCTGGCCTTGAACACCTTCAGGGATGAGACATCCACAGCTTCTCTGGGCAATTTGTTCCAGTGCCTTACCACCCTCACAATAGAGAACTTCCTCCTAACATCTAATCTAAAACTACTCTCTCTTAGTTTAAATTCATTCCCCCTTATCCTGTCATGTCCTTATAAATCATGCCTCTCTCTTTGTTGTCAGCTCCCTTTAGGTATTGGAATTTCACAATCAAATCACTTCAAAGCCTTCTGTTCTTCAGGTTGAACAGACTCCATTGTCTCAGCCTTTCTTCATATGAGAGATGGTCTATCCCTCCAATCATTGTGTTGTCCCTCCTCTGCGCTGGATCCAACAGCTCTCTCTCCTCCCTGTGCTGGAACCCCAGAGCTGGAAGCAGCACTGCAGTGGGGTTTCACCAGAGCAGATCAGAGGGACAGAATACAGTCCTCTCCCTCGCCCTGCTTGCCATGCTCATTTTGATGCATTCCAGGATATTACTGATTGGTAATCAGTTAGAAGAAAGAGAGAGAGATGGAGAATGAAAAAAGTGATAAATTTACTAAAAGAGAAATACATTGGAGAGCTTCAAATTTGTGAGACAATGGTAGAGGACACTGCTAGCAAAAGGAAAGTAATGACAGCTGTTTAACTTGATTCTGCTTTCAATTCAGACAAAAAAGAGGAAAAGTATAAGGAGAAGAAAATTTTATTTCATAGCCATGTAAGTAAGATTAAACTTTTACAGTGATCTGACATTTTCTCTTGAAATTACTTTAGTCATCATGAGTGGATAAATTACTAAGAAAATAAGTCAATGAAGAAAGACAAATAGAGTAGATAACTTTCTCACTTTTGGGTCTAAAAACTATATTGTTACATCTTTCTTACAATTCATTTTATGGGGAAAGAAAATAGACTAATTTTTAGAGAAAAATAGGGAGATGAAAATAAGGATCAAAATGGATATTAGAGGATATTAGTGAAGAAAATGCAAACAAAGCTAGCACTTCAAAATTAAATTTCACCAAACCTTCAAGCTTTTTTTCCTAGTCTTCTTGGTACAGAAGGACTGATAGATTTTCATTCACTTGAAGTCAAAAGTTGTGGAAGGACTGGAAAGGAAATTTCATTCTGGGAAATATTAAAATGAGCTCTTTTTGTAAAATCTACACTTCAGCAATATGCATAGTCTTACCTTGGCAAGAATCTGAATCTCAGCATGTTTTCTTTCTCTAATATATGCTTGACTTCATTTATGATGTTAGGCTGCTTTCTACAGTGAAAAAGTAAAGAGATACTAAACACCAATAACAGTCCAGGAATGGAAATGCTACACTGAAGGAAAAAAAAATAATTTTCCTGTGGTTGCTTACAACAAAAAATGTGCAGTAAACCAACAGTCATTGCATAACATTTACCTCATTTTCTTGTTCTTAGAATTTTATTCTGAGCTATGGCCAATTGTAGCTAAATAATTTTAAAGAAAAGAAACAAAACCAAATACTTAAACCACTAGGCAAAATTTAGTACAACAGTGTTGATTCATCTCCTCTCTTAATAAAAGTGGTTAATTTTATCTTGAGTATTAGCAAGTTGAACAGGAACTGGATATATTTTATTCTTTTATTTTTAAATGTTTTATCACTTAGGATACATACTTCAGCATGTAACGGCATACAGCTATGCCTAATAGATACCAGTGAAATGAAAGGTGAATAGTTTCCAACTCAGTATTTTATCTCCAGTAACCATGAGATGATTTAAAATTGATTCAATTGAGTGAAGTGATTTATTCTTTCTAAAAATATGGGTTTTTCTTGCACTGAGAAGGCCCAGCCTTGCTCTGTTTTCACAATTAGCATACATGTATTGCTTTCCACTTTGATGATATGAGATCCCAGCTAGGCCTCTCACTTCAGTCTGTTTCAGAGTATGTTTTGCTGTGTCTCTCAAAACTACTTTACTGTTTGTCCTTCAGCACATGAACAAAAATTTTCTCTAACAGAAGTGTCTACAGCTCACAGAATAGTCTAGAGATATTGGAAAGTGAAGCACAAGGAACTCTAAACAGTTCAAGCTCAAAAAATGCCTAGATGCAATTGCAAAAGCAACATAAATTATGGGTGATGTTGGATTCATACACTCATTTCAACAGAATTGATGAAAAAAATGGTATTATTCCAGGGCACATAGAAATGTGTGATGTATCAGTTCGCTAGACCTGCCACAGACCTATTTCTGGATGAAATAGCACTGCTGTTTCCACCTTCTTATCTACACACCTGGCTAAGATCAATGAAAAAGCTCCTAGAATACATTCCTGACTTTCCAGTGGAAAAAAAAAACTTCCTCTGATGGCCTTACTGACGGCCTTGATTAAGTAAGGCATAAAGAAGAGAACAGAAACAGCTGGCCTCTATTTGTGGCCCCATTGCACATCACCCATCTGTACTGTCTTTCTCAAGCCTCCCTCTATAAAATGAGTGATGTTTCCCTGCTTGCACAGAGTGATGGTTTTCAAGAATGATATGCTATAAAAAATAGTTTCAGGCATAGACAAAGACATGACAGTACAATGCACTTTTTGCTCCTAACAAAGTGAGTTTAATAGGTGCTTTGTTCCCTTCATTTTTCTCATCTGAATGCTGTCTTTTCCTTTATTCTCTTAGAACAGCAACATTTCCTGGTTTGAGTCTTCCTAGGACAGCCTTAGATTGGACTAGGAATTGAAGGAATTTTGAAATATAATTTATTTTTTTCTTTGTCTGTCAATAGACTAAAGCCCTTTTGAACTTAACCTATATTACCACTTCAGAATCCCCCTTATCAGACACATCGTATGTTTGACATTATTGAATAATTTATTGGCATTGTCTATTTCTAGGTCAGATATTCAAGTGATCAGAATCTTTGTGCAACAGACTAAATAATATTGTGCTTCTTTATTTTTCTTAAGACACATACAAGGTCCCATTTATCCACTTGTATAAGGTATACAGTATTACTGCTTGTATGAAAATAAAAGACCTCTCTTGAAATAAATTACATATATTACAGAATGAATGACCCACTAGGTTAGTTAGGTGCAGTGACTTTCAGTGTCAGACATTAATAATCACATTTTTGCACATCAGCTTGTGATGACTTCATCTGAAGATTTAAAACCTTAGACTTCCCTCACATAGATTGTGCCCTAAGAAGAGACAAAATGTTGGCCTGGCAGGAAATAATTCTATGCTTTTCAGGGAAAATAAAAAAACTAAATCTCAGCCTTCTCTATTTAGTCTATCACTCTCTTTGTGTAGTCTTCCTTCTGCTTTTCTGAATCTTTGTTGCTACTGGAAGTTCGTAGGAATGGAAGGACATTAGAATCAGAGGAGTGCAAAAACTAACACTAAAGAAAACTATGCATGCAATTCACATAAACCTGGGGAGATCAGTGACACTTCAAAAAGGAATAGTCACAAAGGTTGCAAGTTTCATAATTTACATATATACACAGACAAAATGTAGAATATTGCCCTTGAACAATTTGTATAGTTTGATGTGATCAAGAAGTTTTAACCCAGAATTATCACGTGGTCAAATGAGCCATGTTATTCTCATATGATACAAGCTTCTTTCTCTCATTTCATTTCTTGTTGTTGTAATAAAAAAATGTAAGAAAGAGTGTTGTGTGGCAAGGGTTGGTCCAGGACGGTCAGGACAGACGGAGATGAGAGATCTCTAGAGCCCGGTCTTAGGATATATGGTTTATTCTGGGGGTCCTGCTCTGAGCTGCCAGGTGCAGCCCGAAGCAGGCCCCAAGGAGTGGGGGCAGGGCGAGATAGCAAAAGAGTTCCAAGAGAGAGGGAGGCAAAAGATAGAGAAGAAGAAGATGGAGAAAAAGAAAAAGAGATAAACTCTACATTTTTGAGGAATGAGACAGAATACTTTGTCTGACCCTTTGCTTTGTCTGTGGGTGAAAAAAGAAAGTTATCTTCCTCCAGCTACACCACTGCCCACTAGCTACTAAGCAACCAAGGTCTGTCATCTCAAAGCTTGTTTTCATCTCAATCTGGCTCACATTCTCTGCACTTTTCCAATCCCCCACTAGGCAATCATACCTATAAGGCCTTCTTGTTTCATCTTCCCTAGCACTGTTGGTGTTTAGTTCTGTGATGTTCATTTCTCTTTTCATTAGATCAATGAAATTCAGATAATATTGTTGCCAAAATTGGCAGTGTCTGTGCTGTGTTCCACTGGCTGTCACCCACACTTACTCCCTTTTCTAATAGTACAAGCTTTGCGCTGTATGTTGTCTACATAGGACACGATTTCTGAATTGATAGCCATATTGATTTTTTAAATAAATTCTGATTGTCAAAACCCAGAGAAATCTTTACTTCTGCCCAGTATCACTTAAAAACTTTTAGTGGGTGCTATTTCTGTACGGGAAATGTACTAATACTCTTTATTTATTAACGCACTAAGACTATAAACTCATTGCATTCATATTTTTCATAAATATATAACATAGTATATTTTAATTCAAGCTAGATGGAATAATATTTTATTAAATAACTGGATTTTATTGTTGTTGGTTAAGGTAAGCACGGCTGCTCTTTACTTTTGTCTGCCCCGGTCAGCTCCCAAATGCCCGGCTTGGGCATCTCAGCTTTTTGTCGGGGCCGGGGCTCGCCGCAGTTTCCGGGCGCTGTTGCTGTCGCGCTCTGGGGTGGGCTGTTGGCCACGCTTTGCCATTGGCGCGAGGGAAGAAACAAAGAGGCAGGGAATTCGTCCAAATCCGTCCGCGTGGTGGCTGGATGCTTTATTGGCTGCGAGAGCTGCGATGGAAAGGCTGCAGCCACTCCCAGCTTCGCATGGACGCAAATGGCCTCGAGCATGCCGAGGAGTGGGGTGATATAGGGAAGGGACAGGGCGGACGGGGAGCCCTCCCGCCCAATGGGTACAGACATCGCGGTGATGACGTGCACTACAGCGACCAATGGGAACACGGCAGGGGTGGGCACGAGACTTTGGGGTGAGTGGGACCGCGAGAACGGGGAGACGGGCACGGAAACCACAGGAGTAGGGAAAAACCCGGGGGATGCACGAGGGTACAGAGAACTGGAAAACTAACAAAGAAAAAACCCATAATGTGAACCCAAACCTGGGATGCAAGAGGTAAGAAGTGTAGATATTCATGAAGAAAAATCAATCTGTGATTTCTCGCTCAATATTACTAGTTGTAACTATATGTTAACTAAGGGTCTAACTTATTATTTTATTCATAGAACATGTTGTATCATCACAGAAAGTAAGAGCCTAAATTCTGTAGAAGATGATAATTGTCAGCTCAGTCTCCTAAAATAGTGTAGCTCTATGTAAAAATCCAGTGTTCATCAGGCTCAACACAGAAAGAAACGTTTAAGTGGAGGATCCATCTCATATACTTTCTTCTACCAGGAGAGCATTATTACACTATTGCAGCTATATGTTCTACGTTTCATGTGATTGTACCTTTCTCTGTACTGTCATTTATTTTCTGGTCTTGGTTTGCTTTGGTTGATTTGGTTTGCTTTGGTTTGGTTTGGTTTGGCTTGGCTTGGTTTTTGGTGGCATTGGGGGATTTTTGCTTTTGTTGTTGTTATTGTTTTTCTTGGGATTTTTTCATTTATTTACTTTTCTATATGGCAGATAATGTATTTTTTGCAACCTGCATTTTCTCTGGAATAAACAACTTGTTCACCAAGCACCGAGAATACTAAGCTTGTCTTTACTTTAATGAGCAATGCGGCAGTAAAAACCCCTCAATTTTGCAAACAGAGTAGAAAGTAATGAAGATGACATATTCTATTTAGTAATTTTGTTATGCAAGTTTGGAAAAAAAATGTATAGAAGCTTTAAGAAAACATAACAGAATGGAATGGTACTAGAGCTAAATAATTTCAGTATGTCTAAGAGGGAAATAATATTTCTTTCAAATAGGTTCAGCAGAAGGAATGAAGGAAAACATTCAAAGGAAGTAAAACTATTTGAATTATTGATAGTTACAAAGTTTCCATACTGCCCTTTCCAAGAGAAATCATCTTTGCCTCCATTTTTCATGTTGCCAGCCTCTTCCAATTGCCTTACTCCGTCCTTCTGTAAAAAAATTAAAAGCTGTTTGGATGATAAAAGAAAAATATTTACATGCTCAACAAGTGTATCCAAACATGCATGTGTGAATGCCTAACCACTGAAGTTTTCCTTTCAGAATGGCCCTTTTTTTTGTCTTTTCCATTCATCTTGACAGCTTTGTTTGAAAATGTAGATAAGTAAGTGGAATGCCCAGTGTAACTTGAAAAAAGCAGCAATTAAGCATATTGTGGAATACATGTTGTGAATTTAATTTGCTGACCTGAACAAAAGTAGTAAATACATTAGCAGACATCAAACTTTCTTTTCCTATGACTGCATTAGAGTCAGTTTGACAGATAAAATAAACATGGTAGTCCTAGTGAGGTTGATGGATTTACAGCCATTAAGGAGGTAGTTCATTATGCTAAGCCAACAGCCACTTTGACAAGAAAAATCATTTAACCTTTTCACATATGGCCTTCTAATTAACTTCAGTCTGAGACAGCAGACCCTTCTCTGTTTTCCCCTGTCCAAAGAGCTACGTGGCCAAGTATGAATAGTGACAGTCTACAAACCAGTTGTAGAGCAATTAAGAGAGAGAATTCTGCTTAGTTTGTGATCAGAACATGTTTCTGTCTTTAGAATATACATTTTAAAAATTAGAATTTTACCATGGCTTTGTAGGATATCACTATGCAATATATTTATTTTTTTCCGTTGTGTTGGATTTGGGGAATGGTACTCACCAATTCAGAGACCTGCCAAGACTCCAAAACCAGGCTGCTGGTCTCTATCCCTTCCCCAGTTTTGCCTTCCCCCTCTCCTTTGTTATGAGATGGAGTGACAAATGGGAGGCACAAAAAGCAAAGATCACTCATTGAAATTAAAAAAAAAAATTACTGGAAACCTCAAATGGCATAAGAAAATGAACATTAACAGTAACTGAGCGCACCCCACACACCCTCACTGACAATAGACAGTACCAGGTGGCTCTTCCTGCCACGTTTTCTGAACTGGAAGTAACCCTTTTTCCCCTGAAGAAAGTTGAAAGTCCCTTTCCCACATCCCCAGCAGTCATGTGAGGTGGTATAGAATAACCTCCAGATCTGGTCATGCTCCTCCCATCTACTAAAAAAATGTTAACTCTCTCCTGACCAGAACCAGGACATGTTGTTAGAATAATAGAAAAAAAACTCAAAAAACTGTCAACCTGTTATGATCATCAGGTGCACTTCTAACAATGTCTTCAAATGCCATATCCACATATCATTTTTTGAACTCTCCTGGGGATGGTGACTTTACTGCTTCCCTGGACATCCTGTTTGAATGCCTGACCACCCTTCTTGTGAATAAATTTTTCATAATATCTAATCTAAACCACCCCTGGCACAACTTGGGGCTATGTCTTGTCAACCTGTCACTTGTTACCTGGGAAAAGAGGCTGATCCTCCCCTCACTACAACCTCCTTTCAGGCAGTTATAGAAGGCAATACAGTTCCTACTCATCATGTCCTCCACACTATTTCTGTTACAGGCCAGGAGGCCACTGGCCACTCCCCTTCTTTGGCCACCTGGGCACATAGTGGCATGTGTTCAGCCACCTATTAAACAACAGCCCCAGCTATTATACCTCTGGGTAGCTTTCTAGGAGCTCTTGCCCCTGTCTGTAACACTGCCTGGGGTTGATGTGGTCCAAGGGAAGGACTTTGGAAGGTCCAAAGTCTTCCAGAGGAAGCATTTGACCTTGTTGAACTTGCCATTGGCCTCAGTCCATTTATCCAGCCTGTGAAGATCCCTCCACAGAGCCTTCCTACCCTCCAGCAGATCAACACTCTCACTAAAATTGGTGGACATTCTTCTTTATTCTTCTAAGTACATTAAATGACAGTTTTTTTCCTTGTTAGACACCTTCATTTGAAGCCAGGCCGTTTTTAATACATGTGTGATTCAAACTGCAACAAAGGGAATGAACACTTTAAGTAGAAGATACTTCTTCAAACAAGAGTTGTTTAAGTACAATCATAGGATCATAGAAAATCTTAAGCTGGAAGGAATCGACAGGACCAGCAAATCCAGCTTCTCACAGGACTACATAAAACTAAACCACATGACTAAGACATTTGATCAGATGCTCCCTGAAACGTGCCAAGCTTGGTGTGTTCACCACTTCCCTGGGGAGCCTGTTTCACTGACTAAACACACTGTGTGAAGAACCTTTTCCAAAAGTCTAGTCTGAACTACCCCTGATGCGATTTCATTCCATTTCCTCAAGTTCCATTGCTGATCCCCAGACTGAGATCAGTGTATTCTCTGCTACCCCACTTGAGGAAGTTGTAAACCATGACGAAGTCTGTCAGCCATCTCTTCTGTCCACTGAACATGCCAAGTGACCTCAGCCCCTCACTGTAAGTCTTGCCCTCAACATTTTCCACCATATTTATTTTCCTTCGCTGGACACACTTTATTAGTTTGATGTGCCTATATATTGTTGTCATGGTTTGACACTGGCGCGATGCCAGCACCCCATGAAAATGCACTTTTCTAAATAATTGCTGTGAGATGTGATCAGGAACAGAGCAGAGCAGGCCCAAGCTTAATAACAAAGGAAAAGACCTTTATTAATCTACTACTACTATAAAAAAACAAACTCTAAATCCTGGATGAAGACCTTCCAAAACACTCCTCCTCCTCCCACCCAATTTCCAAACCAACCCACAGTGAGACATCACCCAGGATTCCTAATCAAGTTGCCACCCTTCAGATAATCAAATACTCAATCTTTCAAGGGAGACAGGAGTCTCTCCTGTGCCAGACCCCCCAGGAAACACAACTGCCACCCTTGTGTCTCCATGTCAAACATGGCAACCACCCGGAGAAAATCTGCCATGGTGACACTCTCCTTTCCATGTCACAGTGCTCTCACCACCGTGCATGGACAGACTGCTCATAGGGCTCCTTTAAGGATGCTTTGCCATGGATCAAAAGAGACAACAGTTCAGTTTCTTATCTCGGGACTACAGTCCTCCCCATTTCCCCCTGGGGCTGAGGGTCCAAGAACAGAGGTCGTCTTCTCCTCTTCTTCTTCCTCGAAGACAGAGGGCTTCTCCCCACCTTCTTCAACTCTCCTCTGTTCTCTCTACTCCTCTGCTGGTAATCACTGAAGCAGGTCTCTTGGCTCACCAACGCACCCCCCTAAGTGCAGCTTCTGTCAGGAGAATTTGGTTCAGTCTATGGCTAACAAGAAAAGTCCAGCCACAAGCCACTCCATCATCTCCTTCCAACTCAAGAATTTCCTCTTCCATCATCTCGGATCCCAGACTGTCTCTCTTCTACTTCAAATCAAGGAGGAGTAATATTTTACAAAGCCTTCGTTTCCCAGGAAAGGGTTAAAAGTTCAGACTCCCTGGGCAGCTGATATCTCTGCCCAGCAGCTGATTCCCAAGGCTAAGGCTGGGCGCCTTCCCCCCACTCCTTCTCCTCCGTGCTGGCAAAGTTACAGGTGCCGTCGGTTCCAGTCCCTCTACTCCTCAGCTCACCTCGACCAGGCCGCATGGCTTCCCCTCCCCCACCCAGGCCCATGGCTGGGCAGGGGAGATCTGCACTGCACCCTGACTGGAACCAAAGAGAGCGAGCTCCTGGGAGTTCCTGCTTTTAACCCCCTGTGTTCTCAGAGGTGTATCCCTATCTTCAGTGATCACTTCAGGTGCCAATATCCAAACTTGACCACTGATTGGTTTGACCCAACTTCCTGAAAGAATTCACTTCCATGTCAAACCACGACAATTGTGACACCTGAAGCTGCTCAAACTACTTGAGATGGGACTTCAGTGGTAAGGTGCAGTGCAGTGCAGAGTGAAATATTCACACTACAGGTCAATTTCAGTCCTTACCAGTTAAAAGCCATGAAAGACAAATGAAACCAGTAGCAGAACCAGATTAGATATAGCAACAGGCTGCAATTAGGTGACTTTTTCCTTCCAAGAGCAGCACTGATGGTTCTCTTTACCCTCCTCTGTAGTCCTGTTCAAAGTCACACAGGTTCTGAGAAGAGGTCAGATTTTCCTGATGGAAAACTAAAACACATGGATGATAGCTGGGACAGAGGTGAAAAAAGGACACTAAACCTCTCTTCCATAAGCTGGCTGCAACGTCAATCTGCTTAGCTGTCCAGCTGTAGAGTGATAAAATATCTGCACAGCAGAGCAGCTACAGTGTGCCCTGGTTGGTCTTGCCTGGCTCTTTTACTTCTCAGTTACACACTGAACCTTTGGAACCCATTATTCTTTTTCATATCTCAGTTTGGGGTTGTTTTTTTGTTGTTGTTGTTTTTGTTTTAGTTTTTTATTTTACTTGGTTGGTTAGGGTTTTTAGTTGGATTTTTTTTTTTTATTTTTATTTAAAATTTAAATTATTTTTTTTTTTAAAGAAATCTGGGCATGCAAGGAGTGTGAAATCACCCTGGTCTGAGGAAGAGGAGGTACAAGAGGAGGCAAAAGAGGAGACACAAGAGCTTGTAGGCTTAGAACTATGTGAAGATGGATGTCAGACTATACATGCTTTAGTTCAGATTTGATTGAAATATGTTGATTACATTCTCATAACTATGGTTCTATTAATTATCCTAATTATTATTTCCAATTCATATGTTCACGAACTGAAAATTCATTATAATTTCATCTTTGGAAATCTTGATGAAGAAGACAAAAGCCAAGGATCCATAAGCCACAAAGGTCCTGTGTTACGGCTTTATTTTTCAGCACAAATCAGCCCAACACCTAAAAATAACAGATAAAAATTATTTTCATAATGTCAGTATACCATGTTAGCATAATTCATGTGAGCATCATATTAGAAGGAAAATTTTCTATCTTCATTGAAAAGTGATTAAAACCATTTATTTGTGCTACACTAGGTCTGCTCTGCTCTGAATGGCTGACTAGCAGGGATTAAGTTGTCATTCATATTGAAGATATAAAATCTTTATATTTACAGTTACTCTGTTAGTCATCTCTTATTCCATTTACAATGGGGAAAATGATGATTGACTCCAAACTTCAAAAATTGTTTCTTAAAGTTCATGTTATGAACTCAAGACATTCATTGCTTATACAGTCACAGACATAGTGTTTTGGGGAAAAAGTGAGTATTTCCCAGAAAGCAGTCCTGAGATCATGAATATGGCCTGTTATATGTTTTAAAGAAATGATATGCATAGTGGAGTGTGACCATACTAAAAAAAGAACACTGATGCTGTTGTCTTTACATTTTTCTTCCACACCGGTTTTCTTAGGATTCTCTAAAAAGCACTTTGTATTCTGATTAACAATGAATTATAGCAAGCTAATAAAATATATATTTTGTGGCTATAATATATTCCTTGGAAAATTTTATAATGTTTCTTTTTTGTCTAAGTGTGGCAGGAATCTCACTGTACAGTTTTCATTTATGAACCAGGCTATAATTTACGTTTTTAATGAAGAAAGCCTTTAAATGTTTGTGCAAATTCAACACCATGTATGAAACACTGAAAGGTATTGTTTTCCAAGTCATGTTTGCTAAAAATAAAATATACCTAAAAATTAGCTAAAAATTCATATACCTTCCTTTGCCAGAGTCTGCACTCACACAAATTGGGATTTGACTCCTTTCTTCCTTTCTTCTATAATGCATGGATAAAGTCACGGACTTCAGAGATACCAGGCAAGCCTTTTACACAGCAAGCAGGGAAATGGTTTAGGGAGACTTCAGCAACAGAGAATGCAGGAGACACAGTCTAGCAGTCCCCATGCCTAGGAGATGTCCTGCCCAGAAAACTGCTCCTCTGAAGCTCCTCTACCCAGCAGACAAAGACTCTGACTACGCCATGTAAAAGTCCCAGGTTCATCTTTTGAGATACAGAAAAAGAAATCAGGTTTTTACCTTCTGGCTGCTGTGGAATGCTGAGTCTGAACCTTTTCTGAGATGAGAAAAAGGTACAACCTGTCTGCTTTTGAGATAAACTATCCTACCACAAAGCTACAACACTGCTGGAATACTCAGCCCTACCAAGCCAAGACATATTTTCTCTAAAAATCAACATTCTCCTCTGCAAGAGGAGAGTGTTCAAATTAGCTTGACCTCTTGGTTTATATTCATGTCTGTGCACTAGATAAATCAAGTGTATTTGAGTACCTAGCCTTCTCGTCAGGAGGCTCAGGAAAGACTAGGTTTTTAATTGTTGAGGCCAGAGAGAAAGTAATATAGGAAGTGAAAAAGTGAAGTGAAGTGAAGTGAAACTATAAATGTAGAAGGATCCTTACTTTTCAATAGAAAGTATTTTCAGGATATTCTGAGCAATTCTAGGCTTACAGGTTTTCATGAAGAGTTTTTCCATACTGATCTAGAGCATACATGCTTCAATATTTTATAAAACAAAACCAGATAACAATCTAAGGAAGTAGCAAAACAATTATATAGTTATTAATTTTTTAGGAGTTCCTTAACACATACATCTAGCCCATTTAGCTGTGGAGATGGGAAACTCTCTGCAGCCTCTGGAAGATTTCCATAATGGAGTAGAGATTGTAAAGTAGAGCAATATACTGGTTACAGATAAGTGCTGGTAAGGTGATTTCACAGTGTTTGCAGCAACCATGCGAAAGAAAAGTTCAGGAAAGGCTAAAGATTACCCTGAATTTAATTTTTTTTTCCTTAGTCAATGTGTTGTTTCTTGTATATTAATTTTTCTGATTTACTGTCTGTTATAGTAAACAAACCAAAATGTTAAGACATATTCATGCTACTCATAAAAAGATACTACTATGCTATTCCAAATTGTTATTTGTAATATAAACTTTTCCTTTACTTTACCTAGAGGCTAACTACACTAGCATTTTACAATGAGAACACAACAGAATTGGAAAACTCTCAACTGAGAGATGAACTTTGTAGCACATATTAATAGCATATTGCTGTGAAAAATCATTCCATTTTTACTGTGCCAGCCAGCAGAAACTCAGCAGAAACTCAGCAAATTGTGACAGTAATTTTCAGCTATTCATAAACATGGTAGTGCACACCCACAATTGGCATGGAAAACATGGTGTGAAACAACAGCAGATGATGGGTTATGATGATGGTAAATAACAATGATAATGGCTATTGACTTTTTTGGAGGGACATTTCACTGTGTAGTGTATGTATAAACACTGACACAAGCAGCTGGTGTTACTAGAAATGATGAATTCACATAAGGAAACTGAACATTTGCAAATCTTTCCATTCATGGAGGTCAGAAATGTCAGCTCTATTTCCCATATGAATAAGAGATGAATGTATCCCGCATTACCTTTCTTTGTTTTTTGGGATTTTTGGCTGGTGGTGGTTATTTTCTTCTTTTGTTTTGTTTCGTTTCATTTTGTGTTTTTCTTGTTCATTTGTTTGTAGGGTTTTTTGTGTGTTTTGGTTGTTTTAATTTTTTTCCCTTTATTTTTGGCTTTATGGGGGATTATATAAACTGTATATAATATTGTGAAATTATATTTATTAAAAACCTTGATAATATCACTCATCAGAATGCTGTAACCATGACTTAAGTATTAAAAAGTGCTCGCTCACACTTGGCCATTTTGTGCCTATTGCATACTGATAAATAAGGAGGAAAGTTTAAACTAAATTATGAGTAAGTGCATTTTTTGTAAGAAATAAATGGCTTTTCTAGACAGTTCAGATTCCTTTGTTTTTAAATATTTCCATGCAGCATGTATCAACTGTGCAGACAATAACATTAATATTCTGATAAGCACAACATTCAATGTCAACGTGTGCTTGGTTAACATACTTCAGGATATTATTGTTAAATATGAAAAATTAAAATCAGCATCAGTCTACTTGGTTAGCTCCCAGACTTTTCAAGCTGCGTTTTTAAAGATTTGTCTTATCTGACTTCAGAGGGATTGATTAAAATGAGAAATGTGAGCAAAAGTTTAGAATACTAGCACTTCAATAACAATGTAATATATGGAACATCTTTTATTACTTCAAATTCACTCTGCCTGTTAATTTATTTGTGTTAAGTTTACTGATACTACTTCATATCCTGAGCAGCAGCAGTTATTTCCATGCTACCTGTAAATTATGTCTAGATTTTCCCCAGATCTCTTTGTCAAAATACTGAGTTTTAATAGAGAATTGGGAGAATATGCTTCCTCTCTTGCTTGCACTTTTGGATTGGAAGAGAGATAAGAAGAGTTTTTTAACTTTGAGAAGTCTGGAGCCTCACTCGATGATGAAGGGAATTTCTTCCTCTAATGTGCCACTGTAAAAATCAAACTCAGCACAGAATGGCAAAAATCCAGTCTACCACAGCACGCACTAGTCACGCAAACTGCTAATGTCAATGCTGAACTTTTGAAAAGACTGGCCTCTGTTGAGTGCAGCCAGATTTCCCATGTTAAGTAGAAGGCAAGTATGCTGAAATAGATGCAACATTTCCCCACCTCCATGGGAGAACAAAGATACTGGAGTACAGCTCTGCTGATGGCCAATTGCTTATATATTTTCATGGATCTTTCAAAATGGCTGGAATCTTTGATTTGTTATGATTTCCTTTGAACTCCAGGAATGCTGCAGTCTTGTTTGTATTGCTGATTTCTGTCTACTATTTCTGCTGCATTTCCTCATACAGTACACAGGGGAGGAGAAATTTTCTTTATGTGAACAGAAACTCCCATTCTTTTGTTAATGGGTACAGACCTGTATTTAAATTACTTCTTTATGCTGGCTACAATATTAATATGGTTTTCTTTTACTGAACTACTACTTTATATTTGCAGATATGAGAAAAGAGTATCTTGCTAAAAGATAACTAACTGAATATATTTCTGAGATCTAGCTGAAATGGTTACAGTTTTTTTTTCCATGTAACTTGGAAGATAAAAACAAGTCAGAAAGGAGAAAGCAAAGGCTGCCCTGTTTCAGACTGGCTTTTAGCTTTCATGTAGGAGGAAAAATGCAATGGGAAAGAAGAATGAGAGAGAAAGAAAAATAAAGAAATAAAAAATCAAATATGCAAAGAATTGTTCAGCTTCCTGCCAAAGCCCACTGACTGCAGTCTGGGAAATATGTAGGACTATGAAATGGAGATCACACACCACCCCATGCCCCCACACCCTCATTGAATTATTTTGTCATATCACAAGATACAAAACAGCTGTTTAGTAAGAAGGCAATCCTTTGCTGTGTCTTGAACAAAGCAGAAAGAGTGCATGAGAAGGCAGACATCAGGGTTTGGTGCAGATGAACCTAACACAGGACTTGCACAACTATTCTGCATGTAATCTCATTAAACCAAAAGGGTCTCATCTTAAAAATTTTAATAATTTGTGGGTGGTGATCACATTTTCAAAAACATAAAATAGTTCACTAAGCCAGTGGGAATTAATGATAATTTTCAAAGCCTGTGGTTCCCTAAGTAGTCACATTTTGATTTCCAGTTTTAAAAATTATCTTTCTGGCATGTTCCATTTAGCACATGTAGTGAGACTGTTTATATACCATAAAAAACACTGTGTATTTTCTCCACATAGGTGCATGTGTTCCATAATGACTGTGTCCCTGTCCTGAAAGCTCACACCATCAACAAGATAATCTCATATCTGATGAAACAGAGAAAAAAAATATTTGCCTGTGGATCTTAATTACTTTATTGCTTTTATGAAAAACCTGTAGTGTTACTCTAATTTCAAGCAAAGACTGACATTTTGTATCTAGTTTTCCCTTGGAAAATAATAATAATAGTAATAATACTACTACTAATACTACTACTAATAATAACAAAGTGAACTAAATATCATCTGAGTTTGCAAGTAACAAACCTCAAATTCTAAGTGCTTAGCAGAAGTTTGTCAAGGGTCAGCAGCTAAATTTGCCAGAGATTCCTGCTGCAACAAAGCTAAGTGAGAGAGAGAAGAACACTGGGGCTTAGCAAGACAACTTTGCAATTCTTCCTACTGGCACCCCAGATAGATTAATTGTGAACAGGAAAAAAACCTCAACCTTCACAGTCTTCCTTGCTAACAAGTAGGAGCATGGAGCAGGAAAACGCAAATTGAAGCAGAGAGAGAAAGACAAACAAACGGTAATGAAATGAAAGCAGACTGAGAAAGAAACAGAGGAACTGGGAGCAGGCGGTCCAGAGAGGCAAGGGCACCACAACTGTAGCAAGCTGTGAGGAGCCAGGGCAGAATTTGTGCTGTGACAAAATGTTTCTTTGTACCCACTAAGCCTTGGGTAACATCCCAAAATCCAGGGATTTCCTTATTCCTTTATGGCTCTCGAGTAGGTATGGAAAACACATATCAGACCTCCTTAGATGTCAGTTGCACTTGCGGCCAGTGTTGATGGTAGGACACGTAAGAGAGAGTTGTGACTTGCCTTTATTTTAATACCTGCTGACATACGAGGCAAAATTTTTTGTGGTGGAATTCTAATATTTTCTTCTAATCTAAAGCTGTCTTCAGAAACACAAAATAGCAATGACTGTACAATTAGAAGATGTACCAGAGCATGCATGCAAAAATAGAAAATTAAGATTGCATGTGAGTAATCCTAATGGTAAGAGTATTTAACTTGAAATATCTCTACTTTGTAGCTTTAATATTTTTATTTATAGTTTTATGTGCTCTGGTATATATGTATTTTTAAATCAGAAAAATTTGTAGAACTGCTTTAACTGCTACATGAACACATTCCTTTTCTCATCTTTACCCACAGAATCAGGTGACAGCCATGTCTAATTTTCTGAGTATGCCTTATAGAAATATACACAGTGAATTGACAGATTTTGTTTTCTCAGGTAAATCATTCATAAAATTAAAAGCAGGGTACTGAATTTTCTTTTGGTGTGTTTCAGTTGTTTCACATGGCTGAAAGTTTGAATACTTTCTTACTTTTTTTACCACTTCCTCTTTTTTGTTATTTTTACCAGTCTGCCTGCTGCTAATTCTCAGCTTGTGGCAGAGGAACAGAGACATGAACATATGCTCTGAAAGAGTGGATCTTTCACGTTTGTATTTCAGAGAGTTTTGTTGCTCCTTGAGCCCAATAACCTCACAAATTAATTCCTTTTGCTTGCAGTGACATCTGTTGGTGAGGGCAGAGCTGATTAACTGTGGGGCTGGTTTCATTGAGGCGTTTAAATGCAGCAGATGTTTCTTCTCTCTTCCCCACATCTTATTTCCAAGAAAGTGGAAACGGTTTTGGAGAATTGATATAAACCTTGTTCACACAGATAAATTAAATCCCTAAATCTGTATATCTACCACTGCTGCTAACTGTACTGCCTAAATGACCACTGGTAGAGGGATATTAATCACCAAGTCTATAAACACAAGAACAAGCAAAGAGAAATAGATTTATATAATCAAAAGGTGTTTCTGACAAGAAAATACTATTCCTCTGTTGCTGCATGTGCAAACAGTAATTGCTCCCCATATCCTTGTAGAACTCTGCACTGAAACAAAGGAAAAGAATCAAAAAGAGATACTTCAAAATTTGAACCATAGTCTTTATTAAACAAAAGAAAACAATTGCATTCAACATTTTTACTTTTTTCTTCTATTAACTTTTTTTCTGATGTTTTGTTACTGCATTAAGAAAAATATCATATGTTGGCTTCCAAGTATTTTTATATTTATCATCCATAGATGGTTTTAACATTAAAAAATAAATAATTTCTCTACAAATAAATGCATGCAAAGTTTTAGAAACTTTCAAAATCTCAGGTAATACTTTTGTATATGTAATTAACTGTATGACAGACAACAGCTGGTCTTTACTTTTGAGTCAAAAATTGAAATATTAACTCTTGGTAGTCTTGGGCCACGTCATCTTTCTCCATGTCTGAAAAGATATGTTTGTTCCTTTTTCTATTGACAGTGACGATTATGGATCTATAGTAGCAATGAATATATGACTATCTTTTCAAGGAGCAAGTTTGGGGCATCTTTTGAAAGGAAAATATTATCCAGGACAGTTTATTAGTTTCATCTGTGTGCAGTAAGAACGCCACAGCATGAGAACATTGAAAAGCATTTCAATTCTTGTACTTTCATTTATACAAGGATAGAGATTTGATTCTGTCATGTGTTATTCAATCTCACCAGTGAGATTTCATCATATATGTGCTCTTTTTTTTAATGTGATTTTATTTTTTCCCTTATAATTTTAATAAGAAGCAATTTCTTGTTTCTGTGATTACAAATGATGTAGAACAAGTTGTGCAGCAGTGGCAGTCTCACATGTTCTGCAGCAGGATGAGCTCTCTGAGGCTGGGTTTCATATCCCCAGTCTGTTATTAGCTTTCAGCTCACATGGTAAAGGTGCAGCTTCTAAACACTAGTCACTCTAATGGCCCACAGAATACAACATTAAAAAAGTGGGATAGGAGGTGGGCTAAGGAATCAGCTTAACAATTCCCACTCTCTCAGGCTTGAGACCCTGAGAATGATACTTTCATTGCTTTCATATCTGAGCTCCAGTACACAAATAAGAGTGGCTGCACATGGAAGAATGTGCATGCTCTTTTCACCATGTGCATATGGTAGACCATACTGACCACAAAATCCAGTTAGACCACTCAAATGCAGTTGAGATCTTTGTCAGACTTCTCCATTGTTAAACTCTGCTAGAAATGACTGGCATGTGTTCAACTCAAAAGTCAGGAGCAGGGGGACTGTAATTCATTATTTCAAAATATTGTGTGAAAAACAGGAAACTCACAGTATAACAATCTTACCTTTTAATTTGCTATAGAGAAGTTCACAGAGAAAACATCCTAACTAAAACAAACGGCAAACCATTAATACTATTCCTCCAAAGTGAAAAGTGCTTATCTATTCTTGTAGAGGACTTTTCCTTAAACTAATAGCGCTGATGAATGCTACAACATTGTCTGATTTTAGTCTCAGTCCAGTTGCAGTTATTTGAGCTATGATCTCATCCAATTGATTTAACTGTAAGAGCATTGGCTGTAGTGGTAGTGGGTGACTTCAGGTTACTAATTAAATCAAAGCCCAACTTCCCTTGCAGCATGGATCTGCTTAAGACATTGCACAACTATTGAAGATAAAATCTGGCAAAATATGAAAATGTGAGAAGAGAAAGCAGTGTTTTCCATTCAGATATATCTTTTGGGATCATCTTTATAAAAAAAGCTGTCTTTGAAAATCACTTTGTCTACCCCTCCTAAACTTAACTGTTAAAATGTTTAACAGATGACCAAAGGTATCAACAAGAGCTGATCCAAATTCTAGGAAGAGCTGCTTGTATAATTGCTAAGGTGTCTAAGTGTCTGCTGAAATGGGACACAGTCACCTTTTCTAAGCAGCCATAGTTATGAGGGGGGGAAAATATCTACTAATGTCACACAAGGATGTCGATATAAGGAAATCAAATAACAGAAGGTTTGGTAACAGGCTCACCATCAACATATATCTTAGTTCATAACACTGTTCAGCACAAATTTCTCATACTTAAAAGAGTTGTTGATTTTTTCAGTAATTATCCTGTCCTCATGAAGACAGTTGTCATCGTATTTTTATGGAGTTCCTTTTGAGCCATTTAACCACTGGGGGACAGGAGGATTTTTTTGTCATTTAAAATAACACCAAAGTTTGACCCCTGGATTTGATAACTTAATTTACTTTCCTACAAGAAGGAATTGTATCTATTTCTAAATAGTTTTAAGACCTCTACTAAAAGCTTAATACATAAATTAAGGCCAAAATTTCAAAAATATTTTGAAGTCAAGATATAGGCATTATGTGGAGTTTTTTTCAGCATATTTGAGTAGTCTAGGTCAGTAGATTCCTTTATAAGGAGTTCCAGGGTTCCATCTCTCCCCGTGCTTTTGTTGCAGGAGCTGTTGTCATGGTTTTGCAGCTACATGGTGCAAAAAAACTTAGGGGATAGTTTGCATGAAATTTTGTTGTGAGTGTTTCAAGGCTCTGAACATTCTCCCTGAAAAAACAGAGTGGTTTGGTTGGTTTTTTCAGAGTGGATATTGGAAAAAATTCAGGTATGGTAAAAAAGGAAAAAAGATACATAAATCACTTTGTAGCTTAATTTTTGGATTTAACATATCTCAGAATTATACTGTTACACATTATTATATTTTAATTTATTTCTTTTTTAAGACTGGCATGGACATCATTTCAATATGAGGAAAAATAAAAGAATAAAAATAATGGGACTGGAAAAACTGTACAAAGAAATATCATTCTTTGCTGCTTTGTAAAATTTGGGCAGTCTGACTTGTATTTGCAAGACTCCACTACCTTTCTCAGTTTCCCAATACAATCTCTGCAACTGAGAGAAACTGGGACTCAAAGGCCTTTTCATCCTGTGGGATCAGGAACCCCTTTGCTAAACCCCGAGGCTCCAGGCTGGCTGCCAGCACTGTGGCACAAGCCACAACCTCCCAAACACCCTGCCCGAGCTGTGGCTCCTTCCTGCACTGAGAGAGTAAGGAGAGCACCTCAGCATGTCCCTGGGACTACCAGATCCGCAGGACCACCTGTCCTCTGCCAGGTGCAGGGCTTGCCCTGGAGCACAGGAGACAGGCAACACCTGGGGTCCTTGGCAATGTGGGTGTGCTGGTCGGTTTGGCCTCTGCTTCTACAGTGAAAATTTACAGAATTCCTCCTTTCTGCTGGATCAGCCGCTGCAATGTTGTTTGTTCATGAGCTGGTTGAGAGAGTTGGGTGTCTGAGGTTCTTTCCAAACACAACTGGTTAAAATACCAGGCTGAAAAATGAACCCAGAATAATCAATGTAAATTGTCAGCATTTTTTTCCCAAAGAAATACCATCACCAGTATTCTCAGACATATTTTTTTCTTTTAAAAATACTCTGATTTTTAGATCTGCTATTCACTTTTTTAATTTGTTTCAAGAAATTCAAGAATTTTCAACAAATTGAAAAATCAGTGTTTTCTAATTCCTTCCTTTTTTTTCAGCAGAAAATATAAACATTCTCATTTTTTGAAGCCTAAAAATGTCTTTTACATTTTCCAGATATTTTGAAAGCAGCCTTTCAAATCCACAGTGCATTTTGGTCATGCTTCTTACAAGTTCACAATCTCAAATTTCATTGATAAGTACAATTTCTACAAATATAATCATTCCTTTTTTATATTACATATAGCTGAAAGAGTTGTTCCCATGAAACAAGACAGATTAAGCAAGAGATGAGCATATCAGTGTGCCTTTTCCCCACAGGTCATTTTGCCACCAAGACAGAGAAGAAGGTGTGAATAAGCCACAATTACTACTTTGTTTGCCTGATTAGATGATACAGAGATTATTTCTGTTGACTAAAAGTCACCTCTTGCTTGAAGAGAGTGAGGGGAAGGGAGAATTCCATAAGACTCATGGGCTATGTTGTTGTGTACTTTGGATGAAAAAGCTTAATAAACAGTGTTGTTGAAGCTTTTCAAGCTGTCAAAATTAATTTTCAAACATCACATTATAGTTTCTCTTTTGAACTATATAACTAATAATTCAGTATCCATATTGTTTTTTTTTTCAAAAATACATTCTTAAATATAATTGATATAATTTTACTTTAAGTAGAAAAAGTCCATCATATGCTAGTTTCAGCTGTAAAACATGCAGTATAATTTGAATGCAATTACAGCATAGTTGAGGAAATACAAGAAATAAAATAGCATCTGTGCCTAGACATCAACAATATTGCCATCAATCTATACCAAGAAGGGGTTAAAGACCTCTATAGTAATCAGAATAAACTAGTGTTAGAAGAGTTTAAGTCCAGCATGAAGTTTTTCCCCTGAGCCATGAATATTTTTCTCTTAAAAGTGTGCATAATTATTACAATAGCCTTACTTTCATGAATATTTATTTTAAAAATGTATATTTAGCTTAAATCATGCTACTAAATACTACTATAGCCCATAGGGTGTGAGCAAGCATTTAGTTTTATTGGTTAATATTTCTCACTTAAGTAATTTGACACTGTCATCTGACATTTTGTTAGTAAGGAGAGAAGTAAAGAAAAAGAAAAGCTGCTTCTAAGGTTCCCAAGACCAGTAATTTTTGATATTTTCAATCTACGTGGCTTAAACGTCTTGAAGGGTAAGTGCAAAACTGAACAGCACTACTCTAAGAAAGCATTGCCTTTGTCTTGCACAATCTTTTTGGTAGGAAGTGCTGTTTTCCAGCTGATTAAACTATTTGCCTTACACAAGAACTAACAGCAAGTTTTCAATGCATGAGTGCATTTGGAATGAAAAAATATTAAAATTTACACAGATGAACTCAGCAACTCATGGAGTACAAAGGAAGTAAGAGAAAGGCTGCCATATTTTGAATTTGCTCCTACAGTTGAAGCAGTTTTAGTTCTCAGAAAAAAATTCAAGTCAATGAGGGTATGAAGTCAACATAACTCCTTTCCCATTAAAGGTACAAATACTCTCCCATCCAGGATGTCTCATTTCCTAGACAGGAAATCTTGAATAAAAAAAGCCCTCATGGTAGCTCTACTGAAATCTCACATTAAAAAAGAAAAAAAGTCAAAAAGGGTATTTGTGTCTGGAATCTTACAAAAGCAACATTTGTCAGAAAAAGTTGGCACAATCCAACAAATACACCCACTGTTTATACAAGTGTGCTCCTGCTGCCTTTGGCAGAGAGAGGAGGGACACTCTCTCGCACACCAGTTCTGATGACTTCTGGTTCTTTTCAGGTTTACTGGGGAAGGAAATTTGAGAATCAGATCAGCAAACTTGTTTGTCAATCATTGTGAGAAATAAGATAGACCATTTGTCAGCAATTCAGGTACTCAGCAACCTTGCTAAGGGAAAACTGAAAAACTGTGAAGCATCTGAGTAATATAGGAACACAATACTTTGTATTGTGATAACATTAATTGGCAAATTTTTGACACATAGCAATAACTGAAATTTCACAGAAATTAACTTGTTACCTTAGATCATGTAGTTCTACAAAGCTTTCCTCCTTCTCTCTATCTCTCTCTTGCCACTCTCCTTCTCCTTCCTAACAATTGCCACTTGAAAATTTAACTGAAGACAGTTAGCTCTAAGCATAACATGCCAACAGAGAAATGAGAAAGCAGCATCAAGCCTCTGAAAGAAGGAACAATCCTTTGACACTTAACCCTAGGTCTTCTACCACATCTGCACAAAACAGAGAATGCTCACAGTGTTTTTTTATAAATTCATTACCTAGTCCTATTTATCACAATTCAGTATGTTCATTTCCAGGACAGTTTATTCATAGTAAAGCACTAAGATTTTACAATATAAGTTATTTCCAGCAATCCAAACTTGGATCAGGCAAACTTGTCTTCTTTTAGTTTCCATATGTTTAGGGCTGGATTCTACTTGCTTTTTCTTTCTTTGCTTTTTGGAAGAGTATTTCTGGTAAGAAAAGACATTCTTGACTCTGTCAAGACACTTAGTCTGAACAATTTGCTCAGAAAAGGCAGACCAGTGCAAAGATCCAGCATCTAATGTCACAGCCAAGGCCAATGATACTGAACTGGAAGTCTCATTAAAAAATAAAGGATAATTAAAAACGCAATCAGATTCAAAATGACTAGACTCATTTATATACCTGCATAATAGATTGCAAATGGACTTCACTGAAGACTCAAATACATTGGGAAATTCTAGAGTAAAGGAGTATAAGATATGAATAAAATAACACCGCATGTAATAAGCCAACAAAGACACAGATTTCAAGGAAAATATAGAAAAAAGCCGCAGTAAAAAAAAAATCAGGCTTTCAGTTTCAATGAAGAAAACATCCAGGAATATTTGTTGGAGAAAAGTTTCATATAATAAATCCTACAAAGGTCATACAGTTTTTTTCACAAGAGTGCAGTTATCTGTCATATCATCTCGTCTTCCTTGATTTGTGGTATAACAAAACACTGAGAAACTAGAAGTCATTCATGCTGGAGAAGAGCAAGAAGATTTTATAAGGTCCTAATTTCAAGCTTTTGGATCTGTAAAGGGATTGATAATATTGATCCCCATTGCACTTAGCAGTTATACTTCTGCTTTGGTGAAGTTTGCAATCTCAAGAGCAGTAAATCATTAGATTTTATCAAAGGCCCCAAGGTAAGTAGAAAGCAACATCTTGGATGTGCTTATTGTTTATCTTTCAAGTGTGGTAGGAAAACAGAAAACCAGAGGGTTAGACTTAGTAGCTAGAATCATTTGGGACAGCTCCACATTCACCACTAAAAATTTGCACTAGCTTTGCTCTCTGTTGACACTTGTGTTGCAGTCTCTGAAATGCTGGAGAGATTTACATGTGGAATTATGCTGCACTTATGTAAAGCTCCACCAGTAGTCATGGGATAAATACCAAAAGAATGTTTTCCAGGGAAATGTGCTATGCAGGCACAGGTTATAAGAATATTCTTTCATTTAAACAAAGAGAAACTTTCAATCTCTTCATCATTTTAGATAATGATCAGGTACGATTTTAAAACAAGCTTTGCTGTAGTCAGGATGAAGTGATAACTTACAAACAGGGGCAAGGGTTACAGCCAAGATTACACCTTCTAATAGGCCATGAGAAAATTCATAAAACTGGGGCAAAGGAAGGCAGGCTTGAAAATAGAGAGTAGACTTTAGCAATCGTGCTGAATAAATTATTTTTTGTTATTTGGGTAGACACTGGGGGGAAATTATGTGTTCTAGAAGACGGATAGTGAAAGAGTCAACAAAAACATCAGTGCATATTTTAGAAAATATTCAGGAGCAACTTCTTCCTTTATTTGAAAGTCAGACACAGCACTTCTGTAGTTAACCCTATCAAATTTCTTTCCAGCCTTATTCAGTTGCTTTTCCCTAGTTTTTGTCTTTCAAATTGCATTCAGTTTGAATGCCAAGTAACAGGATCCAGAATTTGAATTAATTCTCAAAAAATCTAATATTTTATAAGATTATGACAGGTAAGACACACTTTAGAAATTTGCAGGGGTTCACCAAAGTTTGACAGAGGGTTGATCTCTACTACCAGCAGCTGGAGATAAGAATCATTTTGTTTCAATACTAAAATGAAATTTCTAAGAGAAAAATCTCTTCTCATACATCAATTTGTTACAGCCATCCAGAATTAAATTGTTTTATTTTTGCTTGTTAGATACTAAGTTTCCTCTTTGCAGACCACTTAGTGATCAGTGGAAATCCTCTCTACATTGGCATGGGGCTTTGTAGCGTGGACATTACATTTCCTGGATTAGTGATGGAGCCTTGAGACTCTACCAATCTTAGTTAGAATAAAGTCCTCATCTGCGACTAGGCAACAAGCTTGTATTCAATATTGAATAAATTGAATATGGAGACTTTTGTTTTTTTAACTGAAATGCTATTGAAACAACTAACAAGATTAGTAGATTAGGTAGGGTCATTTTTGCACGTCTCCTTGAAGGGTTACTGGCCACTCTATTATTTGTAGTTCTCTAAACATACTAATTATTTAGTTATATGAGTGTAATAAATCAAGTAAGGAAATATTCATGTGGAATCTTTTTGAAGATTCCAAATGAGAATGTATCTGCAGTAAGCTTATGTATAAACGAAAAGTACATGTGTTTGCCTAGAGTTACATTTGGTTGTAATTCAACATATTATGAGACAATAAAATTATATTTTTTAGTACTTTTTTGGGATATAACTATTTTTTTTGTGTTGATGATATTTCATTTCCTAGTTCTTTGATACAATGACTAGAGATGAACAGTTATGAAGGGTAAAATCCTACTCCTTAAAAAATATTATGTTAAAGCATTTCCTTAGGCCTATAGTAAATGTTCTTTTTCTTGTAAAGACTTTTTCCCCCCCTTTTTAATATTGGTAAGATTTAAGACTTAACTGTCTGAATCAGTATTATAACCATATCAATTCAAGACAAAAAAAGTAAAATAATAACTGTCTCAGCTTTTCAGATATAGTGTTATACCTCTGGCACCTATTCAAGTTCAGAAGGAATAATGAAAGAAGTGGTTCAAACATCAAACAAGAAATCCATTTGGTTGTATAAAAACTATGAACAATTATTCTGGTAGCCATCAGCAACTAGGAGGTGACTGAGTCATAACTAATAATTCTAAAAATAATTTTAGGATCTAAACATTGTTTTTGCAATTTACTCTTGTTTTAAGAAGTGAAGTAAGTACCCTACTTCACAATTACCATGAATTCTTAGAATAAATGAAGCACGGAAACACATTTTTGAAAATACGATACAGATTGAATTAATACAATTTCAAATGGCAAGTGAAGTGTCTGGGTAACTCAAAATTGCAAGGATACATATAGGGAACTGGAGTTATTTTGTCTGGAGGAAGGAAAGAAGGCTCAGAGGGAATCTTATCACTCTTTACAGCTACCTGAAAGGATGTTCTAGCCAAGTGGAGGTTGGTCTGCATTCCCAGATTACAAGATATAGGACAAGAGGAAATGGCCTCAAGTTGCACCTGGGAGGTTTAGACTGGCTTTTAGTACAAATTTCTTCAGTGGAAGGCCTGTCAAGCATTGTAACAGTCTGCCCAAGAAAGTGGTGGATTCACCACCTCTGGTTGCGTTTAAAAGATGTTAAGACATGGCATTGAGGGACACAGTTTAGTGCTGGACTTGGTTAACCTGGTGTCATGGTTTGACACTGGCGCAATGCCAGCACCTCCATGAAAATGCACATTTCTAAATAATTGCTGTGAGATGTGATCAGGAACAGAGCAGAGCAGGCCCAAGCTTAATAACAAAGAAAATAACTTTATTAATCTACTACTGCTATAAAAACTACAAACACTAAATCCTGGATGAAGACCTTCCAAAACACTCCTCCTCCTCCCACCTAACTTCCAAACAAACCCAAGAGTGAAACACCACCCAGGATCCTGATCAAATTGCCACTCTTCAGATAATCAAATACTCAATCTTTCAAGGGAGACAGGAGTCTCTCCTGTGCCAGACCCCCCAGGAAACACAACTGCCACCCTTGTGTCTCCATGTCACACATGGCAACCACCCGGAGAAAATCTGCCATGGTGACACTCTCCTTTCCATGTCACAGTGCTCTCACCACCGTGCATGGACAGACTGCTCATAGGGCTCCTTTAAGGATGCTTTGCCATGGATCAAAAGAGACAACAGTTCAGTTTCTTATCTCGGGACTACAGTCCTCCCCATTTCCCCCTGGGGCTGAGGGTCCAAGAACAGAGGTCGTCTTCTCCTCTTCTTCTTCCTCGAAGACAGAGGGCTTCTCCCCACCTTCTTCAACTCTCCTCTGTTCTCTCTACTCCTCTGCTGGTAATCACTGAAGCAGGTCTCTTGGCTCACCAACGCACCCCCCTAAGTGCAGCTTCTGTCAGGAGAATTTGGTTCAGTCTATGGCTAACAAGAAAAGTCCAGCCACAAGCCACTCCATCATCTCCTCTCAACTCAAGAATTTTCTCTTCCATCATCTCGGATCCCAGACTGTCTCTCTTCTACTTCATATCAAGGAGGAGTAATATTTTACAAAGCCTTCATTTCCCAGGAAAGGGTTAAAAGTTCAGACTCCCTGGGCAGCTGATGTCTCTGCCCAGCAGCCGATTCCCAAGGCCAAGGCTGGGCGCCTTCCCCCCACGTCCTTCTCCTCCGCGCCGGCAAAGTTACAGGTGCCGTCTGGACTCTCTGTCTCTTCCCTCTGTGGGTGGATGACAAAGACATCTCTGCTTCTCTCCACCCTTCTGTCCACAGGAGCTGGCTCGGTTCCAGTCCCTCTACTCCTCAGCTCACCTCGACCAGGCCTCATGGCTTCTCCTCCCCCACCCAGTCCCATGGCTGGGCAGGGGAGGTCTGCACTGCATCCTGACCGGAACCAAAGAAAGCGAGCTTTTGGGAGTTCCTGCTTTTAACCCCCTGTGTTCTCAGAGGCATATCCCTATCTTCAGTGGTCACTCCAGGTGCCAATATCCAAACTTGACCACTGATTGGTTTGACCCAACTTCCTGAAAGAATTCACTTCCATGTCAAACCACGACACCTGGGTTAACAGGTCGACATGATCATTAAAGGTCTTTTCCAGCCTAAATCATTCTGTCATTCTCTGATTCTATTTTTTCTGAGTGACTACTGCTTTTAGAACTAGATTTGTGGACAGAATAAACAGTGTGAATAGATGTTCTTTTGGTCAGCAGAGGGTCCATGTCCATTGCACTTTAAGAAGAAAGGTCTTGCTAAGATTATTCATAGTAAAGCAGAAGGAAAAAAATTGAGCATAGTCACTCCATTTAAACGAAGAGATAATTTGACTAGTACTAGCTCTGAAACTGAATTTCCATATAAATTGCTTTTAAGTTTATTTATTTTTATATAATAGTAAAATACCTGTAGCAAAACAGAGAGCAAACTTAAAATCAGTAAAAAAATTTGATTCAAAATAAGAATAAGAAACTCTTCACTAAGATTCTGAATTTTGGTTTATCAATTGCCCTTTCCATTTCCTCAACTCTCAGAAAGCTCTTTCCTCTAACATCAAATCATCAGGATGTCTTTGTATCTAAACTTCTTGAAACTGGTCTTGTAGGGGTCTTGTTCAGAATTAGCTAGGGATAAAATTGCATTTTGTCTAGAATGGCAGAGTTACAGGCCTTAAGTTCTTAGAAACAGTGTTTAAAGTTTCCAGGTGATTCCATGTTCCTGAGCTGTAAATCAGCATGATTTCACAGATTTCAGAGATAATCATCATGATTTCTTTTTTCTTCAGTTTTTTGTTTATTTATTTGTTTGGTTTTTTTGTTTTTTTTTTTTTTTTTTTTTTTTTTTTGTGGGTTTTTATGGTTTTGTGATTTGTTTTGGGTTTGTTTGTTTGTTTTTGTTTGTTCAAAATTTTGAGCTATCTTGCAGCAATGAAAGAGAGATCCAACCTCTGTGTACCACGTACCAGGGACTACCACAGTACACTAAGTATGACTTCCTACAAAAAGAATACTATGACTGAAATAAGCTTAATCATCCATCCACCCTTTGTGCTAGTACAAAGGACATCACTTTGTTGAAACTGATAAAGCACTGATTATTTACACCAGTCAGTGATATTCACCCTGTATCTAAATGTTTATGTATATTTAGAGATTAAGAGAAATCCCACATTTAGAGGCTGTTTTTTTATTGATTAACCAGAATCATCTTTCAATATGAGCTTGTTGGTGAAGGGAAGTGATCAAAGTCGATGACTTCTTGAAGACCTATAACTCTCACTGCCCACATGATTGCTTTTTTTAAATCCTTGAAACCTGTGTCAAGCACTCATGACAACTAATTCTATATTCTTGATTTTATTCTTCTCACTAATAAGTAGCTGTGGGACATTTATTTTGAAATATTTACCTTTGATATGAAAAAGAGTTCTAGTCCCCAAAAAAGGACTTTTTGAGTGCAAGTTGAATACGAGTCATAAGAGACCCTTGAGATGATGAAGACCAACTTTACACATTAACAAGAATACAAACAGTGGGCGATAGGAATCATAGAACAGCCCAGCTTGAAAGGGACTTCAGAAGATCAGGTACAATTTTCATGGGGAAGGGAGCCTAGATGAGATTATCTGTCACCCTGGAATCTTGAAAAACTCCAGCAATGCAGTCAGACAGAAAATGTAATATTGATAGAGTCTGAGGAAATAAGTCCTTTGAGGAGCTGTTGATGGATTCCCTTTATCATTTACTGAAAATAAAACCTAAGAGAGAAGCCCATGAGGTAGTCTGTTATGACAATATTCCAATACAGAAAAAATGGTCCCAGAGTCCATAGTTGTTTTCTGAGAAGAAATATAGAAGATACAGGCTTGATTTACAGAAGAGACTGAGCTTAGGCCTTACAAATACCCAACTCTTAAACAGTGAAACATTCACAGCATATCTAGAAATTGTGGATTTCTTCCACTAAAAAATTTTAACAAAAAGTTTGATGAATCTGTGCAATGGGTTATGCACATAAAAGTGGATGATGTTCCAGGTTGTCCTGTTCTGGTCTTCACATTCCTCTCAGCCCCACCTGTTTAGGATTATGTTCTTTCCATAACATGCTCCGTGGAAACTGTCTATACTCTCAGAACAGTCATATAGCCAACAGGCACGTATTATTACTACATATTTTTATGATAAAGTTAGAAATATCAGTGCAGATCTTAGTAATTCCATAAAGATTTTAATATCTGCCTAGATTTCATCTGACTGTACTATGCCACTTCTAGTAAACCTAGCAAGATTTCAGAACAATCTGAGTGGCCACCACAAAACAAATAGTATTTTAATGATTCAGATGTTTTACATAAAAGACTAAACCAGCTTATTACAACATTTGGCAGCAAGATTGCCTACCTGTGCTCAGATATATTGTATGCTGATCCAGCAATGTGCAAGTGAAAACAGTGTAATTTTAAAATGTTACGATATAATTTTAATAGGAGCTAGCACAAGTATGATATACAAGTGTTGTAATCTTAAATAATTTAAATTTTCATCAAATCTTCCGTGAATTTCATCTATTTAGTATAACATAAAATTATATCAATCCATTTTGAAAATATTATTTTAATCTTTAGAATTATCATTAAATGACTATAATTTCACAAATAAATGATGTTTCAAGGTATAGTAGAATTCTTCTTAGAATATTTGCTTTTAATCAAAAGGATACACACAGAAGTGAATTCATAATTAATTTCAACACAACTCTTTCACCTAGTAAGAGATTGAAGTGTTTTTGTAAAAATTTAACTAGTTTTTTCCGCTCTCCTCATTCCAGAAAATGTCTATCAGCAACTCTGTGTAAAATGTCCATTTTAAATAAGACTGTGAAATTCTATGGAAATATTTAATCAGTATAGATGTGCCTTTAATAAAATTCTAATAATATAATAGAAGGTGACCATTGCCAAGAGGTAACTTATTTGCATTCACTATGCTCCAGGCAATTTTTTATTCCCATTTCCCAGGAGTGAGACAAACATGACATTCAGAATTGCATGCCATATTGTGATTATCTGAGGAGATAATTCAAGTCATCGCACAAATATTAATTCTGAACAGAAACCAGGTTAACAAGGCTGTGCACCACTTTTGTTTTGGAACGAAACTTAAACTGAGCATTCACAGCAGTGTTTGAGTGACAGCAGAGCAAAATGCAGTATAAATACTAGAGTTGCAGGCAAAACTATATGAAAGAACATTACGCAGGATGATCAGTCTTCCAGAACCAGCAAATGTCATCTTTTCCATCTCAGACTGCAAAGTCTGAATCATAAGCTTTGGTAATCTGCTTCAAGGAAAGCATAAGTTTGAGCTTTAGCACTAATGGTACCATGAAGCTGTGGTTGAGTGATTCATCACAAGCCCTTTCCTCTCTAGAGGTGGGGGGCACATGGCTGCTATCCTGCTGTTTCCATTGCTCTGTATTTTAATGACAATCATGACAATCTTCTGTTGGTAGTCTTTATCAAGATTATAATACCTATTATTTGATTTATTATACCACCTCGCGTTTGGTTTTGGATTTAGGGATATTTTGGATTGGACAACTTTCAAGGTGCAAGTATCAATTAGGATTATTAATTATCATTGTTTATGTTAGAAATTACTCTAAACATTGACATGCTTTGTACCTTAAGAACCTTCTGTGCTAGATTTTAGTCTTTGTAAAGTGCTATAATTCTTCAGAGGCAGATTCTGATTCTGCTGTTACTTGTGTTACACATACAAAATTTAAAGATAATAACTTTGGGAGAGCTAGTGCCAATGTAATATATTTAAAATTCACTTCTCAAAGTAGTAGTTCATGGTAGAGAACATGTGTATTTTACCACTGACTTGCAAAGAAAATGTGGAACAAGCGGTAATATGAGGATAGGAAAGACTAAAAGGACCTGTGCTTAGTTTATTGAAAAGGAACTTCTTGGCATAGAGTTATACGACTCTTTTTAGAAATCTCTGTTTTATTGAAATCAGGCACTAACCACATTCCATTGTCCCCTTGATTCCTTGTCCAAGAAAGGAGTAATTTCTAAGTCCAATACTCTAATACAATTGTCAGTATAAATCAGAAAACCAGAACAAGCCTTTGAAAGAACATGTTAAATTAATTTGGCAGCTGAGACACGTAACTGACACCTAGAGATAAAGGCATAGAACCCCTAATAAATGATTCTGCATCACCATAGATACTTAGTTTAAACACCCAAAGCCAAACAACAGCACAGGACTTTACATACAGCAATGGCCTATACATAAATTTATATTAGATTGTTTACAAGTTGGAATGTAAATAAGCAAATATCCAGAAAAAATTAACTTCAAACTATTTTAAAGTAATTATGAGCCATGCTTACAGAATCATTACATATTTTTCAGCAATGTTTGTGAATTAATGCATGGAAGAATAGTGAGAGAAGAGAGCTGGGAAAGAGGGAGCTCCTTTTCTTTGGAACTAGTTAGAATAAAACATCTTTCTAAGAGCAACTTTTCACTTTAGATAGGTTGTATGGTACTATCCAGGCTAATGACAGTAATTTTGTTTTATCTGGTCATTGTGTTGTTGCGTCATTTCTCTGCCTTTGGTAGCTCATGGCCAACTTTGCTATCTGGCATATATGTCAGTCACTATGCTTCTTGCTTTGTCACAGAAATATGGAGGCCCCATCAAGCATTTTGCTCAATCTCTTCATAATTCCTTTGAAGGAATGGCACTATCAGATTCCTACATAGCACCAGAGATTCTTTTGCTCACCTTTAGTGAAGGATGAGTGATTTTATGAAGGTAGTTATTTTCAGGCTTTTAGAGTCTCTTGTGTACTTAAAGGAAGCATAGCACTAGGAGTTTTGGAGTGACAGGGACTATGTCCTCTACCATTGTGATCCCTGAACTATTCAGCTTTGGTACTAAATAAGCTTTGTGATAAAAAAGTTCTTTAGAAAAAAAACTGGCTCAAAGGTAAGAGCAGTGTGGAGACTACTTCTGGGGATAAAAGATAAGGTCTTTATTTATCTTCCAACCACCAACTATTTTCTCCTCATCAAAGATTGCCAGGCATGGTGTAGATTAGATTTTCTTTGATGTATTCAAATGCTGAAAAGAAACTCCTTTGTCTGAGAGCTACTTGGCTTCAGGTAAAGACAAAAAGCTCCATCCTGTGTGATTGCCAGTTAAAGCCAATTATAACCCAACTGATTTTTCTTGGCATTAAAAAACAATGACAAACTCAAAACAAAATACAATTGCACCACCAATTTACCTCTAATTCTGTAATGTTTCTGGGTGGATCCTTAACTGATAAGAGGCATGCCTGTGCATGAGAAGGGGGTATTTTATGTTTAAAATTGTGACATTAATTGTGGAAAACAATTGATGTTATCAAAAAAATGTGATCTTTAAAATCTTGCTAAGACACAAAGAAATATATAAGCCGCTGTTCTACCAGGTGAAAAGTGTGAAATGGACTAATTATATTTCAAGCACAGTTTATATTGTTACTTATTTAAAGTGTGCCAAAAATACCTTTCCCGCAGCTTTAGTAAATGGCAGAAAATGAACTGATTTTTCATGTGTGAAACATATGGCAAATGCCATCTAGCTCTGATTTCACCAAAAGCGTATTTTATAACTTGATATAGAGCAAAAACCACTTTCATTCATCCTATTATACATATGGAAAGAATTAACTATCTTCCCTTATACAATCATATAGCAGAAAACTCTCATAAGAATCTGTAGGTGGTATTAACAGGGTAAGAACTGCATGCAACTAAAAATTGTTTCCGATGGAAATTTAAGCACAAATGATCCCTTCTTTATAATTAGTGTGCTAAGAGAGAAATGAGAGGGGTCAGAAGAAAGGAAAAGGTATTGATGTGCCCCTCTGTCTCTCTCTCTATATAAACACATACATACCTGAACACACACATATATACACATATATACACATGCACAAGTATATTATATCCATGTAGAGTTACTAGGGCATTAATAGCAAGCAACAGCTTATGTCAGGAAACGACGAATGTGATATCTACTTTGTACAGAGCAGACAGATGTTCATTAGATGACTTTGTTAAATACAAATACCACACTTTACTCTAGGCTGTTATTAGAGCAATTGCTTTTTTCAAGTACACACTAAAATCTGCAGCTTTGTGGTATTCTAGTAAGTTATATTACATTAATATAGTTAATTTACCCAATCTATCTTTCATTACCAAACCTCACAATGATATTCTGATTAACGATGCATACTGTAGATTTTGCAGATGCCAGCCAGATATTCATAGAAAACTAATGCTTTTGGCCTGGGAAGTTAAGTATAAGTCATCTACGTATACTGACACACCTGGTGAAACAAATGGAAGATATTCCTTAGTGTATTTGCTATCTAGCTCCTATTTATTCTTTGACAAGATACACAACACAGCACCCTTCAGCCTTTTAGATAAAGCAATGGATGAGAGGACAATGCAAATAACTAAAAACAAAATTTGACCTCTATTAGGAATCTCTTTTGCTGTAAGGTACTCCCCCACCTCTTCCAGCTGTCTGCCTCACAGGACAGGAGCCTGAGCACACAGCTCCAGCCCACTGTAAAGGAAAAAGGAAAGGAGGAGTTGCTGCCAGTAGCTCCCAGCAAGGAGCAGGGTCAGGTAGGTGTCCCATGTCCATCATCATAGCCTCTCCTCTAAACTGTGTTTCTACTCACGTACATATGTATCTGCTGCTTTGAAGGGAAGAGACCTGTATCTTTTTCTGCAATACTGATTAACTTCAAAGCATTAATTTTTCAGCCTTCATAATAAGATCCTAAGATAGTACGCCTACACTAGCATGTTAGTCAGGAGACAGGAGAAAGGAGACCTGAGTGCAACAGATCTTAGTGATATCTAGGGAAAAAAAGGTTGTATCTTTCTTTGTCTCTAGGGCCACTCTCTCGTCCTACAGATACTCGTAGCAGTTTCCATATTTTGCTTACCTTAGCAAAGGAAATGAGACATAGACCTCATAAATATCTGCCTGGTCACTCTGTCCCTAATTATGAATATGTTACTTTTAAAGACAACCTTTGCTCCTCTCGGGTATAGATGGATGGCCAAGAACTTAAGTTTAGGTACAGACAGAAAATAGCATGAGGAAAGGCATGGTGTATTGTGTGCTCAGCAGTTCTTTGTTCCCTGCCACTTTTTCTGCTCACTGCTCTTCACTGCTTCCAGAGCATCACAAATGCATCAAGCTCAGCCACTGCTTGAAAGCTTTCTGCAGGGTATAGATTTTTAGTCACACTGCATTAAATAGTGAAAGTGGAGCAGAACTGCCCTGCACAGAAGCAAAAGAGACTAACGGGTTTTCCACCTTGCCAAACAATAAAGGTTTGCTCAATTTACATCCACTCTTTCACTCAAGGTCTGCAAATGGTAGTCTGTTCGGTGGAGTGTAGTGCAAGCAATAGTGGGGATTTGAAAACAAACATCATTATTGCTGTTAGATCCTGGTCTTGGATTTGGATTATATCAGGTCCTTTGATTTTTAAGTGCAATAAGAAAGCAAGAAGACAAACAACATCATTTATTTAATCAATTCCACCTTTCACCGTTCATTGCATTGTGCACTGAATCTGGACAGTCTGTCCTTGATTCGTTTCAACAGGTTATAAGCTACTAAAGCTGCCCACTTTCCAGTGCAACTGCCAGTGTTGATGGCCTCCTAATTTTAGCATGTCTTTCTCCAGTACAGTGCTGATGCTATATCTAAGTGTTTGAAAGGGCGAGAAAAACATTTCCTCTTTTGTTTGCCTTTTACTCCTGTTCAGAATGACATAATAGTGGTTCCCGTGTGTCAGTAGATTTATTATAACATTATAGAAATTTGTTGGTGAATTTGGGTCACTTTTAATAGCTCTGCACTGCTGTCATATGATCATGCCGATTTTGTAGCTCACATGAGATCACAGAACCACAGAAACACTGACTGGAATTCCAAACTTCTGCTGAAAGTAAGACTATTGCCAACACTGTGCTTCTATCTTATTAAGTCTTGAAAAGATGGAGATGTCATAGTGTCTCAGGGCAGCAATTGCTGCAGTATACTTCCCAAGAAAAGGTTTTTCCTGATGTTTAGTCTGGACCTCTCTAGATGCAAATTGTCCCTTGTAATGATATCCACCAATACTGAGGAGTTTGGCTTTTAATATCTGTAAATCCTCCAAAGTTGTATGCTATTATGTCACCCTGAACTCCTTCTCCATCAGTCTGCAGAGACTCCCTTCTTGTTACTAACTGCCAGATATTGAACCTTTGACTATTAACATTAGAGTATGTTATTCATTCCAAATTAAAATGCCACTGGAGACAGTGTCAGAAGTGTTACTAAAGTCAAGGTATCTACTGTTTGCTACTGTCCCAGGTTGGTCAGGTATAATTACAAATACTTATTGATTGTTCTTGATTTCTGTATTTTCCTTCATTTAGATGTCAATTTATTAAAAAATCGCTTAACATATAAACTATCCAGAAAACTTAAGAAAAGTCAGCTTACATGACATTGACTCAAAACACATCCTGTCTTTGCCTTAAGCAGTGAAATCAAAATGCAGTAGAGGTTATACTGATCTCTGACAAACAGGAGAAAAGACTGCATGTTAGGCCTCACATGGATACACAGGGAAGGTTTTGTGTCCTCAAATTCATACAAATTAAATAGCAGTGCAAATTATTCACCAAATATTCACTGAGCAAGACCACTAGAGATCTCTCTGGCTGACCTGCTCTTATTCTTCAGTGTTTCATATCTAGGACTTCAGGGAAGCAAGATATTCACAGTTTCATTTGTGCCAGGACATGTTAACCTAAATGATTCATGTTTCCATGCATTTTCCTCAGGCAGATAAATACAGAAATCCATTTGTTCTAGTGTGTGAGCAGAACGGAAGAGCGGGAGAATGAAGTATGGCTGTTTTGCCCAAATTGTGTGAACTAATGTGTAGGAATTAAAAGTTATTTTGTGCTGTAACTGTTCCCTAGCACATACAGATCAGTTTCCATGATATGTTATAGATATGCACGATAACTTTTCAATCTATTGCCAAATATGAAAGGTGTTACTATGAAATCAAACTAAACTTCAGTGCACTGTAGCTTGTCTTTTTTGCGGTTTCTATTGTCTGGCTGTAAGAAAAATACACCATTAGAAACACTGGTGCCTTGTACACATTTAAAAGTTGTATTTATTGCTATATCTGCTCTAAGACTATTTACAGAGTACTAGTTGTGCTGAGGCTTGTGCTCCCTGAATGATGATCCGCGTGAATATGTTTCCTTCATTGTGGCAGGTGGAAGAAATTATGACTTCCTCTGTCCTATAAAAGGGCAGCCATAGGAGATAAAATATGTTGTCAGTCTTGAAAGACTGTCAGATTCCTTCTTGCTGCAAGAGCAGCAGTCTTGGAGTGAAACACACACGTTATGAAGCAGTCCTGGGTTTCTACCTAAGTTAATCCCAGAACCTACTTGAAGCTAAGGTGCCCATGTCATTAGAGCCTCCTCCCTGTGACACTGGGTCACCCAGCACTTCTGAACCCATCCAGATCAAATGTATGACTGAGCTTCTGTGGAATTAGGCAAAGCAAGATATGGAGCTTGGAGCTCATCAGGAATAAAGGAGCCCGCCTGCACAAAATTAACATGTCAAAATGTTTTGACCAAATTTGAATCAGGTGGGTTTGTATCAGATTGATGTTTTGTGTGAGGCAGCTACCAGCTTCTTGGTTTGATATCAGGGAACCTGAGAATGGATATTCCTGACAGAAGTACTTAATTCACAGGTAATTTTTCTACATTTTTTTGTATAGAGAGACAGATCTGAGATTTAAATTCTAATTCAGTTGCCTCTTTAAGCTCTGTGTAAAAATATTTTTTATTTCATTATCTCAAGATCCATTGGTCTAAATTCAGAGAAACAGAATATTGTGATTTCTTGTCTGGAAAATTAAATTTGTCCTCTCTTCTCCTTGCCTGACTTGGAATAGCAAAAAAAGCTGGACATATAAGTTTCTAATACTGGTTTTTTTTTTTTTTTTTTTTTTTTTTTTTTTTAATATATAAATACTGCTGGCCTGACTCATGGAACTCTAGACAAAAGTAATGAAGTTTTTTAGCTGCTCAGCAAAACCTACTGTGTACAAGTACAGAACACAAGGGGTTGACAAACACCTTTATGCAGTCTTTGCTTAAAGTGGTAATTTACAACCAGATGGAGATTTTCTGGACATGGAAATGCTGGCCTAGCTTCCCATCCAGGTCATGTAGTAGGCATGAGGCTGACTAAAGTGTGGGAAAGGGGGCTTTCACACAAATGCTAATACACTGAGACTTCCTCCTCACAGAATTTTTACTCTGAGGAGATGTTCTCAAGGATGTCAGATTGCAGTTGTGGTTGACCTTTATACATATACAGACCACCAGCAGAGGAGATTGCTTGCATGCCACATACACACAACATGGATCTCAGAAACTTCAGCACCCCAGTGATCAGTCTGGCTTACAGGCTCTCAGGGAGGCTACGTGGGAGAAGTACACCCTTCTGCCTCAGAAATTCTCCAGGTAGATGTCTGGCTGCAGAAAACACCATAAATTTCCTTATTAATTGTGTTTCTATTGTCGTTATGAGCACCAAGGATTCAGAGAAGCATGATGCTAGAGCACACAGAGTAAGCTATGATGCCGCAGGTGAATTGGTCTATCGCTTTATTTTCCTAGTCTTAATAGCTTCTTCATAACCATCTTTTTTTCCTCCAAAAAGTGTCAAAATTTTTTGAGTAGAGCAGCCTTAAATGTGTTCTTTGGAAATATATCCCCTAACTTACAGAATAATGTGCATGTAATATCAGTTTAGTATATGCAGTTTAGTTATCTAAATTTTTATGTCCCTTTTTCTGTTGTTGGTTTACTTTTCCCAATCTGCATAAGCTATTTTTCATTTGTTATAGCTATCTTAGCCAACAGATGGTGCTATGTATAACATTTTTATGATATTGTATAAAATAAATATAAATACTACAGTTAAACTGTACATGTAATTACTTTGTTAGAAAATAAACATGGAATTGAAGTTCACAATAATAAATGTTTATCATAAAAATTAGATGCAAAGAACAATAAGTGTTGAGAGTCGCTGATGAATGTTCATTTCAGCCTGCAGATAGGGAAGGATGGAGTTGCATATGTAAAGGTGGCCGTGGTATCAATGCCACTGTGCTTGTAAAGAAGGATCTTTTGCAAAATCAGGACTTCAGGTTGGTAGATTTTAAGGACACTAAAATTATCATTGTCTGTTGTGGTTTCTACTCCCTGGGATTAATACACTTTTTCTAAATTGAAATAGAAAGGTGTGGTATGCCATGGGTACTCATACAATTGAAGTAGGACAAATTATAAAATGCAATTATAAGCAGCAAAGCTGAGTACCACCAGTGCTTCACACTGTGCCAATATATTTCATTATCCAAGCAGTGCAGTTAAGATTGCTGGTACTATTCATGCTTATAAAATTAATCTTGTACATGCAAAACAGATTCTGTTTTTTCTGGGCTTGGACCTTCTGTCTGTAAAAGCCTTGACAACTTCACCAAACAAGGCATGACCACGTCTACTGTGGTGAATATATTCTGCTCAATCTGTTGTCAGTATCACCTTGTGTAATCTCTCTTTCCAATAACTATTTTTTTTCCCAAATTCACTGGTTTTTTTGAACTAGGCCATAATTAATCCTATCTATCCAATCTCATCCATCTCAATAGATTCAATAAACATTTTATCTCACTTTTAAAATACTTCCAGGAAAGGCAAGTATTTTTACAACATAAATATAAATAGATAAGTCAATTACAAATATTCGATGTGGAAAAATCAAGTACTTTGTTCTTTACTGGAATGAGTTGTCAAAGACACAATCAGTGTGGCACATTTTAAGAGGGCTCATCATATGTTTCAGTGAATTCTGAAACAAGATGCCCTCAGTCTTACAAATGCCGACACTCAGATCCTTGTTCACAGGAGTAAATGTATTTTTTCCCTGGATTTTGAAAATACTTAATTTCATTACGGGAATGTTTAAAGTTTGAGAAAGTGGTCTTCATTTTACAGCTTCATAATACTGGATTTCTGGTCACAACTACTAAAAATACCCCAGTTAGCTATTTACCATCTCATTTTATTCTCTTTTTGTTCACATAGTTAGGAACAAAGGCATATACTATCAATAATACTGTTGATCATTACTGTTGAGTGAAGATTTTAAATTATCAGGCACAATGTAACAAGTAGAATAATGATAATTTCACATACTCAACAAAAAATATATTTTTTAAAAAAAGCAACTTCAATTTTAGTCTGCCTCATAGATTTCTTTAAATGCTATGTTGATTAATGATCGGGAATTATAGAATACTGCAATAATTTGGCTGTATGTCAAGACAATTTTAAACTGAAATTGAATTTCTGGTGTTTGCTATTCTGAGGGAGGAGAATATTTTTTTTTCTTTTTAAAATGAACACTTTTTGGAGTGAAAATTATGTCAACTTCAAACCAGTTCCAGGATGGCCAAAATAAAACATTCAAACATTTCTTCCAACTTTCCCACTATCTGCACTTTCCTCTTGTGAGTGAGGTATCACTAGGTTAGTACTTTTCAACATGGCAAAACGTTGTGTGGGAGGAGGTTTAGGTTGTATTTCAGGAAAAGGTTCTTCCCCCAGAGGGTGTTTGAGCACTGAACAGGGTCCCCAGGGAAGTGGTCACAGCACTAGCCTGACAGAGCTTGAGAAGCGTTTGGACAATGCTCTTGGACACATAGAGTGACTTGGAACTGTCCTCTTCAGGGACAGGAGCTGGACTTCGGTGATCCTTGGGGGTTCTTTCCTACTCAGGATGTTATAGGATTCTATTATTCTACTTTCAGTCATTCTTCGGCAGCTTTAGTCCTGGTTCTGTAGAATAGGAATGCTTTCACAAAGAGTTCTTAGGGCCATTTTCCTGTCAGAATTTGGAAACAAGGGAGGGATATTCACTGCTGGTGCATAGGTTATATAATGTTTCATTCCAACTGAGATCACTGAAAAAAATGTATCTTCATTTTGGCTGGCAGAGTAGTTATCCAGCTGGATTGTCCAAATTTGCCACAAAGAGGCAGACAGGGGTGGTGGGGTTGCAAATGGACAGAAATTGGAAGAACCTGTCCCTCAGCAGAATTGTATTGGGGAAGTGAATGCAGAAACCTGGGAACAATGCCAGGAGTAAAACCGACAGGAAGTTCATGGATTTGGATGACACCAAAGTGGAATTCTCTTTCATTTCTTAATGTTCAGTGGCAGAGTACAATCCATGATCTGAATTACACATTGCCCTGTGATGAAAGGGTACACACTTTATCTCATCCTCTCTGTCTCTCTCTTCAGGAGGAAGATCCTGTTGATATAAAGACTTAAAGGCAATAATGGCAGAGTGGCAGCAGCTGCCATGATGATTCTACCAGAGACCTATATGCTTACATTTCTAGGAGGAAAATTTCAGGTACAGTATTTGCTAACCAGTGTTTTTTGCTTCCCTGCAGATTCTAGTTTTTAATTTATTGATTAATTACCTTGTAATTATCTTATTATGGTAATTATCTTACCTTGTATTATCAATGCAGTAACTACACATCTACAATGCAGTCTTGAAATTACTCAAACCAGCAGCAAAATTGTAACTGTAGTTGAAGAGTTAGGAGATACCAAACAAATCGAATAGATCTAAAACACACACTTGTAGAGCACTAGCAATGGTATCTGTGTTTCAGCCAGCTAAGCAGCCTGAGTTGATTCCAGTGTGAGTTAATTCCATCCTGCTTATCCACTCATACTGTCAATTAAGCCAGCTGTGCTCTTACTGGATATTTGCCCTGCAAAATTTCCAATCCATCCACAGCAGACTCCCACCTGACCTAGGACATCCTCTGGCTTCACTTCTGTGGTGGATGACCTTGGCTGGATGTTAGGTGCCTACCAGATCACTCTATCAGTCCTCTTCTCAGCTGTACAGGAGGAAGAAACATCTACAGAGAACAACTCATAGGTTAAGATAAGGCAATTTGCTAAAGCAAAAGTGAAAACCAGCTGAAAACATCTTCTTACACTTATTATGAATAGGCACTATGGCTTTGTGTCCTTTCCCTGCTACTCCCTGGGACAAAGAACATCAGCTCCAAGATCAGCTGCACTTGTCTGCTGGGACCAGATGCAATAAAAGAAGGCAGTTAGAAACACCTTGACTTCTGTATACCTGGCTAGTGGAATCCTGGGGACTGGCTACTTACATCTGCTCTTGCTTCTCAGTGGCTTTAGCTCTCCTCCCTCTAACTTGTTGAACTGTAGGGCAGAGGTTGTTCTACATTGGAGCCAAATCATCTCTCACACCTGAGGAGCCACAGAACAAGCTTCTTGAGTGACTGGGTCATGGCCTGTCCTCAGGTGGCATAAGGAAATGGGTGCCATACAGGTCACTTCTTGATATAGGTACACATTCTAACAGTTAGTGCTGCATTCTCAACCACATGACATAAAAAGTTGGGATGTCAGACTCATCTAATTTTCTGAGAGTACATTTGAAGTCTGAGAGTTCATATCACCATGAGACTCCTGTGTGCTCCAAGCTGAAGAGGGACCCACTTTTTCCTGTGCTCAGTGAGGGACTATTGCCAGAAATTGCACAGCTATTCTGTGCCCCTCTTTCTCTGCTTGCTTTATTCCAGTGCTTTTGACTTTATGATCATACAGGTCTCAGATTCCTTCATCTGAGAAAGTAGCTCCCACCAGGTTGGAATGTGCTGCTGGGTTATACAAAAGTTTGTTAAGAATCTTTTAACTGAAATTTTAAGAAGACAACTTGGATTAATTTGTGTGCTTATTTGCAATTTAGCCTTTTTCTGAGAAATGTCACATACTGCCGAGAGGTGTTCACTACCTGAGTTGCTATAACTACCTTATTTCTCTGGCACATGTTGAGGTCACTCTATGAGGACATAGAGGAAAAAAGTTTTTGTCCTTGGAAAACATGAAGCAAGTTTTATTTTTATTATAAGATTTTCTTATTAGATAACAGTCTACATTAATATATATTCAATTATTCTGATCATAAAGAGGATTGCCTTAGTGAGGAAACATCTTATTTGTGATTGTCACTGCTCATTGTATCATCATGTTGGATCTTAACAGGGGCACAGACAGGGAACATCACAGAATATCTTGAATTCCCTGTAAGCTGGATTATGAAAGTCAGTGACATTAATTCACAACACCAATACTTTTTCAAAGTTAGTTACACGTGCTATTGTTTTGAGAATATTTGACCGATACAGTTGCCTCTATAATTAGGAGTCTGTCACATTTCAATTATATTTTCATACCCCTTTCCCAAAGGCTTATAAATCACATAAACTCCCTTTGGGCTGAAATATTCCATGGTAATTAGTGTGGGGACAGTTTGTATGCTGTGGTCCAGTGCTTTGTTAGAAGATTATTATACAAATAGGGTAGGTGTGTTTTCATATCTTTTAGACCTTTAAAAAGATTAAGGTCGTTATTTTCAGTTTTCACTTGACCAATTTGTTATAGAAGACACAGAGTTTTACTATTGCTTTGTCACATCATCATAGCAATCCCAATTACTTACTTAAAGACACTTGCAATATAAAAGTAGTATATTTCATAACTAAATAATACCATCTAGATAAACTGTTGAAGGAAGAAAAGGAGGATCAAATGTTGCATTGTCTTATTTCTGAACACCTTTCCAAGTAGCAGCTCTTGACAAGAGTACATCATATGAACATACAATGTAAAAAAGTTGGGTAAACTGCAAGTGTGTGTAATTAGAAATGCATCTTTGGAGATAGTGGGGGAAGAACAATTAATACCTTGAATTTGTTTTCTCAAGTAAGAGTTTTAGGAAAAAAATTCTGGTGTCCGAGAAAACCCTTAAAACATACAATAATGCACAGATATGCTGTGAAATTCTTAAAATGTGAGCTAACGTTAAGATCCTCACTGAATATTAAACAACCTTGGAAATTGCTACCCAGAAATAGCATTTTTTATTATGTTCTTGGTATAGGGGTGGAATGCCAAGAGCTCATTTTTTCAGAGAAGAGACGGTTGTCAATTGTTTCAGCCTAATCTAGCTTTGTATGTAGGTTGTGCTACTGGACTTGCATTTGTGGGTTGTTGTTAGAGAGGGAGTGGTGTTTTCAGAGCTATGTCATGAAGATGAGAGAATCTTTAAGTGTTTGCCTATATTTATCCATAAATATTGGAATAAATATGGACATTGACAGGGTGGCATTTTTTTGTCCAAGCAGGCAATGCACTAAGGATGGCTCTTCCTGTATGCAGCCCAGCTGCTTTCAATGACATCTGGGGAGAGCATTTTACTTGTACTGGATGGAGACAAATATGGCAAAAAATGGTGGGGAAAAAAACATACACAAAAATTCTGAAATTCTGTTTTCATGCTAGCAATCCAAACTGGAACAGTGGAAAAGGGTGGGCTTTTTTGTATTTCATAGGAAAACAAGATATATTTTTCAATCAACTTTTCTCTTCTAGCAGATTGTCATTATTCTTAAGCATAGAAAATTTATTATTGTAGAGGAAACTGCAGCAGGCCAGCTGTGAGGTTGTTTAGCTTAGCAGTGCTCATCTTCTAATGGTCACATAGATAAGATTTAGTACAGTCTTTGTCCTGGGCAAAATAAAAATATATTTTCAGAGAAACATAGAATTGTTTGCATTAGAAAGAACTTTCAAAGACCTTATAATAATGCCACCCCTCCCCCACCATAAGCAGGGACTTCTTTCACAAGAAAAATTTGCTCAGAGCCCCATCCAATCCAGCCTTGAATATTTACAGAGATGAGGCATTCACAACTTCTCTGGACAAAACCTGTTACAGTGTCTCACCAAAAATTCTTCTTTATATCTAATATAAATATATTCTATTTTACTATAAAGCCATTTTCTCTGGTCCTATATATCCTTGCCGAAAGACCCTACCTTTCTTTCTTGTAGGCCTTCTTCAAGTAGTGAAAAGAATTCAAAGCCTCGTTGTTGTAGGTTGGGTTGGTTTAGTCAGGGATTTTATTAATGTTAGTTAGGCTTGTTCCTCGTACCCCTATCTTTCCCTCACGGTGGTTTGATCCAGGTTGTTTAGTCCAAGATTTCTCGCCACACAGATCCACAGTTACCTGTCAATCATCTCACTCCTCCCAGGGTTTCTCCTTACATGGTTCTGTCAATCAGGGGTTGTCACTCCCTGTTGGGGTGTCAATCAGGTAACCACTCCCTGCTTCTTCATGAAAGTTCTGTGTCAATCACCCCACCTTTGCATTCCTATTCGTCCCAGAACGCTGTACCCACCTCTGTTATGTCTCCATTGGTTGTGAAACCCTACCTCGGTTTAACCCCATAGGGCGAGGCAGGTTTCTACCCCTGTCCGCCCACCCCCTATTTAATCTGCTGTAATCTTTTGTCCGTTGCCATTTTGCCTTGCAATGCTCTGAGAGCGATTCTCTCAGACCACGCATGGGAGAATAAAGGTTCTCAGTTTCGTAGGCAAAGTGTCCTTCTATCGTCCCTTCACTTCCTCTCAGCGTGAAGCTACCAAAGCTGCTAGCCCACACCGGTATACTCCGCAACCCTGGAGTGCCAGTAAACGTAGCGGCTACAACCACAATGAAGTGCTAGCCAGCGCTTTAGCTGCTTGAGGTCGTAACGGACAAATGCCGCACGTTGTCTTCTCCAGGCTGAACCACTTCCTCAACTTCCTCAACCTGCTTTCACAGCAGAGGTGCACCATCCTTTGGATCTCTGCCCAGACCTTTCTTGTGCTTAGGATTGTCCCAAGACCTTATAGTTCTTGTTTAATTTCATGAGGTTTACATGACCTAGGACTGAGGCGTGCTATTGAGCCCCATCTCACTTCCTTTTGCGAGGTTCTCCCAGCTGTCTAGTACCTTCTGAGCCAGTGCCTCTGCATGATGGGAGAGATAGCCTAGGGTACAGGGTGGTATCAATGCCATCCTTACTTTCTGGATGTTAAAAGAATCTATCTATACAGACATGAGTGGTGCTAGACCTTTGGCTTGTTCTTCTCTGGTCTACGAATATAATTTAGATTGGACACAATTAACACTACCAAAACCATAGTGCTAAATAGCAGGCAGAATTAAGGAGGGAGAGAAGAAAAACCACTGTTCAGAAACCAACTCATTCAGGAGAGTGCAGAAGCATATACTCATGCTCTTCTGGAGATCAGGAGGTACTGAAGACTTACTTATAATTAAGTACTTTCTTAAGCATACCATTAAAAAAAAAAAGATTTTTCTTTCAAGTCATGCAATATTATAAGGCCAATTAAAATTGCAGTTTCTATTTGCCTGATTATGGAAATCAGGATTTCTTATGCAAGGCTTGCATTTGTCCTTTTATACACAAAAAGCCTTAAAATCGGAGAGGAACAGACACCTTGTACTACTTTATGACATCCTGCTTTACCAGCCTTTTAGGGAATCTGGCTTCAGAGTATTCCTTGCAAAGGGCTTGTCCACAGCATAGTCTTTCACCCCATCATCCACTGTAATGCTGCAGCTCTTATCCAGATGTATATCCTCTTTTAGGTAATTTCTAATGTAATCCTGTGCTTTTCTTTCTGTTAGGTACTGCTCAAAATAATACAAATGCCTCTGCTACTGAACTGTACCACGTTAGGAGAGCCGTATTTTGGGAAGGATCAGTAGTACGAAATACTGATATAAAAAGCCTTTGTGTACAAACTTCAGTTGATTAGGCCTATTAGTGCAAAGATTAATGGGCAACTTCTATTTTCCTTGCTTTATTTTTTCCTAGACCAGAATTGAATATCTACAGTGAGTAAGAAGAATTTGGAAAAGTATCTGGGTTTCACATTTTAAATACTTTCACAAAAACATGATATCTGCTAATATTTTACAATACTTTTTTCTGGTTTTATTTTAATTCACTTGATCACAGTACTTGCACAGTACTTGCAAAACTCCATGTGCCACCATTTTTGAGTTGTGTGCTCAAAATACATAAGCTGCACCTCCAGACTAAGCTCTTTTGGTCTGTAATTTGCAGCACAATAGTGGTTGTGAACAATTGTGTCCATTGCTAGGCAATGACAATGAAAAATGTTGAATTCCCCAAAAGTTTTCCCATATTTCATACCTATTTTTTGAGAGATAGGAATTTTTTTTAATATTTTTTAAAATGTCTCACTTTGATAATAAAATACATTACTGCATAGTTGGATAGATTCAACAAAGTACTATCAAAATGTCTTGAAGTGTGAAGAAACAAACTAGTTCATGAATATTTGTTTGATAATTTTTAGTCCTTCCTGTACCTGTACATACATTTCTCATCCATCTAAACTATCTAGTAATTTTTTAAGTGATGCAATGTTTTTGTCCTTAATATGCTAGTCATAGAATTTTTTCTGCTATTCACAAAGTACACTGTCCTAGATAGTGCAAAATATTGCAGAGTGTATGAGAATATGGGAAAATGGGAATTAAAAAGTTTTTTATCAGATTTGACAGGATTCCACTTAACAGCTCAGTTTATGAATTATATGTGAGTTAAAGAGCATATTGTGCTTTCTAATTCATTGTACTAGTACTCCATGGTAGAATACAAGGATTGGTTCACTTCTGGGAGCTATCTAATTTTTCTGTGAAGAGCATAAGATTCAAACCTTCCCTAGCACACTCACATTAGTAAATTCACAGTGGTATAAGGGTGACTTGAAAATCCTTGAAAAATGTTGCAAAAGCACAGATGTAGATGTAAACACCCCCAGGACCACTTCCAGCAGAGGGAGGGTGATGCAAGCCACAGCTGCTGATTATACACCCACACAAACACAGGCTCCAGCTGTAGCTTGTGTTCCTGTACAACAAAAAAAGGATATTGTGAGTACTATCTTCTGTGAAATTATCCAAACAAATGGTTGGCAGGCAAGAGCACCTCTCCTGTGAAAAAAAGACCCAAGAGAGTTGTGGCTGTTCAGCCTGAAGATGAGAAGGGATCAGGGAGACCTCACAGCAAGATTTCTGTACCAAAAGAAGCCAACAAGATAGCTAGAGAGGGACTTCTGACCAAAGCATGTCATGACAGGACAAAGACTAATGGTTTTAAACTAAAACAGGGCAGGTTGATCTTAGATATAAAGAAGAATTGGGTATTTTTGGGATCAGGTTGCCCAGAGAAAGTGTGGATGTCCTTTCCCTGAAAGTGTTTAGGTCAGGTTGATTAGGGCTTTTAGCAGCCTTGTCTTGAGAACAGTGTCATGGAAGACAGTGTCAGAAGTCCTTTCTAGGTTCCTTCCAACACAAAAAATTCTGTGATTTTGTGATCTACTAACTGACCACTCATGCTCATTTACTCTTATTTTTTCTTGAAGGCATTCTGCTTAGCTGCTTTTTCAGCACCTGGGGACAACCAACTGTTCTGTGACATTCCTTTTTCCATTTCTGTAGTCCAGAAATGTTTCAGGTGTCCTCACCCAGAAAGGGAAAATGGAAACACAGGACAGCATCAGTTTTGGTTTCATGAGAGTGTGAGAGGAAGTTTGTCCAGGGGTTTCACAGGCAGAGACTGTCTCCCATCTGAGACACCTTCCAGAGCTTGTGTAGCAATGCTGATTGGACACGAGGTTTCCTTTAAGGGTGAAAATATCTTAGGGCTCTTCAAGCTGTCACAGAAAGGATCTACCAGGGACAACATAAGGGGAATGTCTCTGTTTAAATGCTTTGAGGACAGCTGACAAAATCACATCTCATATTATGAGTTTTCTGGCATCTATTTCCTGTCACCTCAAGATAAAAAGTGGGTATTTTGTAACCAAAGAGTAGTGGATATTTCACAACCAAATGAGAGAGCATGAATTATCAAGTACCATTAGGCTGTGCTGCCACTGCATGTGACATTGCAGTAACACAAAAGCTTTGGAAAGTTTTGCATTACTATGCCACCAACTGGAAAACAGACCAAGAAAAACAAAGTAAAATTTAAAAAGGAAATCAATGTGCTGGATGTCATATTTTCATCAGTTGGGACTAAAAGTGAAAAATTTATTTGATGATTGGCAAAGAGAGCAGCTAAAAATTAATTTTCTTTTTTTTTTGTTTCAAATATGGTATTTTCCCCCCTCAATTACAGTTTGAAAAATAATATCGCATCAATTTCCAAAGCTTTCAAGCATCCCTTTAATGCAGGAGGCACAAATGGAAAACAGAAGTGTGTCTAATAAGAAAGCATTTGAACATAACAGGTCTAGTCTCTATTTATGCAATATTAAAAAATAAATGAAGGTCCCATTGTTGCAGGGAAATAAACTCGGTAGTCTGACCATTTTAACTTACAGCTTTAGCTGCAGCTGTAATGATATTTTTAACAACTAAAGAACTCACTGTGGGCTGGTTAACTTCAATATAAATTATATATTAGAAATAAGTTAGGAAAGCACTTAAAGTGGTGTCTTAACAGAACAATGTTAGGTCATAAGCAGTCCCTAGAAATACTGAGAGAAGTACTTCCTGTTACAGGCTATCTTCAGAGTTTTCACTAATGGAAATCACAGTGGTAAACAGTCTCCTTGGCACTTAAATGTCTGCATCTTCCTCTTAAGGATGAATTAATTGTGAGAGTTTTTGTACCACTTCAGCCCCTTTGGTTTTATTAATGGAGAAAATTTTGTACTAGCTGTGTTTGAGAACTGAGTGGCTTTGCTGGAGGGTCTATGCATAATCTGTATGCTTGTTTTACACCTGGTCGACAAGAGAAGGTCTAAAAGGGCAGAAGGACAACATCACATCCTTCCTTAGAAATTTGTCTTGATCAATATTTATCCAGATGTTTCTAGGAATGCATTTGCTCTTGCTGTGATTTCACACTGGAATTGCTACAATCTATTCCGAGTAGCTAATCTTACATACACTGGACTGAGTTCAGAATCAGACATAATTTTTCTGTCTCTGTATGCTGCAGTCTCTATTATTGTTTATGAACCTCATCTGCTGTTTAGAAAACCTATCCGAACAGGTGTACAAGACCATTTAATAACTAAAGGTTTGCTCAGATTTCTCTAGTTCAACTGCTTTGGAAAAAAATACATAAAAAAACACCCATTATTAAATTTTACTCCAGAAGCTGCAAGCCAAACAGTCTAGGGTGACTTTGCATTTGTTTGTGTACTGTTTACATTTTACTCTTCTTCATGTGCATCAGATACAATTTCTGTATTACATTTTTACTGCCTTTATTATTGTAGGACAAGTGGAGTAGAATTTCACTGTTTTTATTTCTTCTATGAGTCATTCTTGTACTGTCCAAGATATCAAAGAGCAAGATTGCTATAATGAAAGCAAGATTATGCTTTCATTATACTTCTCTGTCTTAAATATTACTTTGGTTGTTGAAGTAAAACACACATCTCCGGTTCCTGTCATTGTCCTCTAGAATCTTTGTATTTCCTATCTAATAAATTCAAGGCATTTCTTGTTTTTGCTGCATAAAGTTATTCTTCAGCAGTTAATATCAACAATTAAGTACTTGTCCTGAGTAAAGGATTTGGTCTCCATTATTATATTTTATTTTTCCCATATGGCTATAAACTTTCATTCGTAATATTTTACTTTTCATTAAATGCATTTGCCCTTTTTATTAACCTAAATATAGTTCAAGTAATTTGAATGTATGCAGCTTTCACTCATATAACGGACTTTACATCTGAGCTACAAAAAAGTGGAGGAAAGCTGCCAGCAAATTAAATGTTCTCCTTCATCTGGCATTTAAGCTTTCTCCTACAGCTTTTTTAAGACATTAATTCACTTACAGTTTTACAAAGAGAAGAAATGTGAAGACTTACGTTTGCATATCATGCAAATTTAAAAGCAACACAATTCAATCAGTCTCCTTAAGCAGCAATTATCTACCGTTTTCAAATCCCTACATAGCAGTAATATATTACCTTATTGAGATACCTGCAATATCTCAATATTGCAGAAATATATAAAATATTTGTTTTATATTGCAAAAATATAAAACACTCTTCTCCTGTCCCTATTTTTCTGTTCCTCTGACATTTCAAGAGAGAAGGAAATTTTACCTAGAAAATTCATTGGTTAAGCTCTCTTCACCAAGAAGAAGTGTTTACCTTTAGTGTCCCAATCAAAATGGGAAATATCCATTGCAGTTACAATGTGCACAGATTGGCTGCTGGCTGGTAGATTGTGCAAAATGGTGATTTCACACATATCAATGGGAAATTTAAAAGCAATTTATTCTTATATATACTTTCAAAGTTATGAAAAACTGAGGTTTTTACAATTTTTGACCTAGGAATTTTAAGGTGACAAGAGATTGTTGAGCAAAGTTACAATACACAGTATTTCTTCAGCAAAATGCACAAGTTTGAAAGCTCTACCTCATACACATCAAGTGCTTGGCTCATATGAATTTCCTGATGAATTTTATAAGCCATATATATGATTTTCTGAATAAATTGTTAGTGTTTTTTTTCTACCAGTTCAATTGTTCAGTGAAGATTTGCCAAAGACAAACACCTTTACAAGGTTGCAAGATATCCATGTATGGCAGTTCTGGTCCAGTAGCCTACCTAAAAGTGCCCTTTCACTTCATTCAGAACTGTTTGGAGATGTTGGAATTCTGAAATTCAAAGGTACAGAAGCGGGAGATACTGCTCCTGATAAGATGCTGTTAATGATAAAGCTGAAAGTTTTATCTCAGATCCTTGACTACCAGTAAAAAAATTGAGCTTTCCTTCAGCAAACATTTATAAAACTCTAGACATTTTAATTAAGTTTCTCTCAAATGGCCTAGTGCTGCTATTTATAATATTATGTATGGGTTTTGCTGATTACTGAAGTCATGTCTGTTACTGTCTTAATATTCATTAGCAGCATCTTTCACTGTATTCACATTCTCAAATGTCCCCAGTTCTCAACACCAAAAGCTTATAAACACCTTACAAAAATACCCAGCACTTGAGTCAGCATTTGGTGCTTAGCCAGTTTTGACAGTTTAATAAATGGCTTGCATTAAGCCATGGCAACTGGACATGCAGTGCACCCCACAGTCTGGAAGCAGCCCAAACCATTCAGTGCATAACTAATCCTTGTAAGTATGGATACTAATCCTTGTAAGATACACACAAAGATCTTGTGGAAAAAGACTGGTATTCTATATAGACATATCTTTGGAAAACACATGGGAGCCTGTACATACATGTTACAGAGTTGAGAATTACACTGAAGAAATGTGATATTTGGAAGGAGGATGTGCCCCTGGGTTCCCCAGTCCTTCTGTTTTCAGAGACCTGGGGAAGGATGTGTATAAATTTCCCCCAGCCTGCCAACTCATCCATTGAAATTTGGCAGTGAGCATGAGTGTGGGGTCCTGCAGAGAAGGAGTCACTCTCTTATATATTGACCAAGCATATTATCTTGTAAATGAAATTAACTCACCTCAGTTAAAGATTTGATAGCAGAGGGCATCTAAAAAGATCTCAATCTTATAGATAAATATGTTTAGCTAAATATACAGAGTAGTCCGTACTCAATGCATTCATTCTTGCTAGGGTATGTCCATTAGGATATGTCCATTGTTTGGGATTACAGGAACAGGCTTTTCATATTTTTCTGAGAAATAGGGGAAAGACCAATGAAGATCTGGTCCGGATGCTTCATGTGTTTCTTTCAAGGAATTACCCCTTTGGCAGGAAGGTTTTGTTCTGTGACAGTGCCAAATCACAAGCACCACTTTCACTTACAGCTGTTGACACACAGGTCCCAAAAAATATAAAATCTAACACAAAAAGGTGTAGAAAAGAAAGCAATTCTAGGTGCTACTGACTGCAAGAAAGACAGGTTGTATTGCAGCTGGTGAATGGAAAAATCATTAAGACCTCTTTGAGTGTCATTAAATGCAGTGTGTAACTTGAGAGTGCAGCCTGCCATCACTCCATGTGTGGACAGTCGATCCACTGGCAAGAGAGCCCAGGCAGGAACTTGGCTGAGCTGCAGGCAGGGGCACAGCAGAGTTCAAGGCATGCACTGGGTGCTTTCCCCAGGCAGCTGTCAGTTGGTGGATGACGTATAGCCATGGATGGTAGGGATGCCAAAACCGGACAAGGAAAATGAGAACTGGTCTGAATTTCACATTGCACATCTTGGGCAACATTGTTGAGGTGGGAAGTGCATCTGCAAATAAAACCTCAGTCCAGAGAAGGTTTGAATATACAATTTACAAGTACCAAATAATTCTAGTAAATACTGTAATAATAGCAGTAAAGTAAATTGGCTTAAATACTGTAAAAATAGCAGTAAAGTAAATTGGCTTCTTTGAAAGAAGGACCTTTGTAAAACAATGGATAGATGCTTCTAAAGCAAGCATATATGTTTCACAAAGGTAAATATATAATTATTATGAAAAATATATTTGCACTAGCAACAGGGGATAAAAAAGGTGGATTTTTTTGAGATGGTCTTCTTTACTTTGAACTTTTTTTCCATTTTCTAGACATTTTGGAAAAGTGACGAAACTGTAAAATATGTGTAAATTCAGTAACATCCCTTTTTCCTTACAGTTTTCCCTTTCCATGAGTAACTGTTACACAATTTTGGTTCACTGATGCAGAAAAGCACAAGAGATTTTGGCGAGTGTAAGTTAGAAATTAAATATAAGTTAATTTGCAAGCCTTTAAACAAGGATTTTTATAGGAAGAATTATGGTTGTGCAGTCAAACTAAAATATATAAAATGTTTCTTTCTAAATAAGTCTAACTCAAATGCAGAATTCTGAGCACCCAAGATTAATCTTGTAAGTCTAATGTATAGATTTGCATCCTTTTCAATGTAATTGATGTGTCATTTAACAAATATAATTCCATATAAGAAAGTTAAGAAGAATAGCTGTACTAAATCTGGGTTTTCAAAAACTGACACCTGACAGAGTTGTAGAAAACATTGGTCCAGTTTTCATTTTTACTTTACTCCCTACCTTTCTGTATAAGTCAACTGATCCTACAAGCTACTCTTTTAAGTTATTAATCCTATAAGACCGTAACAAATTATTAGGTAAATGAGATAATCACGTATTACTGGTGATTGTTAATCTACTTAGGAGGTCTATAAATGTGAAAAACAGATTTGTCAAGATGTGATATTGAATGTTAAATATTCTTTTCTGGACTCAATGCACTGTCTTTACTTGTTTTCTTTAGTAAATGTTTAGTTATTTGTTGTAGAAAAAGCTTTAAGTAGAGGGAGGAGGAAGGAAGGTATTCTTATGCGAGACAAAAATGAAGAAATGGGTTATTGTCCACCAGGGTCTCACCAAAAGGAGTATTCCTTTGTCTCCTGGAAGGTGTCAGAAATACGCTAGTTGTGCTGGGTAATCATAAGATACCTCACCAGCTTAAAATAGTCTGAATGCAGTGATGCTCTTCTTGCCCTATATTTTACTGAAGCCTGAGTATATGTCACAAATTTTACTTTCTAAATCCTGTGCCTGTAGAAACAGAAACTTTTGATATTTTTGTTGTTAACTAAATAATTGATTAGTTATAAACATGAGGCTTACCCGCCTTCTTTCTTCGGTGGAATAACTTGTATGAGAAGTGCAAGACCAATTTCTCTCTCTATCAGATGCAATTTCAGACTCATTCGGTACCTTAAAGCTCCTCCCTAGGCTGCTGTTGCCTGAGGAGTGGGACCTGGTGCCCCTCAGATGCCTCAGGAATGTGCACAGGTGGCGGCTTATGCTGGCAGGTTTCAGGGATGGGGCTTGCATGGGTCCTGAAGTCACTCCACACTATGTCAGCTTCTGAGGCCAACAATTACTCAGACATTTAATAACAACCTACAATTAATTTAAGAAATGTGCATCAGAAACCAAATTCTATCAATCATCGTCCGCAGTAAGGAGGTGGAAGTACCCTTTGGCTTGGACGAGAGCAAAAAAATCACAAAATATTTCCAGTACCTGGAGAACTGAAGATCTTTTTATAATGCAAGTATTAAGTAATTCTCTTTAGCCACTAAGCAGCCTTACACTATACATGAATACAGCATAATCTGGAACTGAAATTTACTATCCATTTCTTCAAAAAATTGGCATAAAATAGGCCAAAGAAATAATGGTGTTCTTGACAAGTGATCTTTAAAAACATTTTCTGAGGCTGTTCTTTTTCCAGCAACCTTTTCACATTTGATTAACATTCCTTCCTGTTTTCTGATTCAGAACATTACTTCTTTGAACTGTGTTGGATCTAAAACTGGAAGCAAGAAAACTGCACAACCTTTGTGATCCTAGGAAAACTAATTCTATTATTTCCATGTCTTGGGTTTATCTTGTATGTTGTCAAGGCACAAAAAAGACATGTAATTTTTGCATATGATGCAAGAAAAAAAAGAAAAAAAGCTAAAGCTTTTCAAGCTAAACTTGTTTTGCAGCTAAATACTTTTCAGATGTTCCAAGAACAGCAGGTCAAATATTCTAGGATTATGTTCAGATCTCGTTGAGAGCACAAGAGTTCATTCAAAATACTCCATAAAAGAAAACAAAAGACAAATCCATTTAGTAGGGATCCCAGAATTTCCCTCTGTTAAAAGTCATGTATTAATAACTGACAGAATACATTGAACCTGTTTTAGTGAAATAGCTGACACTTTCCCCCACTGGAGACATTAACGATACTACTCCAGGTATTAGGCTGATGTAATCTTTCAGTTACCCGGAAATGTCTTGGGCACAGGGGATTGTGTGCATGTATTATTTAGCAGATAAAATGCTGTATAGCCACAAAAAGCTTCTTGCAAGCACTGGGATGAGGTCTCACGTGCTTCTGTCTAAATAGGAATGTGTGGAGTTTCCATAAGTAATGTCCTAACCTACCCGTTTTAATTAAATCAAAGTACTCTAAGCACTTTGCAACCCTACTGCAGTAATAGCGGAGCTATAACCTCCAAACACACAGAGAAAGCTTGTGCAATTATTTGATTATTTTCACATTTAAGGGCATTTTGATTTGTATTTTACAGTGAGATGTATCATGACTTGGGACAAAAGTGTGAAGAATATGAGGCAATTTTGGGTGTCACAATATACAAATACATTAGAAAGTGTCCAAAGGAGGGAAATTTGGATGGTGAAGAACTTTAAGCTGCAGATGAGGTCACTTGGTCATTTCAGCTCTGAATTATGTTTTAACTATCCCAGCTTTGCATTAAAGTTTTCCTCTCCTGACAGCAACCATCATTAATCAGTAAGATTTAAAAAATAAAACAAACAAAAATAAAACCAAAACAATGCAAACAAAAAACCACTGGAAACAGCAGTGAGGCTTGTACTGTGAGACAGTGATATTAAATTGGCTTTTTTGTTTAAAAACTCAAAGGAATAACTTTCTGGATTCTGTCACTCCTTGGCATAGGTTATCATCTATTTTTTTCATTCTCTGATTTTGCTTTTAAGAAATTATCATTTTCTGCCTCAACAGATTTGATCCAGAACTTAACTATTGCTCATTAAACTTCAAAGGTCACTGAAAAATACTCAAGTTGACACTGACTGCATGTTTTTAAAGAGTTTGTCTCTCAATTTTCTATACCACGATCATTCAGATGTTTTCCCAATTTATTTAGTGGTGCCTGAACAATGTATAAAAGATAAGATACCCATAGTGAAGATAATGTGTACATGGAAAATTTGACAAGAGTCCCACTATAAGTGTTAGAACTCAGTAGGCATCAGTTAAAGTTTGGCATTAATCAATATATATGTAAGGAGCATTTCCATAGGAGTACATAGAATGGCATAATCAGTCTAACCTTCAGTCCCTGGGCAGCTGCAAAGAACCCAGAAAGATGGAGGGAAGGATGGTATAACAGCATCTAGAGAAATGAGGAAGGCTGAAAGAAAAAGAGTACTTTCAGAGAATATAAGCATTTATTTATTTCAAAATTACTTTTCTGGGTTTTAGCATCCTGATAAAAAGTTATTTTTGCTTAATTGTCAATCTAAAAGTGCATTGGTTGAGCCTGTCTCTGTGTTTTGTCAGATATCAACTAAGAAAATATCAAGCTGTGTCAGTCTAGGGTAAGAAACCAGTTTCTTCTTGCTGTTTGCTCTAATGGAAAACACGTAATACTATACATTGTAAGGAGTGAATGGCTGTCTTTGCAGATGTTGTTAAGGCTGTCTGTAATGCCCCTATACAATCCCATGGAAAATGAGATTAGATTCCAGCTACTCTGGCTTCATTATTAGGTGGATAGTGAAGATATGTGTTGCAGCCCAATAGTTTCTCTATTTCAAGAGTGGTGCTATAGAAAGACACATGGAGACCCTTGCCTATAGATCTCCCTCCCATCAAATTTCTCTCTGCCTTAAATTCACCCATGGATCTCAAATGTTTTTTAGTCGTATTATGGTATATGTCAAACTAAAAAGCCTGTTAGATATAAGGAAAAGGTGTTTATTCTAAAAACCCAAATAAAGACATTATACACACATTTTGTTCTTGAGGGAAGGTAATAGAGAAGCAGCAGCACATAAGGGTTGAAAAAGACCTTGTTCTGCTGGAAGAATTGATATGTCTTTTCTCTCAGCAAGAGACCTTGTAAGGCCATGAAATTGGTGGACAACACTTCCTTATTTGAAACAAAAGCTGCCTCAGTCTTTTATATTGAGCGCAAATGTGCTGGACAGCAGATTGCTGCAATGCTGTCTGTGAGGGGGATGCAGATCCTGCAGGGCTCCTTCTCAAAGTGTCTGACAGGCGTCCAGCTCACCTGGCAACCTGTAATTCCTGGGACTGCAAACTGCAGACAACTCTCCTCCATGATTTTTCCTTTCAGGAATGCCCAGCTGTGCACACAGGTATTATATCAATGCTGGTCACTCAGCCACAAGCCCTTAGATAAAGAATCCTGGTTTATATTTGTATAAAAATATAAGTTTAAGATATCAGATTCCTTGCAACTGCAATGCTGCTATAAACCTTGGTGTGCCTCTTTGCATGTGCAATTAGGTTTGATGTAACAAGAGCATTTTAGAGAATGGATGCATTTTAGAAAATTATGTTATCCCATTGGGAACTTTGACTTCCGATTACTTCAATAATTAATAGGAATTGTATCACCCTCCTCATTATACCTGAGATACCTGAAAGTTTTCTTTCTTTACTGTTTCCCATTTTCAGTTTTGATAGATTATAGCAATTTGCATTTTAGGAATTCACATTACTTCACTATAAGCTGTGTAAATGTAGAGAGAAGTGCTAGCAATTTTATGGTGGGTTATTCTGCAGTCAGCAATAGAGAGAGACAGCAGAGAAAGCCAGAATTGGCTATTAAGGACAATTGAATTGTTAAAGTTATCACCCAGGCTGTGATGCTAGAAATCAATACTTGACATGGTAACTTCAAATCCAGTAGATAAAGACACAATTATTATGGTATCCAGTGAAAATACAAAGGAGTCTCTTGAACAACCTCTAGTGACTAAGCAGTGGATGAATGTACAAAGAGAAATTTAAAAATTGGTGGCAGGAAAAGGAGTGAAAAATTGTGTGATCTGTAAAAAGAGTACATCCATAGGTTTTCACAAGTCACTATTTTGCAGCCTGGTAACTTTCTCGTCTATGAGCAAAGAGCTCTGCTTAGCAAAAGTGATGTGGTACAACTTTTTGTTTAAAAGAGTACCTGCTTGCCTTGTTGTACAAAAAATCCCCCAAACAAAAAAAACCACAAACAAATCCAGCCCACTAAATCCAGTACCTGAGCAGCAGTCACTTCAGAAAAGCTTCTGAACCTTTGACTCTGTAGGTTTGCTTGCCTCTCCAGGAGCAGTTTGGCTCTCTGATCTCTCTCTCTGCTTTTTATCTTCACATTTTAGTGGAAGATTATTGAATATTGCTAGTCACAGATTTTGGACTCAGGAACCTTGTCAGAGTTTTGTCAGAGAGGGAAAAATAAATGAAGACAAAATGAATTCTTGCACTGTGTCTGCTAACTCAGGGATTTTTAGCAAGTGCCCAGTGATTCTGTGAGCACTGGTAGACAGCGTCTAAGGCCATATGAGATCTGGTGGACAACTTTTTCTTATTTGAAACAAATTAGAAAAAAAAAGAAAAAAGAGAAAGAAGAGATGAGAGAAGAGAAAGAGAGAAGAGAAGAGAAGAGAAGAGAAGAGAAGAGAAGAGAAGAGAAGAGAAGAGAAGAGAAGAGAAGAGAAGAGAAGAGAAGAGAGAAAAGAGAGAAGAGGTGTCTATAGGCCATACAAATATCTTACCAAAAAATATCTAAAAGGATTAAAAGATTTTTAGAGGTCTACAGGTAAAAAAACCCAACAACTTTAACTAGTTCTTCATATTTCTCTTCAAGAAATGATAATTGCTATTACTTTGCAGACATTATCTTTTCCATACTAAAATATTAATTTTTGCCACACGGCTGACTTGCTTATATCACAGCTCTCCATTTTGGACAGAATATTTTAGAAACTGCTTACATGAAGATTCTAGCAAGAAACTGAAGTGATCCAGTAAATCCTCTTCTGTAACATGACTGGGAAATGACACCCAGTTTCCCTTTGTATTTTTCCATTGACTAGAGGCTGCTGGTGGGAAGGATGCAAAGACCTTGTGCCTTTGTGTTAAGATCCTACTCTCTTACTTCTGCTGAAGTCAGTGTGATTTTAGAGGTATCCACATAGCAAAGATGCAGCTTCCACACAACATATTTTATTTGCTGAGCTACCTTAAGGACTCAAATCTTCACAACTGTTCTAGAGGCACAAAATCATCAAGAACTAGGAATTGTTTTAAGTTTCAAAGGAAGATAATGAGCATTGTGTAGGTTCTTCTTTTGACACAGTATCATTGCTGACAAGGGCAGAATTGAATACTTCAAAACTTGATTTCTTTTGTTCGGTTTTTTCACTCAGTTGCAACCATTACTTCTCAGTACTAACTTTTGAAGTTCCTAAAAAAAGAAGTTTCAGATCTAATTCTGGAGAAGATGTTTTGTGCCAAAATCTTTGCTTGGATTAGGAACAGGAACTCAGTCAATCTGATTCAATCTGAACAAAAGACTTGCTGGCAAGACAATCACAAGATGAGCCAAAAAATTGCTCACTGGCTTTACATTCTCCCCTAAAGAGACACTCCTTTTTGTCCTGTTGCTCTTAGCCTTTCTGATATCAAGTGGTGGAAAAATATCTCTGGCACGATTCTGTTGCAGCCAGTTCAGCTGTATGCCTGTGTTTAGTGAGGTGGAGTAAAAAGTGAGAGACTTTTTCCTTTAAAAAGAAAATAAGTTGTTCTAGAGAGATGCATTTGCTTTTCATAAAACCAGAGTGATTATTTACACCTACAGATGCCTCCAAAGCTGACAGACATCCTCTTGACAGTGTTGAGCAGCTGGATCTACCAGAAATGTATATTTCATAGCAAAACTTGGCTCTTTCTGATAAATGTGGAAGAGGTGGTGGTGGCAGCATTGCCATAGGCCAACTTCTGTCAGCAATGAGCTTTGCAGCATGTAAATTGTGTCTTTGACACTCTTTGACTAAGGAGTATTGAGTCTGTGCTTTTCCAGTCTCCTCTTACATCTTAATGTTATTTTTGGATCTTCCACGACATCAGAGTATTTCTCCTTGGAAGAAACTAACATGGTGTTGGTAGCAGTGAACTATGTGGTAAAGTTCCAAAGGTAGAATGATAATCTTGTTTTCTGGTAAGGAATGATAATAAAGATCTCATTTTAAATAAGGAAGGTTTTGGCTGGCTAAGGACAGTCACAAGGATAACTGATTTATTAAGTCTAAAAAAGAGAAGGTGCCTACCAGCCAACAACATATCATTGTATAAGCACTATTGCATCTAATGTCTATATCTATATTTATTGGTATATTTTCTGTATTATTCATGTACATATTGTTCTTACACTATATAACTTATTCAGCTGTATTACTGAATTTTTAACAATAGCTCCTTGTTTTTTTCTGAATGAATATTTAGGATTTGATTGAAGTGTATGCATAGGAACCTAATCAAGCACTAAACCACCTTAAATGAATACCTGGACTTCTGAATAGGACATGTAGTCTCTAACTCGGAGATATCCATCTTGTGAATTCTGCTATTCCTCTGGATACTGTATGTTATCAGACTACTGCAGACTAGCTACCTTTTGCTTAGGATAGAACAGCAGTTGCTCACTTCAGGTTTTCAGTATCAAAATCATCCAGGAAACTACCCAAACCTCAGCAAAAATTAGTGATATTTAAAATCTCATGGATGGCTTATTGGATCTGAATCAACAATGCAGAAACAAAAACCATTAAGCAGTTAATTTCTGATCTACCTATGCATAAATCAACCATTTCTCCTGACTGAAGCAATCAAGTTGGCTTGCTGTAAAACTGTTTTTCACAAGATGTTCCCTTAACTGAAAATCTAGGTCTAACACACACCCATTGAAAAAATTAGGTCACAACACTCCTGGCTTGATTTCTTGCACATCTATTGTTTTCCAGAAAAATAAAATGTGCAGTCAAGTTTATGTGCTTATTACATAAAACTTAGAGACTCATTGGGTGTCAGAGACACCTCTCCCATTGTGCTATCCATAAGCAAAAAACCAACAAATTTAGCATAAAATTTAAACATTGTTAATCCCTCAAAAACAGCACAAAGCTCATCATTGGTCTTATGTAAAAATAAATTGTTGTCTAAAGGAAAAAATAAACATAATTCTTTAGTTCTATATTTTGCAACTTATTTCATTATGTCAATACTTTACTAGCATTCTACACATGATTTAGGTTTTTTTTAGGGTTGGTGTTAGAAAAAATGAACAGATTTTGCAAAAAATTATTTTCTTATAGGTGGAACTATCGTTCATTGACTTGTACCTGAAAGTATAAAAAATTTTTCTGAAAACGTGTCCTTTGCATGTTTACTTGCAGTAAGCACTTACTAGAGCCCTAGGAAGGAAAAGATAAATATAGAAGTCTGCATTCTGTGTAGAAAATGAAGATGAGGCAGCATATATTTTTTTCATGTAAAACAAAATTTATCTGATACTCTTGGGTACACTGAGAGACTAAATTTTTGTAGCTATTCTGAACAGTTCTAAGGAGAGAGCTAAAAAAAAAGTTGGCTATTGTGCTTTATAAAACTCAGGAGATAATGTAAAATTAAGTGTCCCTGCATTCTTACTCATTAATATCCGCTTCATAATAATCTAAAACTGTTTTCTGGGAAAAAAATGAACCGATACACTTGAGATCCTTCCGAGGATTTTGGTGGTTGCTGCCATTGCTGCTTCAGTCCCTTAAAGTGGAAGGTGAGCTCAGTGCTGGCTTCTGCAATGGCCCAGATAAAGGGAGAAGGAATTGCTCCTCTTCCATTTTCCTAGTGCCTTTGAATGGCCATGTTCATAATATAACAGTGTTGATGTATTTTTTTTTTAATGGATAAAAATATAAGAACTCAAAATATATAAAAGACTCTCTTTTTTTCTTTTTTTCTTTCAGAGTATTATCACAAGAAGAGACATTTTTTGACTTGTGCCAGCACAGTGTCTTGGGAAAGATGTGCTTTCAGGTCAATATCAGCTATTTCAGGAAAAGATGCTGGCAATATCAGACCAGGGCTTCCATCAGTGGAGTCACATGGGTAATTGTGGAAGAAAACTCTCATTAATGGCGCAGGTGTTGGTCTCAGAACACACCAGGGTTTTCCTTTGACTTGAAAAAGCAAAAGTCCTGGTATTACATTTTTTAAAATAGTATAGAGTGAAATGTTAGACACATGTATTGTCCTACCCTCTGAGAGCTATTAGGCAGAACATAATTAATTTATTTGACAACAGAATTACAAAACCATAGCAAGAGCTGTAGTAATGATGGATTAAAGATAAGTTATGAAGGAAATCTACTAAATGCTGATTAAATGTTGAGAAGCAGCTGAAATGTTTTGCATCATCAGAAAATACTTAAGAATAGGGCAGTGACTGCAAAGGAAGATATAAATTTCAAATTGTTCTCAGGAAAGTGTAATTTTGTAATTGAAGAATTGAAGAAGGATCAATTGGACCCTTAAACAGTCTCTCAAGAAAAGTGACAGAAGCCTTAAATATGTGACTATAACTGTGCAGAAGATTTAAGAATATGGCACTTGTGATGGGATGGACTGAACTGGTGGACCATATTAATTTCCCTCATAGGCTCTTTCTGTGGCTCCATGAACACATTCAAGAAATCTACAGCATATAAAAATCTTCTGTGCACTCCTATAACATGTAAAGAGGCTCTTAAAAACTTGAATGACTGTAATATCCTCCATATGTTCTTATTGTTGAAAATAGCAGCAAAAACCACAGTAATGGAAGATAGCTTCTGAGTCTGCTCCATTTTTAACACCAAGAAACACATCACATAATTTCATTCATAGATGTGTGAAGCTTCATTTCAAACCTAATTAAATTTTGCCCATCTAATTCAATCCAGTAACTGCAGCCCAGTACCTCATTCCTTTCAAACAAACCTTCATTTAATTTTAGCCCATACTTATTCATGACTGCTTACACTCATTTGTTCTTGTGCCAGCACCATCCTTTGACTTTAACAGCTCTTCTCTTCCCTGGTATTTTTTAAAGAGGGCAATTATACCCCATTTTCTTCCCTTGTGTGGCAAGACTAAACAAGCAAAGTGCCTGTACTGTTCTTGTGTAAGATAGGTTTGGCATTCTTCTGATCATCTTAGTAGCACTAATTGCCACTTTCTGCAGCCTGACTTAATCTTTCTTGCATGTGTGTGATCATGCAGGAGCTTATCAAGAGTTCTATTCAGAGGGATTTATAAGTTCCCTGTCTTAAGAGGGAATACCTCACCTGATACCTTTATTTTCATGACAACAGCAGCATTTGAGGGTCACAGACATCCTGTGATTGATTAAAACACTAAATCTTTATTTTTCTCTGTCACTTTCAGTTGATGAGTTCTCTGTTTATGTTAGTGGATCTTGCCAAATGCATGAGATGCCACTTTGCATGATTAAATTTTGTCCCTTCTCAGTTAGTTCCATTGACCAGGTCATTTAGTTCTTCCTGTATGTTATTCTGATTCTCCTGTGTATTGATGATGCCTCTCAAATCTGCACTATCAATGAATTTAATTAGTACATTCTCATTTCTTGTTCCCAAGTCATTACTGTCTAAGATCAATCTGTCAAGCCTCTGAGGATTCCACCAGTAGCTTTTGCCCAGTCATTTTAGTAGTGTCTATCACAATTTCCTTTCACCCTTTCTTCCTTTCTAATGACTTCTGTAGTAATGACCATTTCCATCATCTTAGCCTGACTATAAGCTACCATTCTTTGATATGTTTTCTTGAAATCAAGTGAGATAAGTCTATAATTCACCCTATGTTCAAAAAATACATGTTATCAGAGAGTCTATTCAACATGACTAAAGCCATGCTCGTCAACCCTTTTTTTTTAATGATTTTTGCCAATGTGTTTAATAGAACCTATATTTTTATACTCCCATTTCTTTCTCCTAAAATTTATTCACAAGGTTTGTGTTGGACAGATTGTGTCATGTTTCCTCTTGAATACCTTTCCTTGACAGGTATCTTTACTGTTCTGCAGTCAAGCAGTATCATTTAAAGTAGATCAATCATAAAATCTTTCTACTGGACCTACCTGACTCTATAGGCCAGATCATATTCCAGAGACTTCATCTGCCACCTCAATCTGTGTATGCTGGCTTTTGACAGGTAGACATGTTTATTTCTAGTCTAAAATATAATTCTACTAGCAATTTTGCATCACCTTTCTTACTGGAAAATGAAGCAAAAATCACATCATGTTTGTCCCACATCTGAATCCCTTCTACACTGCATCTTGCCCCCTGAATATTTTTCCTGTCCTTTCTTCTATTTCTGTAACAAGAAAATCTCCTTCTCTACTGTATGTATATTTTTGATTTTCCTTAGCAAGGCTTAATGTGGTTTGATTTTCTTGGCCATTCTGACTTTATCGTATGCCCCCTGCTCTCCAAAAGATAGTCGACAGTCTTTTTTGTAACAATCAACCATCTGTTCTATTTTTTGCAGCTTTTTGTTTGTTTTCAACATCTTTTACTTAGAAGGAGAAAGTTATTCTTTGTCAGTAGAATATCAGATAATCTTTTTTTAAGCCTAAAAGAACTTTCCTAAGGCATCGTTTTATAAACTGCAATGCTACAAGTATAAAAAGGCTCTCAAGAACAGAAGAAGCCTGAGATTTATATAAAACAGGATCTGTTCTCTTCAGTGAAAATAGAGGCGATTGGGATGCTTTAAGTGTGCTAAAAGAAGAAAAAAAAAGCCAGAGAAGGGGAGGGAAGGGTGTAAAATTAAAGATCTGGATATTAGCTGGGATTTTCTTACTCAGGTGACTACTTGGGATGGAAAATATTTGGCACAGTCATTATCAATATTTTCACGTCTCTAAAGAAAAGATTGTGTTTTCCCTTACTTTTTTCTTTGTCCCATCTTGCTTTTCTCTCATGTGCAAGTATCTCTGCTAGATATTTTTGTGGCACTGAATAGGATTTTCTAATGTTTCGAAAGCAGAGAGATCATGACAAATAGCAGGTAAAGCAAGAAATGCAGCTGAGGTTTCTGGGGCAAGGGACAAGAAGCAAGACACTAGAGGAAAGAAATATTTTATAAGCCCATGAGTGAATACTGGGAGGTGAAATGGATGGATGGATGGATGGATGGATGGATGGATGGATGGATGGATGGATGGACAGATGGATGGATGGATGGATGGATGGATGGAGGGATGGATGGAAAGAAGAAAATCACAGTGACTGATTGGAAAGAAAATACTTGATGTTCTTAATATTCTCTTCTGTTTACAAAGAACCCTTACGAAACTGATTGAAATTAAGAAGGAAATGAAAGGTAATTAATCTCAGTGTGTGTTTGTATGTATTTCATCAGTTTATCCTCTGTCTTTACTTTTTCACTTTTTATCGAGACTATACTGTCTAGAAAATTCATATCACATCATCCTTTAGGGACAGGTGAATGAAGATGGGATGTAGTGAAGCACAGGCTTCTGTGTGGCTCAAAAACTTAAGCTGCACCTCAGGCATTATCAGTCTGGGTGCTTCACAATGTGCCATGGCTACACTGACACAGGTGGCAGTACAGCATCTCTTGGATGAGCAGAAACCACTGAAATGATAAGTAGAAATACAGGAGAAGAATGGCACTGTAATAGAATGAACCTATATACAGGTAAATATTAAAAGAAAAAAAATCGTAGTATTAGAGACTGTATATTTGTATTATTATCTTGTTAATGGGGAACAAGATGCCAAGGAGCAGCACCATGGAAAGGGATCTGAAGATCCTGGTTAATGGCAAGTTGAACATGAGCCAGCAGTGCTCTGGCAGCCAGGAGAGCCACCATGTCCTGGGAGGCATCAGGGACAGCATCACCAGCCAGGCAAGGGAGGGGATTGTCCTGCTCTGCTCTGCACTGGGGTAGTCTCACCTCGAGTGCTGGGGGCAGTCTTGAGTACCAAAACACAAAACACACAATAAACTGTAACCAAGTTTCCAAAGGAGGGCAATGAAGATTGTGAAGGACCTTGGGGGAAAGAGATAGCAGCTGAGGTCACTTGGTCTGTTCAGCCTGCAGAGGAGACTGAGGTGAGACCTCATTGCAGTGACAACTTCCTCGTGAGGGGAAGCAAAGAGGCAGTGATCTCTTTTTTCAGGTGACCAGTGACAGGACCCAAAGGAATGGCATGAAACTGTGTCAGGGGAGGTTTAGGTTGGATACTAGAAAAAAGTTCTTCCCCCAGAGGGTGTTCAGGCACTGGAAGAGGCTTTCCAGAGAAGTCATTGCAGCACCAAGCCTGACAGAGTTCAAGAAGTGTCTGAACAAAGCTCTCAGGCACATAGTGGGACTACTGGGTCTGTCCTGTGCATAGTTTCACTGATCCTACTGGGTCCTTTCAAACTCTGGATATTCTATGATTCTGTGTTTTGCAATATAAATAAGGTAAGGTCCTGATCAGCTGCTAAATCAGTGGTTAAATAGTATTAACTGTTGAAGTCAAGGACTTTGTAGTATTAGTTGATCGTTTATTAGTTCATATATGTGCTATGTAATAGTTTGTATTTCTTATTTTGCTTCCTACTGTTACAGTTCCAAGATAAGAGAAAAGCCCTGTATGCAAGAAATTGATATTTTGTCCTTGAACCTTGCTTGCAACTGAAAATTGAGAACCAGATAATAAGCATCTTCAGTTACAGACCAATGCACGTGGTCTAAAACTCTTAGTGGCATTTCTGTTGGGACAAGAGAAGGAGATGATCCGCATCATCTCATCCTATTCTTATTTGATATTACTTGGTCTTGAGTGTGGAAGGATTTAAAAGGAGGTCTTTAAATTTTATGTCACCATGGGATGGGTAATCTTAAACAAAATATGATGCTTATGTGAAAAATACCACGGAGGAGGATGGCATTTTTTAATATGACAAATATCTGAAAGAAATGTTGGATCTTGAGGCTAAATTAGGTAAAATACAGGAACTGCTACTAATATGTGTGGCAGCTACAAATGATTCATGAATATGCCTGTTTAAAGGTACATGGAAGCTACATTCTTGCAGAAACTAGACTCTAATCTCTAAATACTAAAATAAGCATTCTGAGAAGTATTTGCATCTGTTCACATTTCTCAATGTCCAGAAAATGATGTGGGTATTTTTAATAGTTAGAAAATTAATAGATATTGAGAGGCATATCAATGGTTAGTTAAAATTACATGGAGAGATAATGTGCTACATAAGCAACTTCGTGTACTGCTTTGTTCTATCTCTTGAAGCATTCAATTTGATACACGCTTTGAAGAACAACTGAAGTGATCCTACTTTGCATCTGTAAAACAAGAACCAAAACAGTAATGGACATATAAGGGAGCAACAGCTATGGTATTCACATGAGGCACAGGTCCCATGACATTGTGTTCTATTCCAGAGAAACATTTCATACAAAATTACTGTTTTCCTGCACTGTATTGGCTTTGTCTGCAGTAAGAACAGCTGAGAAGTATAATTGTTAGAGATGCATGTCAATGACCAGGTTTTAGTGACAAGAACTTTATGTACTCGAACCAGACTCCCCGTAGGTTGACAAGATAGTTTTCTGGGCACAACAGTTTCTGCTATGTATTTTAGGCTCCTGCCCTGCAATTTCTTGTTTGGGACCTATCTACATCCACTGGCTGCCAAGGTGCACACCTGACATTCAGTGTTTCCTGAGAAGCAGATATCTGACAGATGCTGTTTTCAAGGTAAAACGCTATCTAAGATGAGGGTCTCCAGATAACAGAGCTGCCAGGTCATAAGTATCCTACTTAGACATCTATTTAAGTAACATGGTCTAATTTTTTGGGCTTGTCTTATCTTTCTGGCTGTCTAAAGAGAGATCACATTGATTTTTGTCCTCGTCTTGGCTCATGAAAAGATCCACATCACTCTCTCCATAAGGCGTCAGCCTCCTGACACCCAGGTCAATTGCCACAATTCATATTTCTGTATATATGTCTGTCTGTCTATCTATCTATCTATCTATCTATCTATCTTTTTCCACTTAGAGAGGAAGCATGGCTTAATTCACAAAAGCAGAAGAAAACACCTTCTAACAGGGCTACAAGACCCTTTTATCCCTTTTAAGATAGGCATCTCTTCATAAGAACAAAAATGCTGCATTCACCTCCTGCTTCCTGAACTAGAAGATTCTTAAACAACATAAGTTTAAAACACATGTGAGTGCAGAGGTGTATGCTGACAATGAGACTTTCCTTATGAATAACAACCTGGCCAGCATGACATACAAGCCTGCAGATTTGAGTGTTTAGGAGGAATCAGGTTGGAGATTGTTTTTAGGAACAGATCCAGCCATACTGGAAAGATAGGAAAGAAAGCAGTGTACAATAGGGAAGAAAGTAAGGAAAAAAAAGTGTAGAAAGGGATTATAATGTCCTGCTGGAAGGAGTGTTAAATTAATGTGAAGAGCTATCCCTCGAGTAGATGCATAAAAACTGCATGCTGGGTATTCAGTATCCAAATGAATTACTTGCAAAATGATTGTTTGGAGCTACACCAGCTTTTGCCTAGTTAGCATTCATCAACACAACTGCCGCAGTTCTGCTTGCAGGCCTGCATACAAGCCCACATGCATGCCAAGAAATGGAAACATGAGAAGGAATAAAATGAGAGAAGCAAGAGAGAAAATCCCCACCAGCACGGCATGGTCATTCACTCTGACCAAAACACCCTTGCCCAGTTTTCCCAGGGTAAAGACAAAGAGATATAATAAAGAAAGATTACAATAGCTGTGCATATCAGTCACACAGGGTTTCAATGCAAAGATCTTCGTCTGTGTGAGGAAAACTCAGTAGGGTCTTCTCTGTTAATGTGACATAAATGTAGGATTCATGTGGTATCTATATTCTATCAATACACAAAAGCATAGGATAAAGTAGCCAAAACCAGTTAGCATTTCTGGTGTCAAAAACTAAACTGTCTGACAGAAAATTTACTTCTAGATTTATCTTTCACTTTCCAAGCAGGAAGTGATACTCCCATCTTTCACTTACTGTCTACTACAAAATACTTTATCAGTCCTTTAAGAGAGCAGTGACTTCCTCTGAGAAGTCGTGTCCTATGGGTGGGTGCAAGAAATTCAAAGACTTTTAAATTCTGACAAATCAACTACTGTTTGTACCCCTCAGAGTTTCTCTGGAGCAAGGAGTACATATAAACCACCCAAAGACATTAGGCTCCAGGCTGTATATAGAGAAAAATTCATCAGCCATTCAAGTGACTGGACATGAAAAGAAATCCAAATATTGAAGTCAACACAGATTCCTACCGGCAAAACTGTCAGTCATGTCTGGGGGAGGTTCAGGACTGCAGAATGCCAACTGTGGCTCAAATCCTTCATAGGTTTTACTGTACATCACAGGAAGACCATTGGTTTAAGGTTTGTCTAATATTTCAACAAGTGTTTCTTATCAATTTTCAGAAAAAATAATTAAATTCTGGTAGCAAGATTTTTGACTTTATAAGCTTTCCTTCTCTTTTCTGCAATCTCCAATGATTCCTCATATTTGGATAATATATTACAATAGTGTCATTTCCAAAAAAAACCTCCATGCTAGTACAGAGGTAGAAGGCAGGGAAAGAGAAAGATTGGTGAAATGTCTGCTGAGGAATACAATTATTTACATTTAGGAACAGGAATACACAGGGAAGAAGCCACAGAAGGAACAAGTAAAGCATAAGCATGGAAACTGATGTATAGGATGTATAGGTCACTTCTAAAATTTCCTTCATCCTCAATCCTTTCCACATCCCACCCTATCATCACCACCCAATAGGAAAAGACCTAGAATTTAATGTTACTTATCATAGCTCCATTTCTTCATCCCTCACTGAATATGCTCCCCATATTTGTTGCACCAGTTGATGAGATTGCATCAGAGAAAACATTCTGTCTCCTAAGGCAAGAAAGTAATCTCTGAAAGGATGAGTAACATATTTGGGAGAGACAGAAAATGCTTTAGGCTCTCAAGGTGTTTAAAGGGCCTGCAGCAAGGACCTGAGCAATTTTGCTGTGAAATGCTTTTGTTTTCAATTTCACTTTCTCTAAACAAGTAAGTGTAATTTCACACAATATTCTGTAAGCTGATACACTACTGGGATTTTAAATAACAGCAGAAATATGTTTAATACGTGTGTTGCTAATTCAAGCACAAAAAATATCCTTTTAAAACATTGGATTAAAAAAAAATAAAAGAGCTTGTAACTGGAAGAAAATAAGAATTGTTAGGCTACACCTCAAGTACTAGAGGAATGGGGAAAGAGACGGTCAAACAGATTGCCATCAGTCCTTGGGAAATTCCTGTGTGCTTCTCTCATTGAAAGTTCTGTTCCCTTACCTTGGCCTGCTTTTCACTGGTAACACTTTTCCCCTCCAAAGCCTATTGACCTCCTTCCTATCAGTTCATTCACAAGGATCTTCCATGGCAGAGTGTCCATCTTTGGAACAGGTTGTGCAGAATGATTGCAGACTCACCATCCCTGGAAGTTTTTCACATATACAGTGAGGCCAGGCTACATCACACCTGGTTTAGTTTTGGCTACCATCCTGCTTCAAGACAGAGCGGGACTAGATGACAGAGATCCAGTCAATGTTTCTATGATTCCATGAAATGGCAAAGCATATTTTCTGAAAGATTTCTTTAGGAAGAGGACAGATTTTGCTGTTTGGAGTTCTCCACATTGGATAAACTCCCTTTGGCCAGGGACAATGTCTCTCAAATAATGTGATCAAAGCATCCACTAGAATGAATACATTTTGAAAAACAGTTTTTGGCAGAAGATTATGCCTTCTGTTCTGAACAAAATATAAGAAAAAACTAAGATATTTTATTCAGTTCTATTACAATCTATTTTGTGGTATTATTGCTCATCAGCTGTGCAACACTTTGGATAAATCAGTAATCATGGGAGAAAAAAGGGGATATTTTTTCATTTAAATCTTAATCCAATCTTCAAATATCCATTATTTTATTTCTTCACTTGAGATTATAAAACAGGTTGCTTTTTTTTTAGCTATCATCAAAAATCAGGTTTTTGAGCAAAGAACTCATATGGTGGAAAGACTTTTACTCAGATTTTCTTTCCAATGAAATTTAAATGGCATTATTAATGCAAGAACTGAGCTGAGAGAGAAACCTGAAAATAACCTCACCATTTAAGTTTCTTAAAGAAAGTTTGTTCTTCCTTGTGCAACCTTCTGCCGGATACTGGTAGCAAAAAGGGACAAGTCAATCTGCCTGTGGGCCCCTTCAAACACTTCAGAAATATTTGCTCATTCTGCAAACAAATCACCTTATGAAAGGCTCTTGCTGGGGCAAATAATTCATTTAGAAAGAAATTTAGAACTGAGCGCCAAGAAAACTTTCTTAGGGATCCAAAGAGGAAACCAATTAATTTGTAGAAGAGACCAGTTAGTAGATCAATGATAGTTTAATCACATATCCTAGATGTAGTTTTCCTCTCTCTTAACAACTTGGGAATGTAAGCAGCACTCCCACTGGAGACCAGAATGTTGGGGCACAAGATTTTCTTTGCTTCCCATCAACTCCAGGCAGAATTTTTGGTTTCCGAATTCTCTCTTGGGCAAAGCCTAAGCTGAGTTTGTCCAGCTGGAATTTTCCAATCCCGGCATGTTTGAAGGGCAGAGGTACAGGTGGCTGCCCCTCCATGGTTACTGAATTTAGAGAGAAGTGATGTTTCTCCTGGTATGAGTTTAACAGCCCTGTGGTGAAAACATATCCTGCAGCAACACATGCATTGTCTCTGCTCTTGGCTACATGAAGACCTGGCAGGTGAAGCATTTCTGTTAATCTCCAAAGGGTTAGTCTTGATGTTTTTTTATGCAATTCACCGCAAACTCTACAGTAAACAGTTGAAATCTTTTACTATTTTGGACTGTTTCTTTGATTAGAATGCTTTCTGAAAGTCTAGTGCAGCTCACTCTGCAAGACCTTACTACTTCAGTAAAACTATGTTATTTTAAGGAGAGAAAAAAATTGAATCCTGTGTCAGATTCTTTCAACATCTTGTAAGCAAGCATCTGCAACATGCTTTTCTGTATAGATACAGAGTAACAGATGTCATGCTTAGTGAGGAAAATACTTAGAAAATAATAACTACAGAATTGTTGAATTCTCATAGCTAAAATGATGAATTGCAGTGGCTGAAGTTTAAGATGTCTTGAGAGAGAAAAATGTTTTCTAAAGGAATGATTTTGTGTCAAGTTTTAGTTACTAAAGTAACAAATATTTAATTTTGCAATCTGAGTAAAATGCAAAACAAAATAAATCAATGTAGTAAAGTTAATAACACTAATTCTATGTCTCTCTTATTGAACAACTGAAAAGCAGATGTGCTCTGATAAAGTGTACTAATATAGAAATATATTGATTACAGGAGTGAAGCTCCTTCAAGTGTTTCCTGGAAGAGACTGCAATGTCTTTTAGGAGTAAAAGGTCTTTCCAACCTTTCCACTTACACAAACTTCCATGACTTGACATTTCAATAAGTAGCAGATGCTTCTTTATGAACAGCCAGCAAACCTGGGTGATATTATGTTGAATACCACTTACAGAAATATACAGAATCATAATTTGATTCCAGATCATGGCTGTAAATCTTGCTAACTGCTGGACACTAAAACAGAAGAGCAAAACACCTGCATTTGCATAAAATCTGACCCTTGGGAATCTTTCCAAGATTGCAACCTCTTAAACTAGTGTTCTGTTTAACTTTCTTTCCTCTCTTCTGAAAAAAATAAAATCAAACTTGATTTGTCTCTCAGGATCTCTTAAAATTGTTTTTTCCAGTGTACCTGAGACAGTCTCCACTCACACCCTAAGCCACACAAGCTGCTGCTGTGGCATGTTCAGTACCAACAAGCACTTTGATTAAAGCTTATGTTGTCTTTTGTTTTCCAATCATGAGGGGTTTTAATTCCTTTCCTGTGAACACTGTGAAGAAATGCTTGCAAAAAAAATACGGTATTATGAAAATTCATCTTTATGGTGCTCATTCACTCCAGATACAGGGAATCAACACTACAATTTGGGCTAGTTCTTTCAAAAAATATTGCAAGAAAAGCAATATAGAAATTCTGGTTGAAGTAGTCCTTGATATAAATAGCCTAGTTGTCATAGAGATCCTTCACCTTCTTGGAAACATCTATGAAAATGACTATTTGGAAATAGCTGGGGAATGAAAACTTCTTTTGTAACCACTAGAATCCAGAGGACAGATTTTTCTGCTTCACAGCAATAAATTTGAAAGGCATACAAAGAATATTCTTCGGGACAGCATTTGAGAAAAGTTTTTTGTCCTCTGTAGGTGCTGGGAATGGTTGAAAGGTGACTGAGTCTGCACCCAATTTTAGGAGTAAAGAACACAGATGGGAAATTAGAGACTCATTATATTCACAGAGAGCATGAATGGAGCATATTCTGTATCTTAAGTCTATAAAAGTCTGTTTAGTGACTTTTAGTCTTTAATCAGTGATCATGCTTCCACAGGATGACTTGCTCTGTCTTGAGATAGATATATAAGCCTCTGTCTGGTCTGATTTTCTTTTAAGGGTCTGAGCTTGTAGTATGTTGCATGATGGCTTGAAAAACACTAATTTGTGTTCAAATCTTACATCTGATCGCATGTTATGTCTACAGAGATTGTGTGTGATGGTATAGTGATAACTGTTTCCTCCCCTCCTTGCAACCACATTGAAGTGCTAACAATTAGCTCTCTGACAGTGTTATGTAACTGCCTAGATCACATCCTTTTACAACATAAGTCTTGCAATACAAGTTCAGAAGAAAATGTATAATGTCATCCATTACAACAGCATTAAACTTGCTCTAAATTATCACAAGTGGCAAAAGCAGAGGGCTAGACACAGATCCTAATATTTCTCTATGCTGGAAAATTAAATGTTAAAAACCAGTTAAATGTAAAATACCAAATAATTTTAGAATTTATTTGCATGCTACTCCAAAAAACAGTGAGCAAACTTTTTCACTTAGTGCCTTCTAAAGCTAGTAGCAGATCAGGAGAGAACCAGCAAGATTAGATGAGAGCAGTGGAAAAGAATTAAATATTGTGATTTCCTTTCTAATGGAAAGAACCTTCTTCACTTTACAGTTTTTTATCTTTATTTACTTTCCTTTTTTTTTTTTCCAGAAATATTTACATGGTCATAGTCTAGCTGCAGAAGTGAAGAGAACATCCAAGCAACATTAGTGGAGCTTTCCTCTCAAAACAACATAATCAATGCTTTTTAATCAATAAAAGGTTCTGCAGACTCTTATCACACATTAACAAAGGTTAGAATATCCATAGTGGTTTTGGCCCAGATACTGTAGTTTTCCTATATTTACTGAAAATCACTTTAAATTAGTTGAGCTGATTTTTAATATTTGAGTAATGTATTATAAAAGCATGAGGGCAGTCTGGTGGTTTGACTAAAGCAACGTTTGAACAGACTAAAGCTAGAATAGCAAACAGTTAAATGCAAACATTTTGGGATG